>NW_020944469.1:6264964-6695904 GCF_900497805.2 Vombatus ursinus | reverse complement strand
CACACACACACACACACACACACACACACACACACACACACACACACTCTGATGAGGATAAATCTTCATAGGAGGCCGATCAATTTCATGTCTGTTTGATTTATCACCTGCGAATGCTCTTTGTAGCGTAGATGTCTCATACTAAGTTCTCTATCCTCTTTAACTTTAACGGCTTTTTGCCATTTTGTGAGTGATAACTCTGTAATCATCTGACATCCTCCTCTGTAATGAGTTTGTGCTCTAAACTCATGTTACCTTTGGCTGCTCTGCATCTCAGAGTCCCTCGCCTATAGAAAACTTGTAACAAATCTTTTAAAGAATGACTCAAAATATGGCCGTTGATTGAGCATCTGAAACAACAAAATATAAAAGCAGATGTTTCCTCGTTGGAGAATTGGACGTGTTACTGAATCGTTACAACTGGACTGGCCCACCTTTCCCCAAGGAGCACAAATTTTATTTAATTTGTGTCTTTGGAGTTTAGAAAGAATCTTTATTTGGCAAGTGAAAAAATCAGAACAGGATCAAGGGCCCAGCCATATGCTTGATTCCATTTTCCTTTCCTAGACACTGTAACTGTCCTTGGCAAAACAACTACTTAGGAAATGGAAAAGGCAGCATAGAGCAGATTAGCATAAAGTTGGAAACTTCCACGCCAGGGACAGTGTTAAAGAATTTCTCCACATTTGAAGGAGACCACTTGAAACCAAGTTAGGACTAAGATGTAGAGTTCTGAAAAGACAGAGATGGCCCTTATTGTCTGACCTTTCTGTTCCTGTTTCTAAAGGATGCTGCCTCTCTAGTTAATAGGTTATATTGGCATCAGGACAATCCATAAAGTATAGAAGGTAAGCATGGTTGTTTTGTTTGTATGATCATTTGTTTGTTTTTCCCTTGAGGAGAAAGTCTCACTTGGGATAAACAGCAGAATGGTGAGATAATCCATCATCTTGAAACCTGTTCTCTAGTGATGGATGGATAGATTGGTAAAGTAACTCAATAATCTTCATTTTTTTTCAGGTTATTCACAGATCAGTGAGCATTGTCGTTAATAAAGCTATGGAATACTTTGTGTACTAGCCTGCATTATTCCTCAGGTTTTGACAGGAAAAGACTTTTAATTTGAAAATAACCTTTTATTGAAACCTACATCATATATAAATACAAGATGGTATGTGTGTGTGTGTGTGTGTGTGTGATGTACAGTGTTCTCAGATTTTGCAAACATTTATTAAACCTTACTCTGTACTAGGTCCCAAGGGTACCAAGACAGAAAAAGGCACAATCCCTTCACACAGGGTGCTTATCTTTTATTCCAGGGGATAGGTACATTGGTAGGAATGTTACAAGATAGGATGTGGTGAGGGAAAGGAGAGATTCAGACAAAATTTTCTCAGGGGAGGCATTACCCAGGTGGCATATGAGCGGAGGAGAATTCTGAAAGGCAGAGAAGAGAAGGGAATGTATTCCAGGCATGGGGAACTGGTTGTGCAAATATGTGGAGGCAGGAGATGCCATGGCCAGTTTGGCTGCAATAGACAATGCATGACTATAATAGCTGACATTTATAAAGCACTTTAAAATTTGCAAAACATTTTACATAATTATCATTTGATGCTTCTGACCACCCTCCCTGTGCAATAGATGTTATTGTTATTCCCATTTGATAGAAGAGGAAGTTGAGACTCAGTGAGCATAATAAGATCTTTGACTCATAGATTTATTTTTTCTTTTTCTTGTACTTTCTTTTTATAATTAATTAATTAATTTTTAGTTTTCAACATTCACTTCCACAAGATTTTGAGTTCCAAGTTTTCTCCCCATCTCTGTCCTTCCCCACACCAAGAAGGCGTGCATTCTGAATACCCCTTCCCCCAATCTGCCCTCCCTTCTATCACTCCCTCCACTACTCTTATTCCCTTCCCCTTCTATTTTCCTGTAGGGCAGGATAGATTTCTATACACTTTTGCCTATATATGTTATTTCCCAGTTGCATGTAAAAACAATTTTTAACACTCATTTTTAAAACTTTGAGTTCCAAATTCTTTCCCTTCCTTTCTCCCTCCCTACCCACCCTCATTGAGAAGGCAAACGATTTGATATAGGTTATACATATGTAGTCATGCAAAACACTTCCATAATAGTCATGTTGTGAAAGACTAACTGTATTTCCCTCCACCCTATCCCTCCTCCTGTTTATTCTGTTTTCTCTCTTTTGACCTTGTTCGTCTTCAAAAGTGTTGCTTCTGATTATCCCCTCCCCTAATCTGCCCTCCCTTCTATCACCTCCCTCTCTTATCTCCTTTCCCCCTATTTTCTTGTAGGGTAAGATAGATTTCCATACCCAACTGAGTGAGTATATTATTCCCTCCTTAAGCCAGATCCGATGAGAGTAAGATTCACTCATTCCCTCTCACCTTCCCCCACTTCCCTTCCACTATAAAAGCTTTTTCTTGCATCTTATGCGAGCTAATTTACCCCATTCTACCTCTCCCTTTCTCCTGCTCCCAGTGCAATCCTCTCTTACCCCTTAATTTTATTTTGACTCATAGATTTGGAATTAGAATGGACTAGAAAGTCTATCTGGTTTAAACCCTACATCTGTTTTAGAGTTGAGGAAACTGAGGCCACAGTAGGTCAAGCAACTTGCACAAGGTCACACAGGTAAGAAGTGACAGAACCAGGATTTGAAGTCGGGTCCTCTGATGGAAATACCAGTGCTCTTTATAACGTTTGACACTCCACAGCTAGCATGTATCTGAAGTGAGATTATAGGTTTTATTGATTACAAGTTTAATACTATGTCTACTTCAAACTCCTCAGTCAGGTAGGTAAGGCTCTCCTTATCGTTTTTTCATATTATTCCGCTTCATGGTCAGAGAGCTAAGAGAACCAGCAGTGTTATAGAAACTTAGGCAGGCCTGTGTCTGGCAGAAAGTTATGGACAATATCAGTATGAGCATGAGGACTGGGAAGAAGCCAATACTTGGCCTTTGTTAGAACAATTTCAGTAGAACAGTAGGATATGAAGCCAGATTACAAAGGGAAGTAGAGACTGCAATAAAAGGGAGGAGGAACAAAGCTTGAGGCATTTGATAGGCTCTGGGGAAAGTGTTTGGTTTTGTTTTTTAGAGTAGAAGAGCTCAGGTTAGGGAGAAAGAAAGAGCAGCATTGGAGAGCGTGTAAATGGGTGTGTAATGGCTATGGCAGAAAGACAGGTTGAAGTTATTGCCAAAAGCAAGGCCTGTAAGAGGAGGGGATTGAGGGAGAAATGGGAGAGGCCACTTAGCATAAAGGAAAACGTGCTGTGTGACCAAGGGAAAGTCACTTAGCCTTCATTTGCAACATGTATAAAATGAGCAGGTTGGATTTGATGATTGCTTAAAGCCCACTTAAGCTCTAAATCTGTGCTCTTATTCTATGGAATGGAAAAGCAATTTTTAAGCTGTTATTATAGGCCATTGTGCCAAGTGCTGGAATTACAAATAGAAAAGCAAAAGTCCCCGCTGTCCAAGCTCTCTCATAATAATTGAGGGGAACAACACATACAACTGTTCAATCACAATGTAGCTAAGAAAACTTTGCCTGGTGTTCTAGAAGATATGGCTGTAGGGCCAATGATAAAGCCTAGTGGGGCTTGATCTTACCAGAAGGATTGCCATCTGTGACTCCTTGCTCAATGAAAAGGATATGAGCGGTCATATCACTCTAGGGACCTAGAAGGCCCCAGACCCATGACTGTTGGGGAAATGGGAGATCTGATGGGCTTTGGTTCAATAGGGGTTGGGCTACAGTCCTTGGAAGAAGGAAGCTGCTCCACCTTCATTGTCTCGTGATGGGCCCTGGGACCATTGGGGGATGGGAGTTTGTTAATGGTAGAGCATAGATTCTAAAAGGAGCAGTGCAAGGAGGTCAGCAGAGCAAGATAGGGACTAAGCGATGGATAGGGTTGAATTGGGAGGGAATGAGGTGATACAGAGATGCTTTTAAGTCACAAGGATTAGGGGAATAGGAGGTAGATAGTTTGCTAGCCAAAGGGCATTGGAGGGGCAGCTAGGTGGCGAAGTAGATAGAGCGCTGGCCCTGGAGTCAGGAGGACCTGAGTTCAAATTCGACCTCAGACATTTGACACTTAATAGCCATGTGACCCTGGGCAAGTCACTTAACCCCACTGCCTAGCCCTCTCCCCCCAAAATAAATAAATGAAAAATGAACAAAGGGTCTTAGATGTAATAGGGAGAAATTTCTAGAATAAATTGCACCCAGTGTTATAATTAGAATCTAACATTTAAAAATGCACAGAAGAAAACAAAAGGAAGTTCAAAAGGAGGCACAGACAGGCAGGACAATGTTGAAAGTCATGTATAGAATTTATTATATACTTAAAAAAACTAGATGGTATGAAATGAAGATTCAGAGTTTCATATAGGATCCTCCTTTTGTGTTCTGTGTGTGGAAATGCTCCTTTTTTAGGAGAATGTTTAAGTTCAGAATTTAAAAGGGAAAAAATATTATTTTAGTTTTGATTTGATTCAGCTGCAGAATTGTATATCTGAACTTGACTAACTGCCCCTGGGCCCATAGAGTCTGGGGTATTAGTTCCACCCCCAGTTCAGATTCCAGGCATGGAGTTCAGCTCTAATGAGAAGGGTATTAGGTTCCTTCTCCTACTCTTTTTTATTTTTTTCATATTTATTCATTTATTTATTTATTTTTAGCTTTCAACATTCACTTTTATATGATTTTGAGTTCCAAATTTTTTCCCTCCCTCCCTTTCCTCCTCCCCAAGATGACAAGCTATCTGATACAGGCTATACATGTACAATCACATTAAACATATTTCCACATTAGTCATGTTGTGAAAGAAGAATCAGAACAAAAGGAAACACCATGAGAAAACAAAAAAGAGAAAATAATATGCTTCAATCTACATTCAGACTCCATAGTTCTTTCTCTGGATGTGGATAGCATTTTCAATTCCAAGTCTTTTGGAATTGTCTTAGATCATTATATTACTGAGAAGAGCTAAGTCTATCAAAGTTGATCATCGCACAGTGTTGCTGTTATTGTGTACAATGTTCTCCTGATTCTGCTCAGTTCACTCAGCATCAGTTCATGTCAGTCTTCCCAGTTTTTTCTGAAATCTGCCTGCTCATCATTTTTTATAGCACAATAGGATTCCATTACATTCATATACAGCAACTTGTTTAGCCATTCCCCAATTAATGGGCATCCCCCCAATTTCCATTTCGTTGCCACCACAAAAAGAGCTGCTAGAAATATTTTTGTACATATCCTCCCACTCTTAATTTCATTAACTTTTCCCTTTCCATCTCCCTCAAATTTATGTATCTGGGAATAAATTTACTTGTAGCTTGGGTTATAGCTTGTGTCTAGTGTTCTCCCAAAAAGGAGAGTAAATAATGCTGTGATTAGCTCAGGACGGGGAATTTATTTGTATACACAAAGAGAATGCTAACCACTGGATACTAACAAGTGTGCATTTGACAACAACTACTACCCAAAACCCCTCAGAACAGGATTTGGTAACTTAAAACTTCTGTTAAAATCTCTTGCGAGGCTAATACTTAAACTTTAACAGAGCATAAAGCAGTTTGTGGGACTGCTCATGAGGCATTTTGCATTACATGGTGGCTCTGCACTTTCCCAACCACTCTTATTACCTGTCTACTGGTAAATGAGCAGGCCAGGGCAAATCTTTGCATTGGTTGCCAACCTGTCTCCAAGAGGTCCAGAGTAGTGGCTGAAGACTCCTCCCCTGCCACCTTTCAGCTTCAGCCACTGAGATTCCAGACCTGCAGGCATCTCAAACTCGCACGGTTGCCTCTGGGTTTGCATGCTTCCACCTCCGGTTTGATGCTCATTCTGCTCAGATCAGGGAAAAACAAAAGCAAAACTGGAAAATCCAGCCACATGCCTATGTGCCAACTTGTCTGTTTGAGTCCTCCTGTGCCAGCAGCCATGTGGGCATAGTTGTCATGATATTGAGGGAGAGCAAAGTCAGCCCCTCTGTGCCCCTTGCTGAAAGTCTCAGAGATACTTCCTTGAGTGTCAGCTGAATTGGAAGCTTTCTTTACTCTGATGCTGTCATGAGAGGGAGGAGGAAGAAAGGATCATGTACAGTTACACCATTAGGCCAAAGTTCTTTCTGCCCTGGGTCATCACACTGCCAGAAACAGACCCCAGAACTCTCACATGGTCAAGCTGAACTAGCAAGAACGTCTCTGAACATGTTCCATGGCATAGCCTCGTTCGCATAGAGATAGTGATAGTGATAACTGCGAAAAGTGATTTTGAATGTTTAAGGGGAACAAGGGTTTGGCCAGCTTTGTCAGCAGCTTATGCCCTTCCTCTCAATGTTCTTGAACCTTGTGGATGCCTTAAGAGAATTTGGATGGCTATCAACAAGTTAGCTAGGGGCACGATAAGAATTTAAGGGATAAATGGAAACAGGTATGGCTTTGTCCTGGTACCTTGAGACTTGGCAGAGGTGAAAGGAATTCTTGCTGGCTCACCCTAACTCAGCTATGACTAATGGCTGGGGACTTCCCTTGAGAGGGATGAAGAAAATAAAGGTCTCGTATCTTACAGCCACCTGAGCAGCCCTTCAATGGGCCAGCCAGCCCAGGTGGGGTTGTGAGTATGACTAACAGAGCTTGTTGACTAGCTTGAAATCAAGTTGGCCTCTCGTTGATTGGGGACACTTCTCCGAAGCAGTGGTGGTATCCACGATCAAGCTTCAGTGAATAATAGCAACAGAGGCAGCGGTGGGTGCCCTTCTAACGACAAATCTGTGATCCTGATTAGCTATCATCCCTTTCCCCAAAATTTGAGCGCGTGCGTGCGTGTGTGTGCATGTGTATGAACGTATGCAGGTTTCCTGTCTGATATAATTAAAGAAAACCTATTTTAAATGCCTTCATATAGTAATGCTGATTCATTTTAACTTCAATTTGGAATTCATGATAATTTCAAATAAAGTTTACTTTATACTTTTGGAGAATAAATAAGATTTTATGGGGCCTATCAAACCTATTTAAGAAACCAAACTGGTTTCGCCAACTTCTGAAGCCATTCATTTGCATGCCATAGAATTCTTACTTGGTAATTAACCCTTTTAGCTGTTTATTAGTGATCATAAGACCATATGATTTAGAGTTCGAAGGGACTTTAAAGATCTCCTATTCCAACTCCCTCATGTTAAAGGTGAAGATACCAAGATGCAGACAGGTTCAGCCACATAAAGGTAATAACTTACAGCTCCCAGATTCAAATTGCTTCCACTCCAATTTGTAAACAGTAAATGAGATTTTACTGTATCTATCATGTGCTCTTTACAGTCTGTCAAATTCACACTCCTCTTTCTTATACATGGTTCCAAAGTTTTTATTTGCTGTAAGCTCTATTATATCTCCCGTTAATTGTAGTAGAATCAGAAAATCATTTCTTTGAGAAGCCATACTATTTCTTCTGGAAGTCTGATCTTCAGCCTATAATCCTTGGGCATTTTTGTGCGAAAGGAATTGGGATACCTGATTGTGATTTCTTTGATTAACATTGAAATAATGCTTTCTTTTCAAGAATATTTTTCTCATACTGGTGTGGGTAGGAAGATAAGATGGTCTTCCCACATGCTAGTACAGGGTTATGCAGTTTTTGGTAGCTGGTGTGTTGAGTTTCTAGCAGTTACCATCACTGTCCCCTTGCAGCAGGTCTCAGCTTCTTGGCTTTATTTAAAGACCAGTTGTTCAGTGCTTGGTGCCAGAGGGACTGTGGGTAGGGTACAAGAACACACAAAACACCAGGCCTGCTGCTTCCATTCCAGGCTTAGAATATATCACTCACTGAGCTCCCCACAAAAAGCACAATAACTTGTTATTGTTGGTGAGGTAAGGTGACTCTAGAATACCTTCTCCTGTTTCATGGTGGTGTTTTGGATAATTATTTCATAACTAAATCAGAAGATAAGCAGAATAACTTGGACTAGATGACCTCTGAGACTTCTTTCCGGTGCAGAGATTCTGAGGTCTCGACTTCTAAAGGAGGAAATGTGGCATCTTTCAGCTGATTAATACTCCAGTGTTCTAAATGGTCTTATAGTAACCTAAAAGTAACTAAGGCTGACTCCCGTAGCTCCAGTACAGCCTGTGGGCCATCTAATTTGCCTCATCCCATCTTAATGACATGCAAGCACAAGGAGAGAGAGGTATTTTTAGGCATCTACAGAATGATATGATCATGTCATTGGTCATAGTAAATTAGATAGTAATTGTGTGGTCTTGTCAAACTTAGCCACAGTCATGGCCTTACCCACAGTAACAAATAGAATTTGCCTGACCATGTTAGAAAGCGTTCAAATAAACTATGCCTACTTAGAGAGTGTCTAGTTTAGGGAAGAAATACTCAATATCACCTTATTTCCCAACTTGACCTAAATTTCCACACACTTGCCATGCCAGTCAAACTTAGCACCTTGCTCTTCCATGAACACCATCCTGAATTTTCTCCCCTCTGACATTATTCCAGTAGTTGCTGATACCTGGGTTGCTGACTTCTCTCCATCTGTACTTATTTAAATCCTATTTTGTCCTAATCTAACTTAATTACTACCCCCTTTTGAAACTTTGAAGGCTAGATTTCTAGCATTCTCCCTAATGAGTAATGATGTTCCTTTGAACTATCCTAACACCTCTCTCTGATACTTCTGCTGTTTTGTTTTAGTAGCTGTGTTAATTGACTTACTGGATTTCAAGCATCTGTCTTATTTATCTTTGTGTCTCCCTGCAAAGAATAGCCAAGACTTATTAAAGTTTGTTGAATAAATTAATGACTGTACATGAGTCAAGCTCTGAGTTTTAGTTTTGCCATGTCATTTTATTGGCCTTTTCTATGTGGCCGTGCACTAGTCAAGGCATGTAACTTCTCTGCTTCTGTCACTCTACTCCACTGTTTAAGTGGGAGTAATGCTATCCCTGCAACTTGTTGTAAGGATTGAATGACATCATATATGTGACAATATTGTGTAAATTGTAAAGATCAATATAAATGTGAACCTGATATTAGTTTAGTCAACTAGTATTTAATTTCTTAGATTTTATTATTTATTTAATTTGTATATTATACATTATAATTATATATAAATATATTTGTATATTATTACACACATATGAATAAATATATAATTACATATTAATTATTTAATGGATGTATAATTAATTAATATACTTAGTTAACTTAATAAATTAAGCATTTGGTATGCATAAGGCACTGGGCTAGGTTTGGGAGATAGAAAGGCAAAAACCAAAATAGTTCCTGTCTTTCAAGCAGCTTACGTTCTACTGGAGGAAAGGAGATAAGTAAGTAAATCAGAAGTAATATGAGGAGGGAGAGGACATGACAAACCGTGGAGTATCAGGGAAGCCTTCCTCCCTAGGGGAGGTTGTACTTGAGCTATAAAAGATGAGGATTCTGGGAGATAGGTTGTGCACAGAGGTAGAGGATGGAATATTTAGTTCAGGAAACAGCTAGTCCAATTTATCTAGAATACAGAATGCATAAGAGAGAGTGATGTGAAATAAGTATGGGGACATAAGTTAGAGTGACTATGCAAGCCTTAAATGGCAGGCTGAGGAGTTAGTATGTTATCTTAAAGGCAGTAGGGAGCCAGTGAAGGCTTCTGAGCAAGAGAGTGACATGGTCATGGCTGCCTTTGGAAATCTACAGATGTAACTTGGCATTATCAGTCAACCCATCAGAAAGTATTGAGTGCCTGCTATGTGCCAAGATAACAAATACATATGTAAATATAAAATACATTAATAAATACAAATATATCAGATGGTTTAAACAAGGTAGTTTAGGAGAAAGGACACTAACAGTTGGGGGATCAGGAAAGGTTTCATTCATCTTGAGCTACACCTTAAAGGAAGAAAGAGACTCTGTGGAGTGGAGATAAGAAAGAAGTATAATCTAGGCAGTGGGAATGGGTGGCCAGGCAAAGACCCAGAGACAGGAATGGAAGATTTGGAGGTTATCAAAGTCAATACATTGGGTTTTGTTTGTGTGCCTTGGAAAAAGTGAGTGAAATAGTGGGTAAAGTGTATCTTTGAGTTGAGATCCTTAATTTATCTTGTTAAACTAAGCTTAAAAGCCACATGATTTTAATTATTTTAATTTGTTGTGGTTTAGAAGTATATGGTTCATGCATTTAAGTGAGAATGGCGCAAAAGTTCATCTTACTTGTCTCTCAGATCAAGCCAAGTCAATGAAAAAGAAAAATATATGAGGCTACAGATCAATCTATTTATAAGTAGCAAATATAAGACAGTTTTCTTAAGTGAGCAATGCGAAGAAATAGAAGAAAATAATAGAGTGGGAAAGACAAGATCTTTTCAAGAAAAGTAGAGATATCAAGGGAAAGTTTCATGCAAAAATGGGCTTGATGAAAGACAAAAATGGTAGGGATTTAACAGAAACAGATGAGATTAAGAAGAGGTGGCAAGAATATACAAAAGAACTACACAAAAAAGATCTTAACATCATTGATAGTCACCATGGTGTGATTACTAATCTAGAGTCAGACATCCTGGAGAATGAAGTCAAGTGGACCTTAGGAAGTGTTGTTAACAATACGGCTGGTGGAGGTGATGGACAAACATTTTTATGAAAAATAACTGTGTTCCAAAACAAAATTTAGAGAGAAGAGTGGCATTGTTTTTACATTTTTGCAAATGTCTTTAATACCTGGGATAATAGAAAACAACTAGATTCACATATGTATTTGTGTATTCATTCTATTATAATGTTATTTCGGCTAAAGTACATGAAGAAAATCCCACCTCAGGTAATTGGAAAAGGGAGGAGTATTTTAATTGCCTTTTCAGATAATAGTGGATATTTCTCTTTGAATTCTTTGGTTCTACAACCAGAATTCATCAAGTGGCAGTTTCTTAAAGGTTAATTGCAATATGAATTCTCTTTTTATACTGTTACATGTAAATCTGTTGGTCTGTCTTGTACTAGGAATGGGTCTTTTTATTCATGCATGAAATCCATTGGTCTGTTTTGTACTTTGAATGGATCTTTTACCCATGCATGATTTTGTAACTTCATGCATTGATCGTTTGGAAAATATAAGTTCACTGTGTTATATGAATCTTCAAAATGTTGACACTTTTCATTATACAGCATCAAAAATCACATTCGTTAATATCACCAGTGATCTCATCAGAAAAGTCTTCAAGTATTAAGAAATTGTCAAGCTCATGGTGGCAGTTACACGTTTTCCAAAATTTGAGTTTTCTCTCAAACGCTTGAATTTTCTTATTGGCAACAAATACTGTCAGTTGTTTTCCTTGAAGTGACAGGCGTACTTTGTTCATTTTCGAGAAAATGCCTGCCAAATGCCCACGTGTAAAGAAGCATAGTTTATTTGTTAGTCATTCTTTCAAGTAAAAATTGTGTTCCATGCAAAAAAGCTGCTAGTTCATCTCGCAGTTCAATTGTACGGGCACTTTTCCTCATGACAACCACCATGCTTTCATATGCAGAAGTGTTTTGTGGGTACTTCTCATTTGGTCACACAGAATATTAAAAAGATGTATACTCATGTATCAGAATGGAATTAAATTAATAATTTTTATTGTTTCAAGGACGTTCTTAAGTGAAACTGGATTATTTTTTTAAACTGTGTATATGTGACAGTGAAGAATGCAGTGATTCCTAATACATTTTGATGCCACTGCCTTGATTTGTGCTAAGGTGTCAGCGGTTGTACTTACCATTTCTTTTCTATCATCAGTGCAAATATCAGCATAGTTATTTCAAGATAAACCATGAAGTTCACAAAAGTTCTACACTTTGAATATTTCAACACCACCTGTTTTTGTTGCCCAGCATTTACGTCAAAGATCGTCTGTGATGATTAGTTGATGCTGGTACCAGATGAATACAAGTAAAACAAGTCTAACCATATCTAGAGATCTTTCTGTTTGTAAGGCAAAAGTATAAGTTTGCAGATGAGATATTAACTCAGTCTTAATGTTTGCAGCAAAACTTTAAATTCAGAGGTCTTGTAGCCTCTGGAAAACCCCACTGTGTACTCACGAGAGAATGACAGTGAAAAAGGCAAATAATGTCTTAGTATTCTTATGAAAAGAGTTTTGACCTCATAGACCACCAAGACCAAAGGGTCTTGGGGACCCACAGGGCTCTGTAAACCTCACTTTGTGAACCACAGCTCTTGGCATCTCTCTAAGACTTTTAGTTATAGAGTATGCACAAATGTATATAAAAAAATAAAAAGTAATCTGAAAGATGGAGGAGTTAGCAGCGCAGTGTGATGGGAAAAGCCTCATGTGAGCTGAGGTTTGAAGGGAACTCGAGCTTCTCAAAGGCAGAGGAGGGAGTGGTGCCTTCCAGGAAGGGGGCAGAGTAAGATGGGAGATGGAATTTCGTGTTGAGGGACAGCAGAAAGGTGAATTTGCTTAAATAAAAACCTCCATGGAAAGGGTATATAAAAGTGTATAAGGAATATGGAAAGGCAGGTTGGAGCCAGGTTGTGAAGGGCTTTCAGTGCCAGAGAGAAGAATTTGTATTTGGTCTTCGACATGACAGGGAACACTGGAGTTTGGGTTGGGGCATAGCCTGGTTAGATCTAAGCTTTAGGAATATCCCTTTGGCAGCTCTGTAGCGGAGAGATTGGGAAGGGGAGAAACGTGAAGCAACGAGCCCGGGAAGGAAGCTATTGCAGCAGTCCAGGTGAGAAGTAATCCAAACCAGATTCTAGGTCATGGCTATGTGGTGGATGTGGGAGATGTTGTGAGGGGAGAATCAGGAAGATTGAATTTAATTTAATGGCTGACATTTACGTGTCACTTTAAGGTTTACAAAGTGACTTATAAATATTATCTAATTTGATCCTTCCAACAACCCTGGGAGGTGGGTGCAGCTATGATCTCCATAAGTGACTTGCCCAGGGTCACTCAGCTAGGAATGCCCCAGGCTGGATTTGAGTTCAGGTCTTCTTGACTCCAGGCCTGGTACTTGGCAAGTGATGGGATATTGGAGATGAGAGAGAGAGGAGTTGGGATTGACTTTGAAGTTGTAAACCTGGGTGACTGGATGAATGGGGATACTTCCAACAGAAGTAAGGAATGGCAAGCTGTGGCAACTGATTGGGTCTGTGGGGTGAGAGAAAGTGAGGAGTCCAGGATAATGTTGACATTATGAGCCCAGGAGACTAGGAAGATGGTGGCACCTTCCTCAGAAATAGGAAAGTTTGGAAAAGGGGAGAGTTTTTTTTTGGTGGAAAGAAATTAATTCCATTCTTGGATCTGTTGTGTTTAAGATGTCTCCAGGATGTCCAGTTTGAAATGGCTGGTAGATAGTTGGTGATCCAGGACTGAAGCTCAGGGGAGACATTGCAACATGAAGTCATCGGCATTGAGGTGCTGGTTAAACCCATGGGAGCTGAAGAGGTTATGGGGAAGAGTAGAAAGGGGAAAGGGCAGAACCTGCAGGAGCATCCACAGTTAGGGGCCATGATGTGAATGATGAGCCAGTAAGGAAGATGGAGAAGGAGCAGTCAGACAGGTGGAAGGGGAACCAGAAGAGAGTAGGGTCCTGAAAACCTAGAGAGGAGAGAGTATAAAGGCAAAGAGAGTGATTAACAGTGTCAAATGCAGCCGACAGGTAAAGAAGGACTAGGACTAAGAAAAGACCATCAGATTTGGCAGTTGAGATCATTGGTAATGTTAGAGTCAGAATCCAAAAAGATCTTGAAAGACTAGAGCAGGGACAGGCAAACAAGGCTGCAGGGCCAACTCCACGGCCTGTTTTTGTAAAGCGTATGAGCTAAGAATGGTTTTTATGTTTTAAAATACAGTAAAATATTTTAAAATGTAAAAATTATACTTAGCTCTGAAACCATTCAAAAACAGACAGCACCTGGCCCTGGGCCATAGTTTGCTGACCCCTGGACTAGAGCATTGCGCTGAATGTAATAAATTGAAATTCAGTAAGGATAAATATGAAAGCTTACACTTCAGTCCAAAAGAAATTAACTTCATAAGTAGAGGATGGGGAGACATGATTAGACAGACATTTGTCTGGGAAAAGATCTGTAGATTTTGGTGGACTGCAGGCTCGGTAGGAGTTAGCATGTGATGTGGCAGCCATTGAGGTCCCTTCTACCTTTCACATTCTGTTATTCCGTAAACTGTATTTTTAAAGACATAATGTTCCATTTCTGTCTGCTCGGCACAAAATAACAAAATGATTTCACAAGTGTATTTTGTGGAAGTTGGCCTACTCACACTACTTCACTTGTACCTAGTGAATATTGCTGCTCACCATTTGGAAACACACTATGTTGCTTGTGGTATCACTGAGATCTCAATGAAATTCTTCAGGAACCATTTGTGTATGTGTCCAAGATAGTTCAAAGCAGAATATTTAGATATTGCTGACACTTAATGGATTCTCTGACAGAGGCTGGAAACTCAGTCTGTTCTAAAACCATGAACAGTTAGAAACATGCCAGTGATAAACTCAGTATCAATTGCTGGTTTTAAAATAAGTTTGTATTGATGTCTCTTTCTTACATCATCAGTTATCCCCAGTCTCTCTCTCCCCATCATATAACAAATTGTAATTTTTAAAAAGGGAAAAAAATCAACATAACCAATCAGTACTTTGAAAAAGTCCAAAAACATGTGCAATATGTTATACCTGTGGTTCTCCCACCTTCATGAAGGGGTGAGATGTCCTCTCATACCTCATTTGAGTTCCGCTTGATCTTTATAGTTCTGTTACATTCACTTTTGAGTTTTTGGCGTGTGATTGTTCTCACCATTTACATTGTTGTAGTCATAATGTATATTGTTTTCTTGGCTCTGTTTACTTCACTCTGCATCAGTTCATGTAGATTTTTCCATGCATCTCTGTATTTACCACACCCATTATTTCTTATAGGCAGTAATATTTCATTGCATTCATGTACTTGTCTGGCCATTCCCCACTGACTCTTCCTTCGACTACTTAAGTGGTTCTTTATTTCTAACCTTAATTCTGAGCACTTGGTAATTGAATCTCGCAAGTCTTGTGTGCTTTGGTAAATTGATCCCCAGATATTTTATAGTTATCTGGAATGAGATTTCTCTTTCTATTTTTGCTTCTTGGGTTTTGGTATTATTATATAGAAATGCTTTTAATTTTTGAAGGATTTTAATGTAGCCTGAAACTCTGACGAAGCTGTTATCCCAATGAGTACCTTTGCTGATTCCCTAGAATTTTCCAAATGTACCAACATATCATCAGCAAATAGGGATAGTTTTATTTCCTCTTTACCAATCTTTATGCCTTTTCTTTCTTTTTCTTATTTTGCTGCTGCTAGTATTTCAAGAATTATATCAAATAATAGTGGGAAAAGTGAACATCTTTGCTTCACTCCTGAATTTATTGGAAAAGGTTCTAGTGTATCTGGTTTTAGATAGATACCTTTTACGATATTAAAAAAGAAGATTCCTCTATGCCTATAATTTGGAAGATTTTTAGTATAAGACTGCTGTACTTCGTCAAACGTTTTTTCTGCATCTATTGAGATAATCTCATATAATTTTCGATGCTTTGGCTTTTAACATGTTTAATTATGTTGATTGTTTCTCTAATGATGAGCCATTCTTGCATCCCTGGTATAAATTGCACTTGGTTATAATGAATGATTTCTTGGATAAAATGGCCATAGCCTGCTTAACAAGATTTTGTTGAAAATTTTTCAGTCAATGTTCATTAATAATATTGACCCATAATTTTCCTTCTGTTCTTTTTCTTTTCTTGTTTTAGGTATTAAGACTATATTTATCTCATAAAGGGATTCTGGTAGGGTACTTTCTCAATTTTTGAAAATAATTTGTGAAGTATAGGTACTAATTATTCTTTAAAAGTTTAATAAGAATTTTACTATGAATCCATTAGGACCAGGAATTTTTTTCTTTAGTGATTTCCTTTATAGCCAGATCTATTTCCATTACTGAGATTAGGTTGTTTAAGATCTCATTCTAGTCTTCTGATAGTTTGAATATTTTATATTTTTGAAGGTATTCCTCTTTCGTGTTTTCAGTTTTGTTAGCAAATAATTGTGCGTAATATGGTCTGATTATTCTCTTTATTTCTTTTGGTTTTGTTAGGGTTTCACTTTGCTCATTTGCTATTTTATTTATTTGATTTTCTGCCCTCTTTTTAATCAGATTAGCTAAAGTTTTATCAATTTAACTAGTCTTTTCAAAGAACCAGATTTTAATTTTATTCTTTGTTTTTAGGCGTTTTTTGTTTCCAATTTATCGATTTCTCTTCTAATTTTTTATATCTACTCTTTTGTGCTTATTTTAGATTTGTTGTCTTTAATTTTTTAAATGCATATTTAGTTCATTAATCCTTTCGGTTTCTATTTTGTTAATGTATGTTTGTCGGGATATGATTTTTCTCCTGAGGATTGCTTTAGCTGCGTTCCAGAAATTTTAGTATGTTGTTTGATCATCATCATTTTATTTCACATAATCATTCATTGTTTCTGTGATTTGTTCTTTGATCCATTCATTATTTAGAATTTCATTGTAGAGTCTCCATTTGAGACTGTGTCTTTTCTTTGTGATCCCTGAACAAATAACTATTTTTATTGTGTTGTGATTCGTAAAGGATATATGAACTATTTCTGCTTTTTTATATTTGTTTACAGTATTTCTGTGCCTGAATACATGGTCAGTTTTTGTAAAAATTCCATGCGATGCTAAAAAATAAATATATTCCCATTTAGAGGATGATATATCTTTTAACTCTAGTTATTCCAACAACTTGTTCAGTTCCATATTTTCCTTTTTGTGTATGTTTTTCATTAGACTCATCCAAAACTGAGAGAAGGATATTGAAGTCTCCGAGCATTATTATGTTACCATTTATGTCTTGTAGTTCAATTGATGTTTCCTTTATGAATTTGTATCCTAAGGCATTTGGAGCATATGCATTTATTTTTTATAGCGGTTAGGTGTCTTTGATTCCTTTCAGCATAATGTATTTATCCCTTTTTATTTTTAGAATGTTTGTTTTTGCTCTGTCATATAGTATGATTGCAAGTCCTGCTTTGTTGGATTCATTTGATGTATGATAAATTTTTTTTATTCTCTTAGTTTTATTTTGCATGTATCTTTGTTTTTTGAATGTGTTTCTTGTAATCAACAGATTGTAGAGTTTTGTTTTCTTAACCATGGAGACAGCTGATGTTGCTGTCTCTTTGGTACATAATTTCTGTTTTGAAGAGGTTTGAGAAGTCGTGGGGATCAGAGAAAATGTCTAGTCCTCCATCTTGTTGATCAGGTCTCATAATTTATTTCTGAGAGATGTAGATGGAGTTGGGTTGTGAGGTAATCAAGATAAGAGTCTGAAGCTGACCCTTCCTCGTAATCTCAGCTCCCAGGGAGGCTAAGGCTGGCAGATCTTTTGAATTTAGGAGTTCAGAGCTGCAGTGGGCTATGCTGATCGAGTGTCCACATTAAGTTTGCCATCACTATTATGAACTCCTGGGAGTGAGGGGCACAGGAAGGACTAGGTTGTCTAAAGAGGGGTGAACTGATCCAGATTAGAAACAGAGCAGGTCAAAGCTCCCATGCAGATCAGTAGTTGGAGCTGCTTTGACCTCTATGTAGATCTTATACTTCCAATCTGGTCAGGATGTGGAGATGCAGTTTTTTAAAAAATGTGAATATGTGATCTTTTCTCACCTTCCCAATCTTTGGTTTCGTGTGTCCCATACACACAAATTGCAAGCAAATGTTCATTTACACTGTTTTGGCCTTAAACAACTTTATACAGCCAAACTTTACATGCCCTTTAAATACTGAGTTTGAGAATGCCCTTTCATTTTTCTATTATTCTTGCCAGTTTGAAGTAGTTACTTTGTGTCTTGACAGTATGTTTTCTTTTTAGGTAGGACATTGTAATCTAGGAAATGCTGAGGCCTTGAGACCTTTGAGAACCGAGGAAATAAAACGTGAAATCCAGGCCACAGCGTGTTCTGTGTACAAAAATAAGCTTGAATGAAGATAATGTATTAATGTGGTACCTTGTCATTTTTCTCTGATCTCTCTCCAGAACTCTCAGGGCCTGGTGCCCAGTATTCATCTTTACGGATAGAGAAAGTCTATTGCCACCTTTAGAAAAACCACAGTTATGACAAAGACTCCTATTCACTTTTCATACACAGAATCCTACATACATAATTTTAGAAATGAAAATATCATATTGCATTTTACACATGAGTTGGAAGCGGGTGGGTTTTTTTTAGTTTTCTAGTTGTGTGGTATGAATTTGGTTTCTTAGTTATTAGTACTGTTTAGTTCTTCTCTGTGATTTTGGAACTAATCAAAAGACACGTGTTTACAAAGTGGTTTGTTGTTGAATATCCAGGTTGAGGAAGAGAAGCTTTCTGTGTGATTTTATGTTAGCATTGGCTATTTTACATCAGTGCAGTATATTTCTCTTGTAGCAACAGATGCATCAACCCTGAAGCCTGTTTTCTTTCTTGTTACATTAGTGTTTAATTAAAGAAAACAACTACTTGGAGGCAGTTACTTTCTGTGAAATGTAATGAAGATTTATTTTGGACGTGACCTTCACTGTATTAGCTGAAACAATAATCAGCAGAATTAATAGAATAATCAAATTATATACATACTCATAAATCATCATGAATAGTGCTGTCAAAAGTTCAGCTATTAACTGGTCCTATTGTTTTGCAGCTGTATAAAAAGTTATAATGGCTGATTCCTGACTCGATAGGAACTGAAATTACATTTAAAGGCTATGTGGGATGGGGGCTACCAGGCCAAAAATTTTCACAACTGTTAATTTAGCTGTAATGTGATTTGATGTCACCAGGGCAAAGTTGAACTTGAGTCCAGATTTAGTGCTATCTGTCAGCGAAACCTGAATCACTGTTGCAGGCAGCAGCCAGTTAATTAGAGTAATATTGGTTTAAGCGTCTTTCTTTTGTGGTTAATGGCATCAAAGAGTTATGTTGTATTCCAGATATACCAAGGCATTTGGCTCTGCTGTGGGAGTTAGGTTGGTATGGTGAATTTTGCCTGAGCATATCACAGTTGAGATGGCAAATAGTTTACAGTGTAAAACTTCTTTGAAATAGAACCAGAAATATTTCTAATACTTACCATAGCCTTAAGAACTGTTTGGTGTCTTTCTTTAGGAACCACGTAATCCTGGCTTTGTTGTTTTAAATGAAAAATACACTGTGACACACTGAGAAATATTTGCTCTTGTAGTTTGCTTTTTTTGGTGGGAAGTAAGAGAATAGTAGAAGTCTTGGCCACTCTGTTACAGAGTTGAAAAAAAACTTGAAAATCAGCTCTGCTAACAATTTGAGCACTCTGCCCCTCATAATCGCTCCCGTTTCCATAGTGCTTTCTGACATATTGTGTCACTCGATCATCACAATATCCCAGGTGACTAGGTGTATCTCATCTCCCAGAGAAAGAAACTGGATCTGAGCAAGTGAAGAGGCATACCTGAGGTCCCTCAGCTAGTACCATGTGAGGCAGGATTTATACCCAGGTCTTCTGACTCCCAAGTCCAGCCAGTTGATTTTAAAATAAAAAAATACAGGTAGAAAACAAAAACAAGTCCTCAAAAAGTTAGCGTTTTTAAATTGCTATGTAATAAAACAGATTTCTTTCTTTCACGTCTTAGGAATAAAAAGGTGAATTTTCATTTTCTCATTTACTTAAGCTTATTCCCAAGTGAAAAAAAAATGTTTCTTCCCTCTCCACTAGCAGAACCCCAGTATTTGCTTCATGTAAAGAGACCAACCTTGCTTTCCTCCAGAAATCCTCTCCTCATTTCCACAACCCTTCAAACCTTCTGACAGGTTTGGAAAACATCTTTGAGTGAGTGAAACATTGACTAGAGGAAGCACCAAACACTTGAGTCTCCTAAGTAAGTGGGATGTAAATTGGAGATTATGCCTCTTCATTTATCCAGGATGCATTTCTCAGAGACAGAGACAAAAAGACCTATAAATTTACAAATAATTCCTGATTATTGCTGTTGCTGTTTACAGTCCTTCAAAATGGAAACCCACAAATAATTCTCAGACCTAGTCATTTGTAGCTTCTTTTTTCCTCCTTACCTGTTAAAGTGAATTTATACTTTAGAATTTTACCAACCTCACACTCACTTTGCCTCTCTAAAACATTTTCTTTTTTGTAGTAATCTGTGTCTTTTATTTTGTGCGCCTGACAGCACTGTTGTGTGAGTTCAATAACGTAAGCCACAAAAGGTCCTATCAAGGGAAATATGAGTGTGATAGCACCTCTCTAACCCAGCAGATTCTGGGTGGGGAGACCACAGCTTGGCTTGTGGCCACTTAAGTAGAAGGTAGCAGCTCTTAAACTTATTGTAGATATTCTCATAAACATTCCATCATCAACCCAAACTAATGATAAGCCACCATTGTGGACAGCAGATATCACCACCGATGATGACTTAGCCAGTGCCTTTG
Organism: Vombatus ursinus; assembly: GCF_900497805.2. Lineage (NCBI taxonomy): Eukaryota > Metazoa > Chordata > Mammalia > Diprotodontia > Vombatidae > Vombatus > Vombatus ursinus. Next base: position 6,675,317 of record NW_020944469.1, on the reverse strand, counting down.
GTTTTTCACTTCAGTGATTCAGGCTCAGACTTGCTGTGAAAGTCTCCCACCTCAGAGGGACACCACCCATAACTGTTGGCCGTACAGCTGTTGTTCTGATCTCCTCTGCTAGAACCGTGGAGTCGTCTTTATTTCTCCTTTTTTTTTTAAAATCACATTTTATTTATCGCTAGATTCTGTTCTTTATTTAAAATGTCGCTCATATTAGGCCTTTTAGTTCCCTTTGAACTACTTTAGTTCAAGTTCCTGATCACATTGCCTGGGACCTGAACTGCAATAATCTCTTTAGTTGGCCTCCCAGATCCTAATCCCCCCCAACTCCAAACTGCCCTGCCTCTGGTACCCAAGAACCTCGAGGACCTGCTGCATGAAATATAGCAAGGTCACCTACCTTTTTTCAGAGAGGCGATGGACGAGGCACAGAGCTAGACATGACCTGGGTGTTTGTTCCACTTTACTCTATGTCTGCTACAAGGGAGGGAAAAGTGGGGTGTTAGAGGGTATTAGTAGAGATAGTAAAACAAAAAAGGAAGAAAAGAGTTTCAATAAAAAGTGAAAAATATGCAGAGGAAAGCAAAAAAATTCACAAAGGAATGTAAATAAACAGTGATTTGTTACTACCTTGTTCAATTTAGTGTTTGGTTTTAAAAACTGAGGCAGGTCGGTGTCAAAGGGATTAGAGTGCTAGATCTGGAGTCAGGAAGACCTGCATTCAAATTTGGCTGCAGTGACTTATTTAGCTGTGAGATCCTGGGCAAGTCACTGAACCTCTGTCTGCCTCAGTTTCCTCATCTGTGAAATGAGGATAATAAGAGCACCTTCTAGGGTTGCTGTGAAGATAAAATGAGTTAATATTTGTAAAGCACTCTGCAAATCTTAAATCTCTCTATATAAATGTCAACTTTTCTTCTTCTTCTCCCTCTTATTGTACATAACAGATGTTCACAATTTCATGTATAATCCTCATTTTTGTTTTTTTGTGTATTTAAATGTTTGTGTTTATGCAGTTCATACTTAAAAAGAAAAAAACAAAACAGAAGGGTGTGGGGACCAAGAGGTAGGCATAGATATTATTGTGTTTTTCTAAGGTCTCTTTTTTTAACCAAATTTTATACAGAAGGCATCTTAAAGAAACAAATGTTTCAAGCTATGAATTTGGGAGTAGTATTTTGCCTCGAATAGAGAACTACCCTGAACATAGAAGATAGAATTGTTATAATTGAACCCTTATCTAGAAAGATAAGTTTAGACGATGGGGTCCCACCAGGAATGAATTCTAGATGTTAATTAATATTTTTATAAATGGAACAGAATCAATTCAATATATTTTTATGGAGACCTACTATGTGCAAGAGGGACTGCACCGTGAAATTTCCAAGTTGGTATTGGATGCTGAGGGCTTTCTGGTAGTAAGAAGACAAGCTAGGTTAAATTGTAGAAATGTTTCTCACAGCTGTGTGAATGGGCAGCAATGTGAGAAATGAATTTTGGCGTGAATATGTGTAATGCCTCTTGAGAAGATTTCAGACATGAACTATAAGCTTGTAAGGTGATGGGTTACAACATTGTTTTGACCTACTGTGGTTTTTAGTATAAGCATTTATACCTCGTGCATACCTGTAGGAATGTCCAGATTGGGATGTAGTGGAGAAGTTGACACTGATAGTTTTGAGGTCATGCATGTCCCACATCTGAGTGACATTGGCTAGGTGCCATTGTTTTAGTCACTTAACCTCAGTGCCTAAAGCCCCTCTGGAAGATATATAAGTCCCTCAGACAGTTGCTGATCTGCATTAGTTAGAGTTTCTCCACTAGGAGTTCCTGACATCAATGATAGCCTGGGTCTGGACCCCCAAATTTTGTTTTTGTTCAAAACTTTAAAGATTGCTCTTTATGCTTGACATGTTCACTTCCCCTTGGACTTTAATGCAATTCACTCATGTTTTTGCTTTAGTACTTTGATTGTAACTTTATTTAGTCGACATTTAAATCAAGAGTTAAAGTTTCCAAAGAGTTTTTTACATGTATTATTGGATTTGTACCACATGACAACCCTTTGAGGCAGGTGCTGAAGGGATTATTACCATTTTGAAGAAGAGCATGCTTCTAATTAGAGGGGTTGAATGCCGTGCCCAGGTAGCTAGTGAGGGTCCGAGGCAGAATTTCAAGCCAGGGCCTTCCAAGTCTAATGTTCTTTTTTACATATGTAGCATACTTCTTGACTAACATTTCTCCAATCAGAATTACCAGTGATTGTTTAAATGGCTAAATCTGAAGGCCTTTTCTCAGTACTCAGTTTTCTTCATCCCTCAACAGCTTTTGACACTGATGAATTACCTCTTCTTGGATACTCTTTCTTCCATTGGTTTTTGTTACTCAGCTTTCTCTTGGTTTTTCACCTACCTTTCTGACTGCTCCTTCTCAGTCTCTTTTTCTGTTTCATCATCCATATCCTACCTCTTAACCATAGGTATCTCCCAAGGTCCTGTCTTGTACCTTATTTTCTTCTCACTTGGAGACCTCATCAACATTCAGCCTGGGTAGGAGTGTGGTCTAGGACTCCTCCTCCCCTCCCTCCCTACTCTACTTCATTTAATGACCTTCACTTGTGACACCTGAAGTTCAAGAAATACTCAATCCCTTCATCTCTTTTTGTAGGGTGTTTCTTCCCACCCTTTGTTCCCATTGCTCTTCTCTCTTTGTTCACTCAGCGACCTATTGAGAAGGCTTGGCTTCCAGGTCACCTCGTCTTGAACTGCAAAGCCTAGAATTTCAATCAGAGATCTGGTGTTGTGCCCGCTGAGCCAAAACTCAGGTGGGTGCATACTCTATGTGTGGTGTATCTTCTAGGCGTGTGCCATCCCCCACTGTCTTGGAATATAACTACTGATATTGTGCTATATTTGCATTCAATCCAATCCTTGGGGATCCAGAATTCTAGCCTCAACATCCCCATTTAGGAGAAGTACAACTTTACCAACACTGTCTTTAAAACGTTACTTCAGAAGTAAAGAGCTAAACAACTAGAACCTGTGGCCAGCAGGTCTTTGTACCTCCCGCTCCACTAATCCCAGCAAATCAGAGTAGATATTTCCTAAAATGAAATCAACCCTTTTCTTAATAAGTCTTCTCCATCCAGCTCAGTCCTGCCATTCTTCAGTCCCTTTCCTTATCTAAGCTCCCCTTTCCATTAAACCCATGGAAACTCCCACACAATCATTAACAAACTTCTTGTAATCCTCCATTTTTTATACTATTTCCATTTTCTTGTGTTTATGGAAACCCGGCTCTTGCCATATGCCTGTGCATCACTGTCCACCCTCTTTGGTGCTGGGTGGTCCTTCTCTTCTGTCCCTTGACTTGTTGGGCTAGGATGTGCAGGTGACATACTCCTTGCTCTCCATTATCACTTCCAGACCTTTCTTCTGCCACTGTCACTCAGCAATCTCTCCTTTCTGGTTCATATCATCTTTCTAAATTTTGTAGTCTAATTCCTTGTTGCCATGATCTACCAGTCTCCAAATAATTTATATCCTTTCTTAAGTGGTTTAGCACTTGACTTACAGCCTTGCCCTCCAACCCAACGCTTGCTGTCATATTTGGAAACTTCAGTATACGTACTGATGTCCCCTCAAATTCCATGGCATTCCAGTTCATCCGTCTCCTCAATTCCTGTGACCTCTAGTTTTGTTTTACATTAGTCACCCATAGGAATTATAATGCTATCAACCTCACCATCACTCATAATTGTGCCACCTCCTTGATTTTGAACTTGAACATTTCTCTCTGTGATCACAATCTTTTATCCTTCTACCTCATCCCTGCTTTGGTGTAGTTTTCCTCCCTTCTAATTCTTGACCCTCTCATTGCCCAGTTGTACTGTATACTCTCCTCCATCCTTGATTCCCTTGTCCCCACCACCATTTCCTTCCTGCCAATAATCAACTCCAAATCACCTCACCATTTGACCTCTTCAGTTGTACACTCAACCTACTGAATGCCTTTTGGCATTTAAAACTTTCACAATTTGGTCCCTTCCTACTTTTTCATTCTTCTTACACGTCATTACCCTCCTCCATGCATTGTATGTTGAACGGCTATGCTAACCTACTTGCTGTTCCTTGTACAAGACATTCCTTCTCTTATCCCTAAGCCTTCTGTCACCCCACCTATGTGGTAGTGCTTTCTCTCCTGAAATGACTGTATTTTTAAAATATATTTTGTATTTACACGCCTGTATGCATATTGTTCCTTCTAGTAGAATGTAAGCTCCTGGAGGGCAGGGAGTGTTTAATTTTGGTGTTTATATTCACAGCACCCACCCTGTAGTTGGCACATAGTAAGAACTAAATGAATGCTTTTTAAATTGAATATTCATCAGCTGGATCCAAGCATTTGTTTTGCTGACTCTTTAAAACATTTCTATCATAAGCATATCCTTTGAGATCACCTTTTTTTTTTTAAATAAAAAAGTTTATGTACAAAGAATTTGACTTCCTCAGGTGATAGTGGTTTGTCACTTGAGTGTTCATATTAAGCTTGGGGCTTTCTTGCATAGCATACACATGGTTACTTCTGTCTCAGAGCAGATATTCTAAAGTGGTATGAGACATTCCATGCATCATACGTTCACATGCAACATTTTTCATTTTTTGGAAGTTATGTAGGTACAAAGGACCTATTTTATTTTCTCTGCAGTAATTCATCCCATTCCACAAGAAGGAAAGCAGCTATCCTACTCTATTCTTACTGTCCTTCATGATTCAAGGGACATATACACAATGATCATTATTTCTGTGTGGACATATCTGAAAAGATTGATGCGTAACCAACAGTTCTTTCCAACCCATGTTCAACAAGTATAAATGATTGACGTTGGAATTTGTGTTAGAACCTTCTCAGTGTACTTTCGTACACACTCTCTTTCTTTCTCTCTCTCACACACACACATACACACACACCCATGCACACATACCCCTACTTTCTTAATATTCAGATATTTTTGCCGTCATTTGGTAGCAAAAACCAGTCAATCAGTAAGCATTTATAAGGTGCCTACTATATGCCTGGCACTGGTAATTTCTAGGGATACAAAGATAAGAATGATACAGTTCCTGTCCTCAATGAGTTTGGATTCTAGTATATATAAATAAGTTTATGCAAAGTAAATGTATGTGGTAGAGCACTAGTGGCTGAGGGCATCAGAAAGGCCTTACCATGACTATGGTATGGAATTCTGAAGGAGACCAAAGGAGTCTAAGAGACTGACAAGGAGTTCATTCCAGGCACGGGGGCAGCAAGTGCAGAGGAGCAGCGACAGGAGCTTCAAGGAATAAATGAGCAGTAGCAAGGTCACTTTGTCTGGCCTGTGGAGTGTGGAACGGGGAATAATGTATGAGAAGCCTGGAAAAGTATGTTGGGACTAGGTTATGAAAGGCTTTAAAAACCAAACAGAGGAGCTTATATTTAGTACGAAGGGCACCAGTAGGAGAGTGACTTGATCAGTTTCACTTTTTCACTTTAAGAAATCAGTGTGGAAAATTATGGTGAATGGATTGGAGAGGGGAAAGACTTAAGTCAGAGAGAACAATTAGCAGGTAATTTCAGTAGTCTAGGTTGAGATGTTCAGCAGGCCTGAACCAAGGGGATGGATTCAAGAGATGTTGTGGAAGTAGAAACATCAAGATTTGGCAATTCATTGGAGATTGAGGTTGAGACAGGTTGAGCGAACACAAAAAATCAAGTATAATGCAAAGAGCACAGATAGAGTTTACTAGAATAATAAATAGTACTGTCAAGTGAAATTAGGAAGTTTTGACAAAGGGTATCTTTTTGGGAAAAGATACTGAGTTCAGGTTCGGATATGTTGAGTTTGAGGTGCCCATGGGACATTCAGTTGGAAATGTCCAGTAAGTGGTTGGTATTATGGGCCTGGGTTCAGGAGAGAGATTTGGACTGACTATATAGATCAGGGAGTCATCTGTTAGAGATGATAATTAGGTCACCAAGTGAGTATAGACTGAGAAGAGGGCTCAGGTCAGAGTCTTGGGTGTCACCCACGGTCAGGAGATGTGAAATGGATGATGAGCCAGCAAAAATGACTTAGAAGAAGTAGTCAGACAGGTAGGAGGAAAACCTGCTGAAATGGTACCCGCTGTCACTGAAATGATTGTATTTTGAAAACGTTCTCGTGTTTGTTTGTTTGTTTGTTTTTTTGACAGAAAAGGGACTTTGTACATGGGCAACTATAGAAGCTGTTGGCATAGGTAGTTCCTGGATGGCTTAGCAGTGGCCACCCTTTGCACTTTCTGTCCTATTACTTGGTGTTTTCAGTCACTGAGATCCAGGGTGCCTGTATCAGTGGGCCAGTGCGAGGAGCAGAATGGAACCATCGCCGCTATGAACCACGTAGATCCTTTCCAGCGGCCAGGTGGCCATTAGAACACAACTCTCCAGGTGACAACATCTTGGCGTGGTCCTGAGCACAATATCTGTAGATGTTTCCCATTTTCCAGGTCAGGGTGACATCTGGTTGGCTTATTGTATGATGGCGATGTTTTTCGTTCGAGTTTAGTCCTTCCTGTATGCCATTTCTTTGGCAACAAGAGTGACAGTCCAAGTCTCAATCTTCTTCACATCCCTGGGGCATGTCCTCTACGTGGAAGGAGCCCACTATCAGCAAAAGGATTGTATTTTGAAAACCAGGACTTGTTGTTTTGATAGGCATTTTGCTAAAATAACCAGCTCTGTATTTCTTTATGTCAGTTTGAAATTAAAAGCACGTCCCTTTCCCCCTAAGGCTTTATTTAGCTCCTTCAAATGCATTAATTTTTAATGCATAAAAATTTATGGCAGTTTGTTTTGGTAACTTTTTTGTGCTAAGTTAAGCAGCATTGTTTATAAATATTGTAACGCAGAGACAATTTTATGGAGGAAGCTCTTATGAAGAAATCACAATTAGTATTAGAACTAAGCAGATTTCTTCAGCTCTTGACATGCCACAATATTCTATAGCATTCTTTTCATACTTGAATATTGTATAGCAGTTTACTAGGACTGAACTGGACTCCTGTGGTTTTCTTAGAATTCAAAAATCTTCATTTTATCATTAATTTCACACGAAAGCTTTTGCCAGTGGGAGGTACTTTGAGGTTGTATTGCCTCTCATGTTGTGTATAGCCATGGCCTGATTGGACCAAAATGCAAAATTCCCTGGCTTCAGTGATTGCAGCTCAGTTCTCCAGACAAGCTGGTTAGCAGGGATTTTGTAAGCCCCCTCTCCCACTCAAATGAAATAAAAGAATACAGTGGAAAGAGGAGTTAGGAAGGCTGAGTTCATTTGCCTCATTTTAGCCTGTTTCCTCACCTATAAGTTTAGGATTTTAATATTTGTACTACTTAAGCCCCAGAGTTGTTTTGACAATCTAATGAGATCATTTTTGCAAATGTCTTGAAAACTTTTAAGTGCTCTATGAGGTTTCCAGCTATCAATAATGATGATGATAATGGTGGTAATGATGATAATGACACCAAAAAAGGAATGGCTAAATAGAGAGGTTTTAGTACAAATTTCCTACGCCTCTTTGGATTTACATAATTCAGCCTTTTAATTTAATTAAAATTGAATTCCTGCCTTTAATATTTTCTCATGTGCATATGGGCTCTGTTGGCATCAACGGGTTCACCAATGTTGGTGGAGGGTGAAGGGGGCCTCTGTTGCATCAGCCTTCTCTATGTCTTGTCTTCTCTCCTTCTCAGTGACCTAGAGAAAGGGATATCTCCTAGGTGATGTCTTGAGCAAAAATTCTTGTCTCTTGTGGGTGAACAGGCAAGTGGGATTTTGCATGTTTGTTCTAATTCCCATTGTAACATTCCAAAATGTGCAATTGCAAACCTTGTGGTAACATTAAGCCTTTGTCTTAAAGATTCTAAACCACAGGGTGAAAAAGTCCCTAACCATCAGAGCATATTGGTATCCACTAGAAAGATTGAACTTATGATGATTAAAGACATGTCTGGAAATCTGTTGTCTCAATTGTCATATATTATCCCTCCCATTCTTTCTTTCCCACAACTTGGTTATCATAGTTACTCCTGTGTCCTCAACTCCATTGGAGCTCCATAGGAAATCTAGTGGATTTCCATACTCCTCTATTTGACCAACCTCCTGACATCTCTGTGGCTCACTTCTGTTGGTTTTCCACTGTGCCAGATATTGGGGTGCCTGCCTATGTAGAGCTCTGGTGGTTGTAGACAGACATTAAACTCAGCAGTCAGTAGTTGACGGTCAAGGCTGGCTCCTTTGTAGAAAAGCCTGACTTGTGGTCAGAAAGTCTTTGGGTATTATCACGATTCCAGGCCTAAATAGTCTAAGGTCAACTGTAGCATTTACACCACGCAAAATAGCGTTCTTCTCTTCCAAAGGATGTCAACTGGTCTCTCTTTGGGAGATTTATACTGCTGTGATTAAGAGAAAAACAGTTAGCTCGTTCTTCCATGGAACAGATTAGAGAGTATAAAATAATGTAAAAAGAAATACCAGGTAAGCTCATTTGCCTTGCAAAGTACCAACCAGTAATGTATTTTTGTTTGTTTTTTTCCCCCAATTCCACTTGCAGGATGTGTGCGGTATTTGGAGGAACCTATTGTCTAAGCCATGCAGTACAGTGCCTTGTAGTGGACAAAGAATCTGGAAAGTAAGGATAATATAAGTAACCTTCTTATATTTACACACTGAACACAGGTGAAAAATGCTCAAGTCGATTAAAAAAATGATTCTTCAAAGATCCTCCTTGGTATTAATAACATATCAACCTTGATTAAAAGTAATTTGTGTATAGGTCCTCCAGAACAAGGAAAGTGGGTTCAGAATATAGAAACTAAATTAATTTCCCTGCAATATTACTACAGCTCCTGATCACCCAAGCTTGGAAGACAAATCATTTCAGCTGCCGGGGGGCTGGTGATGAGTGATGTTAGTTTTCCTTGTGGCCTTACCTACTCTAATTGATTTTCATCAGATGACAACAAAGCCCTCTGTTATTGCATTTTTAAAAATGGAGCTCACCTAAAGACTCATCAGATTAATCTCTGCTGATAATGCATGTCACTCCAAGAGAAAAGACTTTAATGAGTTTTTAGGTAGATTGTTGTCATAAACTATGCTGCCCTCTTATCTGAGGATAAATTCTTTTACAACAGTATCAGGCCTGCAGGCAAGTTTAGAGTTGAAATGAGAGAAATATGCCTACTGTTTTTTAAAACTCTGAACATAATTTGCACTTCTGTATATTATCAGTATTTCTGTTACATATACTTTTACAACTAAGTTATGAATCCTTGAAAATAAGATTATGACATTATCTGAGACTAAATGAAGTGTTAATCTAGGTTTGTTTTTTCCAAAAGAGTTTGGTCGATACCTTCTTTTTAATGCTACAACCCTTTCCAAATATGCCCTACTTTCCTTTGTGACCCATAACAGGTAACCAAAACTGACCAAAAAGCAATGGTGATCTAACTATATAGATGCAGTATTTTGTTCCTATTTTCCTATGTAACACCTCTGTTAGAGGAGAGAAACAGATTTCATGATGTGTTCTTTTTGAGCAAGATTGGTCATTGTGATTATTCTGAGTTTGGATGGCCTGGAGTAGTTTAGTTTGCCTTAGCACAGTCATTGCATCGTTCTCTTGCTTCTGCTTGCTTTGCTTCACCAGCTCCTATGAACCCTTGCTGTGCCGCTTTGAGGTTTTCATACTCATTAGTTCCCAGGGCTACTTGGTGGTTTTAAACTAAAGATCTAAGTTCCAAGATATATGTGTGTATATATGTGTAAATATATATGTACATATATATATATATATATATATACACACACACATATGTATGTATGTAAATATAATATACAATATATATAATATATATGAAAGGAACTGATTCCAATATATGACTAAGAGCCAGCAGATAAATGGTAAAACGATATGAAGAGGCAGTTTTCAAGGGAATAAATCCATCATATGAAAAAAGTGTTCCAAATCACTAACAAGTAGAAAAATACAAATTCTGCCTCATAATTATGCAACTGATCAAGATGACAAAATATTAAATGACAGATGTTGGAGGGACTGTTGGAAACCAAGTATGCTTGTAATTATACTGTTGGTGAAGCTGTGAATTCGTCCTGCCATTCTGGAAAGCAATTTAGAACCAGGCCCAGAAAGTTACCAAACTATACTACATACCCTTTGACTCAGTTATACTACTACTGGGCTTAGACCGCAAAGAAAGCAGAAAAGGTTCTGTACATACAAAATTATTTATAGCAGTTCTTTTCATGGTAGACACAAATTGGAAAGTAATGAAGTTTCTTCTTTTGGGGGAATATTCTGGTATAAGAATATCATGGAATATTATTGTGCCATAAGAAATTATGAAATGGACAGTTTCAGAGGGAACTGGTGCAATCTTTGTGAACTGATGCAGAGCCATGTAATCAGAACTAGGAGAACAATTTATACAATGACTACATTATAGAGAAAAATAACTTTGAAAGCCTTTAGAACTCTACTCAAGGCCATGTTAGACACTGAGTCCAGAAGAGTAAAGATAGAACAAACTGCTCGCCTCCTGCCAGTGAGGTGATGAACCGAAAATGCAGAAAGTAACATATGCTTTCCAACATGACTAACGTGGGGATTTGTTTTGCCAGACTCTGTCGTTGTGTATTGAGGGACTTAGTTTTCTGGGTTTGTTTGCTTTAAAATTTGCTCAGTTGGGATGGTGGTAGTGGTAGGGACTGATTAATTTTTAAAATACTTGTTAAAAGATTTTCATTACTATCTCGGTGGCTGTTAGGAGTGACTTCGCAGTTAACATGCTATTGCCCTGTTAAGCAGCAAGTGACACATAACTCAGATGATTGTTTTAGGGGGATTGTAAAGAAAAGTTATCGGATTGTACAGATTAACTATCTTGTTGAAGGTTCTGTGTTATAACTTTTTAAGGTGTTTTGTACCTTTTCCAATAATTTTGTATACTTTAATAACTTTAAAAGATTTTTATTAATTTCCAGTAAACTAGTTTATAGTCCAGGGACCAGTATTTTTGAGACTTAGGAAGGAAAAAACATGACCCTATTCAGAAAACTCTTACACTTGGACTTTCTTTATAAAAAATATTTTATGATGTAAGATAAAATTGACATATTGGTTTAAAGATTTATAAGGTACATTTTGTGCCCTAAAAGGTACAAAAGAAAGGTGCTTCCTCAATTTAAAATAATAATACACATTGAAATATCTATGCCTAAGGGCCATACTTATTCCTAACATGACTCATGAGCAGCTCCAAGGGGGCCTAGGAAGAAATAGTTGTCTCTGTGACATGGGGAACCATTTTTTCCTGGTACCTACAATTCCCATTGCTGAGAGACCAGAGAATCAATCACTTACTTGGCATTTGTTTGCCTGTACCCTTTTCTGGGCTCAGTTCCAAACTTGCATGTAACTCTTAGGCACATGAACAATTTGTGCGACCAATTTTATTTTTTTAATTTAGTAAGTTTTGTTTTATTTTTTAATTTAATAAGTTTTATTGATGTATTTTCTTTTTACGTAAGTTATTCCTGAATATTCCCCATCCTTGGCAAACCCTCTCATTATAGCAAAGAAAAAGCAGTTATCCAAAAAGAATCAATAACATGACTGCATCTAACAATGTATGGAACGTTTTGCCCTCATAGTCCCCCACCCCTCTGCCAAGAGGAGTGGTGGTATGTTTGTATGACTGGCTACTTTAGCCAACCACTTTGGCTTCTTTTGGTGTTCTTTTTATTATTTCATTGTAGCCACTGTATATTGTTAGCCTGATTCTGTTTATTTCACTATGCATCAGTTCATGGAAATCTTCCCAGGTTTCCCCAGATTCCTCGTGCTCATTATTCCTTATTGCACGAGGGTGTTTCATCACATTCATATCCAACCCTTTGTTCAGCCATCCCCCAAATAGTGACCACCCATTTTGTTTCCCATTATTTGTTACCACAGAGAGTGCTGCTGTGACTGCTTTGGTATACGTGGGGTTTTTCTTTCTGTCTTTGAACTCCTTGGGCCATATGTCCAGCAGTGTGGGATCTGCTGGGTCAAAATATACAAAAAGTTTAACCATTTTTCTTCCATAATTCCAAATAGTTTTCTAGAACAGTTGGATCACTTCACAGCTCCATCAATAATGTGTCTGCCTGTTTTTCCACAGTGCTCCCCCCCCCTCCCCGCCACTGATTTTTTGGTTTTGGACATCTTGGCCAATTTACTGTGTATAAGATAAAACCTAATTTGCATTTCTCCTATTAGTGATTTCGAGCTTGTTTTCATATGGCTGTTAGTAACTTATGCTTCTTTAAAAACTGTTCATACTCTTTGACTGTTTATCTATTGGGGAATGGTTTCTGGTCATTTGTCTTTATGTTGCCTGAATCAAGATTTTTCTTAATGAAATTTGGTGCAAAAATTTTTCTCTTGATCACTAGTTTATTTCCTTATATGTATATTGATTTTGTTTATGTGCTCCATATTTTTAGAAGCCTGCCTTCAAGTCAGTCTTCATTTTGGCCTTTGCTCAGTTACACTGTCAGAGGAACTCCTCTCTGCCAATTATGGAGACAACAGACAGCTGAGAGTGAGAGTGTTCATAAAGGCCTATAGAACCTGTAGGACCTACTAAAGCTGTGGATTTAGAATCCAGTAATGTATCCCAGGGTAGACTAGATACTATAGACCTTGGTTATTCATTACATGGCATTACAAAAATGAACCTGGCAGCTTTCTAAGAGTCTCAGGTATTAACTTTAATGATAAATGAAATTGTTACTATTCATTATGGGGCATTTGCATATTTATTCATTTATTTATATTTTACATATTCAAAACAACAGTAGTTCCCCATTACTTCTAGAATGAAATAAAACAGCTCCCCTGTCGTTTAAAATCCTTCACAATCTGGATCCAACCTTCCTTTGTGCCATATAACATCTTACTCCCCTACACGTACTCTATAATCCAGCCAAACTAGCTCACTTGTTGCTCCTCACAACGTTCCATTACCCACCTTCATGGCTTTACAAAGTCTGCCCCCTATCCTTGGGATACATTCCTTCCTCACCTTCACCTCCTAGAATCCCTAACTTCTTCCAAATCTCACCTGGATGAGCACCTCCTCCAAGACCCCTCCAGGTACCAGTGGACTTAGCTTCGAATTGCCTCATACATACTTTGTATTTACCTCTCCTGCCTCCCCCTGTCTAGGATGTCAGCTCCTTACTGGTACTTAAGAGCAGGGACTGTTGAGTTTTTGGTTGTCTTTGTACCCTGAGTGCCTACCACAGTACTTAGTATATGGTAGGTATTTAATGTCATAAATGCTTGTTGATAGGTCACATTGCCTGGCAGAGTGCCTAAATGCAAAAATAATATAAGCCAACTAAATGCTTAGAAAGTTCTTTATTTTCCCCCCAATATTGAGAAATCTGACTGGCTTAAAGTCTTGAGCACATGTCCCAGGTAGACTACTTTGCAGGTACTTTACACTGAAGTTTGCAAGTGTTTATCAGTCATTTTAAGCATCTGAAGCAAAATAATATTTTTTCATTCTATTCCATTGACTGCCTCTTTCTCCCTGCTCTCCTTAGTAGGAAATCTTCTATTCTGATATTGCTAAAAGGGCAGATTGAACTTTTCTGACATGTTGAACAAGAGACTTAGGCTGCTTCTCACCTTGACTAGAGACAGGCTGGTTGAAACTAGAATTAGCAGAGCATTCTTTGTTATATGATGATCACACATGAAAATGGGGTACGCAGTTGGGGAGAAGAAAGACAAAATATTGTTGAGACACTTGGCTAGGTGAGATGGCTCAAGCCAGATGCATACCTCTTTCCACTTGACTCTTGTAGTGTGTCTTTCTCCTCCATTTCATTTTTCCTGCCCCCATCTCAGGGCTGTATCTTCTTGCCTCGCTCTCACACTGAACTCCTGCTCACTTGGCACAGAAGCCTTGCATCCCCTTGTCAAGTAGCTTTCTTTTCTATCCCGCTCTGCTGACCATGGAAGACTCCTGTCAATGAGATTTGGCAGTTTACTGGTACAGTACTTGCTATTTAGACATGGCAGTAATGACCTTGGAACAAGTAACTTGTGTGACCAATAGTTTGGACCTATTCGCTAGTGTTCCATGTGCACTTCAGCTGTCCCATTTGCTAGATTTCCTGTTCTGCCCATTTCTGTGAGACATCCGCTCCTGATGTTTAGTATTAACTATGTCTCTCCCAGATGCATGGTGGTGGACCAAGGATAAGGAGAATCGCAGTCAGCTCCGTTGTCATCTTGGGAAAGTTGCTTTTGCCCTCAGTGACTTTGTTTCTCCCTATGTAAAATGGCAGGAATAATTATAGGATAGATGTCAGCCCTTTACATATGAGTAAGATTGGAATCAGTTCCTCACTTTTCTCAGGGGCATTTCCAGTCTGGGCCAGTAGGGAACTTTCTGGCCAGTTTCAGATAATATTGGAAGAAGCCATTTAGGTGGCCTGAAATTCATTCCCGGCCCAACAAATATCTGAGCACCTCGGGTAGGAAAGATGTTTTTCCAGACACTGGGAATACAAATGCAATGGAAAACCTACCATGCCCTCTTTAAACGGCTCTAAGGGCCTAGGGCAGAGAGGAGACACAGTTTAGAAATTATCTCTCTGCTCGTGATTTTTTTTAATGATTGTCTAATTAAGATACTTACTGAAATAATTACTATATACAATTGCTGGTCATTTCATACCCATCCTCTACACTGTCATTTCTTTTCTGACCCATTTCTAGTTGTTTGCTTATGTAGATTTACACACAAAGTTAGGGTTAGAATGCTTTGGAGCAAAAGTAGCACCTGCCCAGACTTCCAGAATCACCAGATGTTAGAGCTAGAATGGACCTTGCTGGCTATCTGGTTCAGACCTCTTCATCTTAAATAGTAGGAGACTGAGTCCCAAAGGGGACAAGTGACTTGCTCATGACCGTACAGTGTTAATGGGAAAGCTGAGATTAGATCTTAAGTTTAGTGGTCCAGTTTTTTGTTTCTTATTTCTCCTCTTTACTCATTTTCGTATTACTTTTCCTCTGCACTCTTATCTGTTCCCTACAGTCTCTCTCCAAGTTATGTCTCTCAGTTTTTCTCTTTCTCTCTGTCTGTCTCTGTCTCTCTCCCTCCCTCCCCCTTCTACTTTCTGCTAATACATTTGTTTACTCAGGCTTTCTAGGTTCTGCTCTAGCTTGTTCACTGCCTGTTTTCCTTTCTTCTGTTATTTTTCTAATTTTTAACTTCTTGAAGAACTTCATTTGCTCTTTGCAGGACCATTTAATAAAAAGAGGCTTCTTGTGTATAAAGCACAGTGCTAGATATTGGGAGGACAGAACAAGCTAACTAATGTGTGTGTCCTTCCTTCATGGAGAGCAGGTTAGGACATAGGCACCAATGTGTACCACCCTACTTGACCATCAGTGTATAGTTCAGACTAGAATGGAGGAAGAGCATGAAAGACTGAGGATCAGATATGCAAGGTTGGAAATAGGAAAGCTGTTTCTAACTTAGAGAGAGCCTCATTCAATGAGGATGGATGCTCCCAGTTCCTTGCTTTGCTTAATAGCATTTTATTTGAATTGTTTCAAGACTACTGTCTGCTACTCTTTCCATATAAAAATCATTTTCCAAGGTCTGTTCAGTTTTTGCTCATGTTGCTGTGTGCTTTCTTTTTGGGACCAAATTCTAGTTGAAGCATTTTCATCCTGATGGGAAGTCAGTTTTTTTCCTAACCATAATTTTGAACACACTTTTAGCTTTTTAAATAATTGTATCAGGAAACTGTATTATCGCAAAGATTAATTTATTTAGAGGAAATATATAGAAATGTATCTGTGCAAGCATCATTGTGAGGCATCAGCTTGATCACTGAGCATCGATAGCTACGTATTTTTAAAATTCCCTTCTTTGTGCTATTTTTGGAGCCTGTCAAGGACCTCAGTTAAATCCTATATGTTAAATACATGAATGATTTCATCCCCTTCTGAATTTTACAAATTGTTATTCCCTCAATATTCTGGTTTCATTTTCCTGGATTTTTATTACTTGAATGTCAATTTTAATTGTTAATAGGATTCCTCTGATACCATGCTTTTTGAGGACCAGGATTCTTTGTTTGTTTGTTTTTTAATATTCTTACTGCCTATCTCAGTCCCTGACACATAGTAGGTGCTTAATTAATGTTTGTTAATGGATTTCCAATTCAATATTTTCTTTATTCTTATTAGGCTAGATATGTTGAAGTTGGCCAGGTATCTGGTGAAACATCAGTTCATGTCACAGGTTTAAAACATGTCTAGGTCCTTGAACCTTTGTGTTTAATTGTGTGACTTGGAGCTAAGACTGCCCAGGTTGGAACTGAGCACCTTCTTGATCACCTTCAATGTTTCTTAAACTGTGGGTCATGACCCTATGGGGTCATGAAAAATTTAGCAACAGCAAAAGGTTTCTGAATGCACAACGACCAAAAGTTAATTAGAAATCAAATGCGTAATGAATCCGAGGTGTTTCTGGCAGTGCTTGCCCATGTTGCATCTCACAACTTCACTGCAGCCTTGGTTGTGAACACACAGCATGCAGCACCAACCAACAGATGCCAAAATGCAGAAAGGGGTCCTGAGTGCAAAAAGTTTAAGAGGCCCTGACCTAAATGAATGTCATACAGAGCCTCATCCTGAAATTCCACTGTGAATAGTCACACCCTATAAGATAGTTTTCTGGTGGCATAGGCTTATTTTTGACTTTCTAGTCATTTCATTGTGAATGACCCTCAGTAGTTTTGATGCCATAGCTTCTAAAATCAATGCCTTCTGGTCACCAGAGGCCTAGCTACTACCAAAGAAGCTCTAACGTCACTTTGGGAGTCCACAAAAAAAGATTGATTTCCAAGGTTTAAGAGCAAGGCACTTGTAGAAGGGAGAACTAAATGGAAGAGGGGGAACACTTTACAAAGTCTTACACTGGCGCCCCCACTTTAAACTCACAACACTTGTTTCTGCCTGTTTTATAAGCTACCTTTTTCTGCAGTCATCTGAGCTAAAGGAAAGGGAAAGACATTGATCAAAGAGGGCAATTCAGAAAGAGAAAAAAAGAAACAATTGAGAAGAAAACAAAAGCCACAAACCTTTCATCCAACACCATATCAAAAAGTAAAAGAACATACAAAATGTGTGAAGTGGTGGCTGAATAAAGTCAACAGCCCCTGATGATAGAGCCTTCCAGCATCTGGCAGATCTTCTCATTTGTTAGCTCAGGGTTTGTACAGATGTTATGAACTTGATAGGTGTTGTATCAACACTGTCTTCTTTCTTTTTCATGGAAGAAAAAATAAAAGCCTTTGGTTTCCTAAATTGTATAAGAATCCTTTCTAGTGGAAGATTTATTGGTTAGTTTATATTCCATAGGAGATATTTGTAGGATTTCCCCTCCTGCCCCTCTCCCCATAAAACAACAAAAACAAACAAACAAAAAAAAACCCCAAAAATCCAAAGACCTGTGCCTGTTTGGCTGAGTAAGTATTTTTACAAGACAAGAGCTTCAGTCAGTGAAACATGAACAGAAAAGAGAAGAAAGAGCAAAACATTTTAAAAGTTTACTAAAACAGGTAATGTATTGTAAACTTAAGCATGAAAAGATGGTTAATGGGTTGAAAATTATTTTATTGCTTGCCATCATGGCCCTGACTTGTGTATACCACCCCAGTATGCTATTTCTTTAGGCAAATACAAATTGAATTCCTTTCTCTATCAGTCTTCTCTGTTAGTGTTCTCGCTTTTAATGCCCTTACGCCCAGTAGATATTGCTTATTTGGCTTATTTTCAAAAGATTTAAGATAGTTTAATTTATACTAGTATATTTCAAATATGGTTACATTAAAAATAATTGCTCACATTTTATGTGGAGCAAAGTAAAAGTGCATTTCCAATCAAATAATTCTGGCCCCAAACTGTGGAGCTGTGACAAATGTAAATTTATATTTCCATAATAAAAAGCTATAGCAAACACACAGTCATTTACATATGGTTCCTGAAATATTGCATACTGGCTTTGTCAGTGCTGGTAAGTCCATTTCAAGGATGTCACCCTTAGTCCATTAGTTTGGATAATGAGCCCTATAAAGTACATTTATAACTTGTGGCACTGCAACGGGATGGATTCTAATTTTCATCCTTTTATCTAGACACATTGAAAGAAGGTCAATGGAGGGTTCTATATGATTCATTGTCCCAACACATTGCAGATGACAGAGACCTGATAATGTCAGTGCAGAAGTGTTTTCCTTATTTGGAAAGAGCACTTGAAAGAAATCTTATGTTCATCCTTTGAAGTAAAGTGGAGACAGATATTAAAAGAAGCGCTCTTCTTTTTTCCCTCGATGCAAACATGATCAAGTATATGACCAGATAGCTCTTCTTGGACAAAAGTGAAAGCAACACTTAACAGAAAAATAAAAAGCCCTTAGTGACTTTTACTGCCTTTGCTTGTTATAATGTGACATTTAATCAACTTTTTCCCCCAAAGCCTATTTGCTAAACGATAGAAAAGGTTATAATTATGTATCAAGTGCCCCAATTTTGCTGCTTATTTGAGTATTCAAAATTGTTTGAGTAGGGTTCGGCTCTTATTTTCTAAGAAGACTTTATACAAAGCAAAATGGGACAGCATTGTACAATTTAGTTTGGGTCCCATATCGGAAAATAGAAATTACATGTAATTTTCTGTTTCATTGTCGACAGATAATTTCTTTTTATTGATGCTTGAACAAATGTTAAAGAGAAATTTTCAGAGCCCATGTGAATCATTTCCTCTGGAAAAATGACATGCATGTTTGTGTGCATGTGTGTGTTTATACGCATTCAAAATACAGGTTGTACCTATAATTTCTTCGTGTGAGGAGCTTTCACTACAGCAAGTTATTCTACCTATCACTTTGACTTAGATAAAAAGTTAAGTAATCTGCATGATTCATACCTCCAGCAAATAGCAGAGGCAGATTTTGAATTTAGCTATTTGCAACTCCCTGATTCTTATTCAATCCAATCAACATTTATTAAGCACCTATTAGGTTCCAGGTATTGTACTAAGTGTTAAGGATAAAATCAATAAAAAGAAAGAAAGTCCCTGTCCTCAAGGAACTTAGTCTGATGCAAGGTCGGAGGGAGAGACAACACATAAAAGGAGGCTGGAAAGTGTTGGGGGGAAACACCAGGGATTACTCATTGTAGGGACATCTTGTTGTATGGAGTTGAAACCAGGCAGAGCAGCAGGTGCAGAGTGCAGTGAGCTGAAAGGACCAGGAGATATTTAGATAGATAAATAAAATATTTCATTAGGGTTTAGGGACATTTATTCAGGTGCTATGGTCTGGAATCAAGAATAAAAAAATTCCAGGAGGAGTGGAAATGTTAAACTCAGTACATATAATTGGGTCATGCCGATATAATATCAATGATAATACCAGTTAAATGAATTTATGGTTTTAGTCTTACGCCAATTATACTACCAAGGGAGTATTTTACAGGTGATATGAAAACAAAATATAGCAATGCAGTGGCCACTGGTGGGTGCTACAATGAGGAGAGCACTGGGTCTGGAGTCCGAAAGACCTGAATTCAAATAAGGCCTTTGACACTTTGTGTCACGGTGTCCCTGGGCAAGTCACTTCACCTCTGCCTCATTTTGCTCATCTGTGAAACAAGGATCATAATAGCACCTCCCTCACAGGGTTGTGAGGATCAAGAGAGATAATATTTGTAAAAAGTGCTTAGCACATTGTCTGCCACATAGGAGGCACTAGATAAATGCTTATTCCCTTACCCCAGTACAGTTTATTATAAATCAGAATAGCTTGTCTGCACGTGAATGAAATGATTTTAGTGATTTTTTTTTAACCTTTTAAAAACAGATTCATGTCATTTGGAAGACATTATTCTATATATCTATATGGGGATGGGGGTGAGTAATCTTGCAAAATGATTTGTAACATAGAATCAATATCTAAATAGATTTGTTTTAAATTCCATATCTTTGTTCTCCTTTTCTTTATACATAGATGTAAGGCAATCATAGATCACTTTGGTCAGAGGATAAGTGCTAAGTATTTTATCGTTGAAGACAGTTACCTTACCGAGAAAACATGTTCAAATGTGGCCTACAGGTAAGGGCTTCCTTATTCCACAAGCTCAGGTGGGTGAAAGCTCAGTTCTTTGTTTATAGCCACCTTTTAATGTCGTCTAGGGTAACCTGTTGTTGGCATCAATGTGTGAACACACGCAGAAAAGTGCAAGCCGGGTGCCAAACTCTGGCTATTCTTAAGTCAATTCCTTTCTCGAATTAGTGTCATTTCATGTATTGTTTATGAGCCAATGCATAATCTAAGCAGAGCCGGCCTTCTGCAGGAGTTCTTCAACTTGAGCCTTTGCTTTGCAAACCACATGCCCTGAATAACAAGAGAAGTCTTTGTTTCTCTCTTTTGAGTCTATAAATATATCAGCTATTGAATGTCAATCTCAAACTTCTTCGTTTGTCCAATTACAGGCAGATCTCAAGGGCAGTGCTGATTACAGATCGATCTGTACTGAAGGCAGATTCTGATCAGCAGGTAACTTCAGTTGTGTGCTCTTTTCTAACTAGTTGCTAATTTACTGCAATTGTGTAGGACACTGTTAGTGAAACAGTTTATTAAGCCTTGTGTACTTGTACTAATTTTTTTCTGATGTTTACATTCGAACTCAAGGCAGTAATTGATATAAGGGTTTTGGATGCTTGAGAGCATGGAAGATAGATATATAGAATAATGTCTTCCTTATAGAATAATAGCATTCCCAGAGAGTTATATTTCAAAGTGAATTTTATCTTTCTTCCAAATTTCATAGTCTTAACTCGCACCTGTATGTTTTCTAATGTGATCCTTGCAAGTCCATGAGGTAAGTACTGCATGTATTATCCACACAATAGACGAGGAAACCGTGGTTCAGAAGAAGGTAAGGTGACTTGCCCTTGGTCCAGAAGAGTTCTAATCTAGTTCTCTCCTGACTCTCAATCCAAGCCTTTTTAAAAAATAATAATAATTGTAAAAAATTTTTAAATTTAAATTAAAAAATTCAAAATTGAGCATTTATTTTCTCTCATTCCCACCTCCTGAAAAATAAAAATAAAAACTTAACTCTTGGAACAAATTACGTAGTCAAGCAAAACAATTTTTCCATCCTACCATGTCATGAGGGCTCCATTGACTTGGGGGAAAATATCCCAACAAATTCAATTGAAAACTGAGATTTACAGCCTCATGGTGTTACTAAATGATATCATACCCATTCTGAGAGTTTTTCCACCCTTTCCTCCTTTTGAGATCTCTCTCCAACTTTTGCTTCTTTCACCATCCCATTTTCACAGATGTTTTTCCCATACCAGTTGATTGCCTGACTACGCTGTTATTCCAGGAATTTGTTTCCCTCCTACTCTTCTTGGTATTTATGGTGACTTATAGATCTATGCTGTAGTATCCTAGTTTTTCAAAAGGCACTGCTGTCAAATATGATTTGCCTCTGACAACTCGTTAAGTTTGGAGTGACCTGTTATAAAAAAATGAATTAATTCTTCTTCCTTATCATTTCTGTTTAGTTCATGGTAGATCAGTCTTTATGAAATTAAGGGATATTTGTGTGGAAATGCAACTACAAGGCTGATGGCCTAAGATGACTAGGTTGGCACATCTGTTAAGATATCTTTCAGAGGAGAATGGCGTTTTAATAATTCATCATTCTATAATTATTTTACAGTATATAAATATTACAGTATTATAAGTGTTATACTATCCAAAACTATCAATTACAGACCAGTTGCCATTCTGCAATGGTGTGCTCACCAGGAGATGCTTATCCCAGGTTAATCCCAGGTCCAGACCCACCCCAGTCCCCTTAAAAACCAAGTGTATATCCTTGTTTTAATGTTGAAGCAACCTTTTCTGTTGTGAATGACAGTGAAGGAAATGAGAAGGAATGTGAGAAATATAGCTTTTGAGCCCACCATTATGCAAGCAGTCAACCTAATGTAATCAAATTCCCAAAATAAATAATTTCCATATTTATTCTTGCAGTGATGCTTGAAATATAAACACAACATTATGGATTCAGGCTACAGATGAGGGCTTTGCTGTATCCCAGTAGGGATATAGGCTGCTGAAAATAACTATTATTTTTAGGGATTGATAACCATTTTCTTAGGATGCTCTAATCTACAGGGAAACCATGATGTGACGGCCATTCCATGCTTATTGGCAAATTAAAGGAAGATAAGATCTTAGTAGTACCTAGCATAGTGTGATGTGTAACAGTGAATACTCTTTGATCATTTGAACTCTAAATTTCTAACTTCCAGGGCCTTATCTGAGTCTACTTCACTAACATATTCCTTCGGTTAATTTTCAAGACATTTGTCTTTAAATGCTTGAGCGTATATTTAGTCATTTAAAGTTACTGCCATCGAATATGTAAATAGATTTAAGGTTGGCAGCTTTTCTGTGTTTGTATTCAAAATGGATTTTTTTTAAAGACATGACTTTAAAAGCAAGTCTGTGTGCATTCTGGAATCAGTGACATACTAATAGTACCTTTTTATCCTAAATAGAAAGTATTATTTAAAGACTTTACATATGATCATATGTGTCTTTTTTGGGGGGGGGGGGGCTCATGACCTCATTTGGGGTTTTCTTTCTTTCTTTTTTTTGATCATATATGTCTAAAATGCTTTTCCTTACTCATAGTCATACAAGTAGATATGTTATCAAGATATTTGAAATATTCTTTTAACAAACATTAAGCAGCTACTCTGTGCAGAGCAAAGTGCTCATCACTGAGGAGATAAAATTGCATTGAAACACCCTCTTCCCTTATGAAATTTACAACCTATCAGGGGGATAAGACATACATACAAGCAAATATAATTCACAATATTACTTAATAAATGCATTTGTAGTGCAAAATAGTGTTATGTGAGATCCGCTGGGGAAGGCAACCAGCAAGATGAGGAACAGATTTATGGAGGAGGTGGGTGGCATTTGAGTTGAACATTAACAGATAGCGAAGAAATTCAGTAGGTAAAATATAGGGAGGGCAGGCATAGGGGAGCCACATGAGCAAGCCTCAGAGATAAGAGAGTGCAGTGTGCGTTAGGGCACAGAAAGTAGCCAAGTTTGGCTGAAGTATAGAACGCATGAGAGAGAGATATATGACCTCAGCCTACAAAGACATGATGGTAGTATATTGTGGAGAGTTCTGAATGCCTTGAAATTTACTCAGTTAATTGCAGACAACATGGTGTAATGGAGAAAGACCTTCTCTTGGAGCCAGGAAGACCTGGGTTCGAGCTCTACCTTTGGTAGATACTGGCTGTGTGACCCTAGGCAAATCATTTAACGCCTTAGTGCAGGAGGTTCCTCCTCTGTAAATTCCTGTACTGATAAAATCCCTAATTGCATAGAAAGGAGCATTCTTGCACTCATCTCTGTGTTTTAAATTTGGTTTCCAAATTAAAATCTTATATGGCAGAGTGTTAAATGTTAAAGAGTGTTGAAGATCCTCTGTTGGGCAGATACCAGTAGGAATGAAATTGAAATCTAACCACTTCTCTTACTCTCTGTCTGCTTTGGAGACTTCCATTTTGACAGTGCCGCCAGAGGAGCCAGGATCTGTTGCTGTCCGGGTCGTTGAGTTTTGCTCTTCCACCATGACATGCATGAAAGGAACATGTAAGCACAGTATAATTGTTTATCTTCTGTATTTCTTTGGAGAATAAAGGGGATGGTGAGGGGGATAGGGCCTGATTTCCAAGCAGATCACCTGGCTAATATCAATCTCTTATAGGGATTGACTCATGTTTTCTTCCATTGTATTTCCATTGGTCCCCAGAGAAGACGAGCCATGTCATTCTTTGTTTTTAAATATTGTGGTCTGGCCATACATATATATTCACATATAGCAGTATCTATACCTCCGAGTCCTATTTAAGTTCTACAATGAAAGAATAACATGATTTCCTATAATCTCCTTAGTTTCGTTTTTGTAAAATTAAGTTGCTTAATTGCTGATTTTTTTTTCCTTAGAATCTCAGCTTCTCACAGTTCCTGATTTCCTTTTACTGGTGTTCCTTCCACCCCTAAATCCTCTTTTGACTTCTTACTCTTGATGAGAATTAAATTAAGCACACCTTTCCCTGTTTCTCTCCTTTTGTTGCTCAGAGTTACCCCCATGGCCCACTTTAAGCATTTGTCAGCTCTTTTGTGGCTTTTCCATTGCTTTACTAGCAGACAATTGCATCATCAAAATAATCTCATATTTATTAAGCACTTACCATATGCTCTCCTCTGGATGTACCAAGCATTTGTGAAGGACACAAAAGAGAAGTGCGATACAATGGAAAAAGCTGGATTTGGAATCAAGAGCACCTGAGCTAAGATTCTGATTGTGTCATTTCCTACCTGTATGAACTTGGGCAACTCATTCAACCTCCCTGGTCCTCAATTTCCCTCTCTAAAATGAAGGGGCTAGACTAAACCTTTAAGTTCTCTTCCAGCTTTGTTTGTGGACCTACATGGGAAAATGTGTCTCCTGTTTTTGAGGTGTTTACTATCTTGTTGAAAATAAAGGGCCTCACCACATTAACAAGCTAAACAGTAATACACAACAATGTCCTGAGTTCAGACCTTTTTATTACCATGTTAACTTACCTTGTGTGGTAGAAACTCTGTGAATTCAAGCCATTACGTTTAGTTGTCAGGATACAGAAAGGTATGATCTACTCTTGACTTAGGCCTTTGCCATTCTCTTTTTCTGGGTTTGTGTTTTCAGCTTCTTTGGCACCATAGCAGCTCTTTATGGTGGGTTTCTTTTTTTGGTTGCTTATTCTCCCAACCTACTTTTTGATTTTGGACTTTATGTCAGCACTGGGCTCTTTGCACTTCTGGGGGAGGAGGGGCGCTGTCTAACCCAAACTTCTGTTCTTTTACATCTTTCTGCTGCTTTCCCAACTCAGTCTGGGAAATGGCAAGTTTCCATTGCTCCCACATTGGTGTGATCTGTGGGGAGAGGTCTGTTCCCTGCCCTCCTGGTCTGATCTCGGCAGGTTCCTGATCCAAGTTTGGGTCTCTTGGCTTAAGTGTAGCTGAGAATTTCAGTGGAATGATACCAGAGTCAGTCATTGTTACCCTGCTTGAAGGCTCTGCAGGTTCATAGCTACTAAACTGCTGCCTCTTCTTTGGTCTGGGACTCCTGCCCTGGTTATATAGGCTTAGACACTGTGCTGAAGGCTGGAACTGAGTCACTGCTGTTCTGTTTCTGGGCTCTGGAACTCGTTTCTTGCTGAGGCCATGCCTAGGATGGACCCATGCTCCCTCACAACTCCTCCTCTCTGTTCAGTGGGCTACAGAGCTGCCAGATGGTACCTGTTCTTGTGCCTAGCACTAGTTCAGGGATCTCTTGGGATTTTCTCCTGCTCTGGTGGTTCCTGTCATGGTGTTCTATGTCAGCCCTCTTTCTTTCCCTGGGGGGCTGGAATGCTTCCTTGTCTGCACTGCTGGCCATCTCTTTCCCCAGCGTCTGCAGACCTGTTTGTCTGTCTCCCTAAGCTTCCCCAGGGTGGAAAAATGACTCACTTCGACTTTTTTCTTGCTTTCCTGATCAAAATTCAGTCTAGTGCATTTTCTGGTTTGTTGTGAAAGAGGTGTGCTTGAGGAGCCAGGCGAAAATGCTTCTTCTTACTTTGCCATCTTGAATCCATTCCTGCTAGTTGCTTTTCTTTTGTGGTGACGAAGTAGAACCATTGCTTTGGCCATAAAGTCATAGGATTTATTCCTATTATAGTAGCTTTTATATAGAAAACTGTAGCTTGAAAATCCTTTGACAATATTTCTGCATTAAATCTTTTGAAAACAAGGGGGGGGGCAGCTAGGTGGTACAGTGGATAGAGCACCAGCCCTAAAGTCAGGAGGTGCTGAGTTCAAATTTGGCCTCAGACCAAACACTTGACACTTACTAGCTGTGTGACCCTGGGCAAGTCACTTTACCCCACTTTTCTATTTTAAAAAAAATAAATCTTTTGAAAATAAAAATTCACTTTAGCACGCATTAGGTATCCACTCTGTGTAAATCACCTATACCAGGTCCTTGAGGATGCCAAGATAATAATAGCACGATCCCTGTCCTCCAGGAGCTTACATTGGAGGAGGGAACGGTAGAAGTGTATGACATTACTTGGAATAATGTAGTACAAAGTTGGAATGATGGAAAAAAAAAAGATTTAGTTACTAAGCATTTATTAAGTGCTTACTATGTCCCTGGCACTGTGCCAACCTCTGGGGATAAAAAGAAAGGCAGAAACACTGCTCCTGTCCTCAAGCTTACTTTCTAATGGGAAAGATAACCTGCAAATAACGAGATACCTCCAATAGAAGCTAGTCTCAGGAGGAAGCTGTTGCAATGGTGGGAGGAGAGCAAATGAAGAGACTGAGAAAGGAGAAATGTAGATGGAGTACTCTAGGAAAATTGAGGAAGATGAGGATGAGATGCACAGCTAGGGAGAAATGAGTATGGGAGTGCATTCCAGGCACGGATCCCAGCCTGTGCAGAGGCATTGGGGGTGAAAGATGCAATGTTAGTTTCAGGGTCAGCCAGCATTCTGCTTTCCCCAGAATGTAGTATTATGAAGAGGAATAATGTGAAATAAGACATGTTAGGTTAGGTTGCCTGGTTTGGTAGGGTCTTAAATACCCGGCTAAGGAATTTGTATCTTATCTTAGAGGCAATAGGGAGCCACTGAAGATTGATAAGCAGGGGTGTAATGTGGTCAGACCTATGCATAATCTTGCAGCTGATTGGCTAGAGGAGAGACTGGAAGTAAAGAAACTGGCGAGAAGGTTATTGTAGTAATAGTAGTACAGGTAAGAAGTGATGAGGTTAGGGTAATGACTATAGTGAACTGCTTCTCAGCTCCCCTTTTTATGTTTTTTTTTTTTTGAGGACAAAAAGTTAGTGAATTTTCCCATTTTCTGGCTGTCCACTTGCTATAGGAACTATCTATCTAGCTGCAGTTCTGGCAGCTGGCAGCAGATAACCTGTGGTGCTCTATGTTGGGTTCCACAAGCCCACAGGAAGTTTTACCCTGAGGAAAAAACGTATAACGTAGATCAAGCTTTAAAGAAACTTACCTGTGACTACTTTTGTCACTAACTCACTTTGATTAGTGAGCTCTTAACTAAAGCTTTTCTTTCCGCCCAGAGCCCCTCCAGACTCCTGGCACCCTTGGCCTTTGCTCCTGCTGCTTGACTTTATTGCAAGTCAGAGATGGCATGCTCACACTACTGCTTTTCCCTCAGTAATTAGCTAGTCTCCCTCCTGAAATAGAACTCTCTTGCTAATCTTAGGGAAGGCCCCCAAACCACCTTTTGTCTCCGTTTAGGTTCTTTTCTCTTGATCTTTCTTTTTTGGCATCAGAAACAGAAAAAGTTGGCAGAAAGATCACACTGTGTCATCCCTGTGGTCTGCAGTCCTGCAGCTAGGCCACTCTGTGTTCCTTTGAAGCTTTCAGTTTGTATAGAAGCTATTTTACAGAGAATGCTAAAGATTACACTTTAATTAGTCATTCCAAAATGTTTTTTAAAGAGACTTTTCCTTTTTTCTTGAACCTTTTAAAAGTCAGTTCATTTAATGCAATTCAACAAGCATGTAGTAAGTGCCCACTATGGCACTAATGGCATTGTGCTAAGTACTGGGGATACAATTGGCAAAACTTGGATGTGTGATTAGGGTTTGGTGCGTTGATGACCTGCTGAGCAGATTTACAGATTACAAACTGATGGAAGGCAGAGCTAACACTGGGTGATAGAGTCAAGATTCAAAGGGAGCTTAGCATGCTGTAACATTGGATAGGATCAAAGAAGGTGAAATTCAAAATGGATAAATGTATAGTCTTATGCTTGGGTTACAAAATTCAACCTCACAAAGACCAGATGAGGGAATATGTGGCTAGTTTGAAAAAGGAATTTTAGAGCAGCCAAGAAAATTCCTGTCTCCGGCTGTGTAAAAAGAGGCCTAATGTCCAGAACTAGGAAGGTGATAGGCCTCTGTAACATATTCTGCCCTAGTTAACCCATATTTGGATTATCAGATTCAGTTCTGGGTGACATATTTGAGGAAGGACATTACTAGCTGGGATAGTGAAGGGCCAGAAAAGGATCAGCTGGAGGAATTGGAAATGTTGAGCCTGAAGAAGAGGTTTAGGGCAGACATGATAGTTGTCTTCAAATATTTGAAAAATCGTCACATAGACTTATTCTGCTTGACCCCAGAGGGCAGAACTAGACACCTTATTTGAATATAACAGAAAGTTTTAAATGAGTTAGGCTGTGCATCTCTCATCTTGGTACCATTCTATTTCTTTGTCACCATATTGAAAATGAAAATGTTCATTAGGCTGTCAAGTGGCCCACTGGAGAGAGTGCTAAACCTGAAATCAGGTAGACCTAAGTTCTAATCCTGCTTCAGGTACTTACTAGCTGGGCAAGTCACTTAACCTCTGCCTCAGTTTCCTCAGTTGTAAAATGGGGATAATAATAGCACTTACCTCATAGGGTTGTAAGGATCAAATGAGATAAGATGTAATGTGCTGTTGCAAACCTTAAAGTACTACATAAATGCTGGTTATCATTATTACTACTACTACTACTACTACTACTACTACTACTACTATTACCACTACTATTACCATTACCAGTGGCTTAAAAGTATAGCTTTGAACTAAAATTAACACCACATACTTGGGTGAATAACTAAGTTGATATGAATTAGTTTCAACTTAGATTCTTTACAAATAATATCTGTATCTAGAGGAATTATTTTAGCTTACTCTCTGAATGTCTTTGTTAGAATATGTTTCGACAAGACATTTAGGGAGTTTTTGCATTTGTAAATATATTTTATACTTGACTAGTGATAACTGCTCATTTTAAAAACATTTTTTAAAAATCAAATATGAAAATGTATGGTAATAGAGAACAAATTCTAAGAGTAAAATAAATTCCATAAATCTTTGATTTGTTTTCATCGTTAACTTCAGCTAGGTTTTGTAGTGACTGTTTTTCCCTTTAAACAATTACTTAACAAAAGTATACAAATACACCTGGTCTTTGATCACCTTGTATAAGTGACAGGCATGTAATCGGCATTGCCAGCTGAGTGGAACCAAGCTCCTTCACTTGTCCTGAAAACGGAGCCTATAATGATGGAATCGTGAACTAAGCCCATCCTTCTTCCTGTTGGACGAATTACTTGAAGACAAATGTTGGCAACCACTGTAACTAATGCAGTTATACCTGAGTAAATCAAACATAATCAAAATATATACTGATGAGCCTTTGTGACTCATAGCCAGCCCCTCACTGGTAATAAAAAGGGATTTTTAAAAAGTGATGTGAACTTAGATGATTTATCACTCACTTTTTTTTTTAACCCAAAAAGGATTCCTTTCTACAAGATGTATTCATGAACAGATTAGCTTATTTCTAAGATTTATAAAAATAAAATATTCCTAATTTCAAGAGCCCTGAATAAAACCTAGCGAGTTTTCTAGTTAATGTTCAAGTCCTCTCCAGCGACTGAATTTCTAGGGTTTCATCATTCACATAACTTAATATAGTCAATTCTCCATTAATGATGGGGAGATGGAATTGTTGCAGATGTCCTTGTTTTGCTTTATTGTGCTTTTAGAATGATTTCAGATTTTCTGAGCGTGTCTTAAGTCTGGCAGTACAGTGAAGTAACCCAGCACTCCATGGGATGGGATTTGCCATTTGGTACAGATGATCCACATAAAAAAAGTTGAAGTTTTTTTGTTTTTGCAGGGTTTCTTTGCTGGTCACATGCTTTCGTTCAGTCGTTTTCAGTCTTGTCTGAATCTTCATGACTCCATTTGGGGTTTTCTTGGTGAAGATACTGGAATGGTTTGCCATTTCCTTCTCCAGCTCATTCTGCAGATGAGAAAACTGAGGGTCAAGTGACTTGCCCAGGGTCCCACAACTAGTATGTGTTTAAGGCTGGATTTGAACTTGGAAAGATGAGTCTTCCAGACTCCTGCCAGGCACTCTATCCATTGCAGCGCTACCTAGCTACCCTGGTCACATTCGAGGCAGTAAATACTTGATGATTGGTAATAGTCCATGGCTTCTGTTTCTACTTTGTTCAGTGCCGTCCTGCATAAGCACAAATCCCTTATCTAGACTGCTCTGTGCTTAGGCCTCTCACTAGAGAATGAAGGACATCATCCACCGAAAAAGCTGGCCAGCAATCTGGGAGCTTTGACATTTAACATTTGACTCTCTCCTAATTCTGCTTGGCCACTACAAATATCACCTCATCTGTGTTTCACGGTGTCTTTGTGGTTACAGTGCTCTTCAGAGTATAATTTTAACAAATGAAATGGATTGTGTAATATTTAATATTAACAATCAGGTAGTAAAACTTTAACTATACTTTGTTTAAACCTTACTCACTTTTCGTTACCCATCATTAAACTCTGTCTTATGTTCTCTCTCTTTTTTTAAATTCAAACTCCTCTTTATTTGCTTTATTTTTTTTTCACAGAGCATAGAGACTTTTTTATTCTTATTTTTTCAGTTCCAAGTTCTCTCCTCCAGCTGTTGAGAAGGCAAAAAAAAATAAAACTCATTACCAATGTGTAAAGTCATGCAAAACATTTCCATATTACCTACGTTTTAAAAAAAAAAAGTAAAAAGCAAAGAAAAGAAAGAAAAAGAAAAATATTTTTCAGTTTGCTCTCTGAGTCCTTCAGTTCTCTGTCTAGAGGTGGATAGCTTGTTTCATCATGAGCCCTTTGGAACTGTGGTGGATAATTATGTTAATCAAAGTTACTAAGTCTTTCAAATTTGATTACCTTTACAATATTGCTGTTACTTTGTAGTTTGTTCTCCTGATTCTGCTCATTTCCTTTTGCATCAATTTATACAAGTCTTCCCCGGTTTCTTTGAAACCACCTCCTTGATCATTTCTCATAGCACAATAGTATTCTATCACACTCATGTACCACAATGCTGTTCCCTAGTTGATAGGCATCCCCTCAGTTGTCAGTTCTTTTAAGAGAGGTGCTATAAATATTTTTGTACATATGGGTCTTTTCCCTCTTTCTTTGATCTCTTTTGAGTATGGACCTAGTAATGATATCACTAGGTCAAAGTGTATACAGAATTTAATAGCTTTGAGGGCATAGTTTCAAATTACTTTCCAGAATGGCTGGACCAGTTTACAACTTCATCAGAAATTCTGCTTTGTATTCTTTTTTTTTTAATTTTTTTAATTTTAATTTTTGGCTAGGCAATGGGGTTAAGTGACTTGCCCAGGGTCACACAGCTAGTAAGTGTTATGTGTCTGAGGCCAGATTTGAACTCAGGTCCTCCTGAGGCCAGTGCCAGTGCTCTATCCACTGTGCCACCTAGCTGCCCCTCTACCTTGTATTCTTAAGATGGAGCCAGTATTACTCAGAGTCAGTTTTCAGCTTGGAACTGGAAAGGAGTGTAGAGGTGGCCTAGATCAGTGTTTCCCAGGCCAAATTCTACTCTCGCTCAGTCAAATAGCTCAATTGTCTATTTCTTCTCACTCTGCCTCAGGAGATAGGGGCAAATATCTAGGGAGAAAGAAGAAAATAAGACAAGAAAACAGGCAAGAGTCAGGTTTTTTTTTTTTTTAAGTTTCTAGGTTTTTAAGAAGTAAGACCCTATGGTAGTTTAAAAAGAAAAACTGCAGAGTAATAAAAATTTGCCAAAGAGAGATATGTAGTTGATATCAACAAATTTCTTTGCCTTTTCATTGGGTTTCTCAGCATAATAAAATTACATTAATTCAGACTTGACTAATTCAGAATTTGTGATGCTATAATTTGGGCAGAGGTTTGGTTGAAGTTTCATTTTGTGAAGTAAATAGGGGTGAAATAAGGAGGCGAGATTTGGATCCAGGATTGAGAGATGGAAGGAAATGTCAGAGATTCTATAGGCCAACTCCCACATTTGACAGATGAGGAAACTGGTCCACAGAAGTAAAGAGTGGCAGAGCCACGCCTGAAATAGAAGATCTATCATTCCCCTGTACCATGCTGACGTGCTCAGTGAATCAGTATAGTAATTGGTTTTCAAAAGTGGACACATGGGGCAGCTGGGTGGTGCAGTGGATAGAACACCGGCCCTGGAGTCAGGAGGACTTGAGTTCAAATCCGGCCTCAGACCAAACACTTGACACTAGCTATGTGACCCTGGGCAGGTCACTTAACTCCACTGCCTAACCAAAAAAAAAAAAAAGAAAGAAAAAAAAGGGGGGACACGTTCCAGTTTTCAGGAACTCCTTAGCTGTTGCCACCACTAACACACTTGTTGGAGAGGAGGATGGAGGAGCAGAATCTCCTCACCTTCCTCTTCGGGTCAATTCCCTATGTATCTTCGATATTGAGCTTTTATCGGAGATAGTTGATGCAAAGATTCTCTCCATTCGACAACTTTACTTCTAGTTGCATTGATTTTCCTTGTGTAAAAACTTTTTGTAATTTTGTGAACATACTGCATATTTTGTCTCCTGTGATTACTTACCCCTTGTTTGGTTATGAGTTCTCCCTTTAATCATAGATCTGAAAGTTAGCTCCTTCTGTTTTCCTTTTTTTTTCTCTCCAAATTGTGTGACTTTTATACATTCGATTCAAGTATCCACTTGAAGCTTGTTGTGTAGTTGACATAAGAGGGTGATCTTTTCTGCCAAATGGCTTTCCAGTTTTTCCAGGAATTCTTATCATATGGAGTGGGCTTCTACCATTAGTTTTTTTCTTATGTTTTTGAAAGCTAGGCCTCTTTACCCACTATCTTCCTTCACTTGTGTCTCCAATGAAGTGGTAACCCTTCTTGCCAAGAGTAACTCCTTTATAAACCCACTTGATCCAGTCCCTTCCTGTCCTCTCCATCAGATTGTGCCCACTGCCATCCCCATTCTCTTCCTATATATTGGCTCCTCCCCTTGTGCCTACAGCTAGGTGGTACAGAGTGCTGGACCTGGAGTCAGAAAGATCCGAGTTCCAGTATGGCCTCTAGCACTTACTAGCCAGATGATACTGGGCAAGTCACTTCACCTCTGTCTGCCTATGTTTCCTCAACTATAAAATGGGGATGATAATAGCCTTTACTTCTCAGGGTTGTTGTGAAGATCAAATGAGATAAAATTTGTAAAGTGCTTAGCACAGGGCCTGGCACATAGTAGGTGTCATGTAAGTACTTCTTTTCCTCTTCCACTTTAGAGTTGCTTTCATTGGCTTTTCTCTAATTAGTGATCAAGACCATTTTCTCATATGACTGTTGACACCTTCGATTTCTTCCTTTGAAATTTCCTGTTCACTTCTTGCCAAGATGGCCACCTGAATGGACAGCAAATTTCCAAGTTCATACATACCTACCATAGCAAAACCAGGAGGTTCACACCAAGCCAAATAATAACCAAGATGCTTAATGAGAATCTATAGTAACTGACTTTTTCTACCTCAGAACTGCACAAAAATGAGCCAGAATTCCATGGGCAATAAGAAAGACCTTTCAAGCAAAACAAACTTTGCTGTTTGCCAAAGACAAGGCATACATAGTTTGCAAGGCTCTGGAAGCAGCAAGAGTGGCAGGGGGCTCCACTGAGAAGGAAGCCCAGGGGAACAGTAGTAAGCAAATAAAGACCAGTGACCAGCTTTACTGCCCAGTATGGAACCTGCCAGCAACATACTACAGAATTCAGACCAGGATGGCCCATGTCCAGGGGTTCTGAGAAGCCAGTGTGAACCCTGAAGATAGAGGAAACCTAACTGCAGGAGTGGAAAATGATCCAAAATTCCAGGGAAACCCCCACGTAGGAAGAAGTGGGGCCAACTACCCCACTCAAAAATGCAACAGGAGATGGAGCCTGACCCTGGTGCAAAGTCCCAGTTCTGGAACTAAAGCTGGAAATAGAAGTAAATCAAAGAAAACAGCAACTATCATTAAAAAAAAAAAGATTACATATTAAGAAATCTTGAAAAAAGAGAGAATAACTTGATTATATCTGCAAGTAGACATTGAAAAGAAAAAATAGATATTCTACAAGGATTCATGTAGAATACTTTGAAGAAATGAGTCAAGAGATTTTAAAAATGAAATACAAATTCTTAAATGGGAAAGAGAAGAGAAATTGGCAAGCCTTACCCAAGAAAATGAGCCCCTGAAAACTAGAAACAGAAGTCACTTACTTCCAGAGGCTGCAAGAAATATTACAAGAAAATCAAAAGATTGGAAAAAAAAAAAGTAGAAGAAAATTTAAGATGTCTGATGTCAAAAACAACTGACCTGGAGGAGAGATCAAGAAAAGATAATTTAAGACTCATCAGTCTTCCTGAAAACCATGATTAAAAAAAAATACTGGACACCATATTTTAATAAGTCATAAATGAAAACTGCCCAGATCTAATAGAACTAGAGGTCAAAGTAAAGATAGAGTGTACTGATCACCTCCTAAAAAGAATTCCAAAAGGAAAATTCTGAAAAATGTCATAGCCAAATGCTTCATATCTGAAGAATGTCCCCTGGTACTTGAATTGCTTCATTCTAGATGTTTGCAGTATTTTTTCTTTGATGTGGGAACTCTGCATCAAAGGAAAAATACTAGAAACATCTAGAAAGAAGCAATTCAAGTACCAGGAAACCACAATCCGGACCCTAGAAGACCAGGCACCTTCTCTACTATAAAAGAGAGCAGATGTTGTGTTCTAGTAAGAATAACTTAGCTTGCAAAACTGACTGTAATCAGAGGAGTTAACAATAGTGATGTCAAAAGAGGACTCTTGTAACATTTTAAAAAATGCACGGAAGAGAACCAAAAGTTCCAAAGGCAAATAGGATAGTTTTGAAAATAGCATGTAGAATGTGTGTGTGTGTATATGTATGTATGTGTGTATGTGTATATATATATATGTATATATATATATATATAATACATGCACACATACATACATATCAATATGAAATGGAGATTAATAGTTTCATATCTTAGTGCCTTTGTGTTCTTTTGTGTGTGTAGAAATGCTCTTTTTTGTGTGTGTTTAAAAATTTTTAAAAACTACTTGTCCGTATCTATTGACCATTTATCGATTGGGAAATGGATCTTTTTCTAATAAATTTGAATGACTTCCCTATTTATCTTGGAAAGAGGCTTTTATCAGAGAAACTTTTTGCAAAGATTTTGACCCAGGCAACTTTCCCTTCTCATTTTAACTCCATTGATTTATCTATTTTGCCTTCTGAAATCCTCTCTATTCCTTATTTGGTCATGGAGTCTTCCCCTATTCATCGATCCAAAATGTAATTTCTTCCTTTACCCTCTAATTTGTTAATGATGTGATCTTTTATGTCTAAGTCCTGTGCCTATATATGCCATATATCTTGGTATATGGCAGGAGGCATGACTCAAAAACTGATTTCTGCTAGGCTGCTTTGTAGTTTTTGTCCAGTAGTGAGTTCTTTCCAGGAGTTAATCTACCGTGAGGCTACTGTATTCATTTGCTTCAGTAGTTTGTTTCACTGATTGACTTCTCTATTTTCCAACCAATTCTTAGGAGATTTAGTACCGCTGGGCCCCCTTCCCACTTTTATTCTGTTTTTGTCTTGAGGTTCTTGATCTTTTATTCCTCCAGATAAATTTTGTTATTATTTTTTCCTAGCTCTCTGAAGTAATTCTTTGGTGGTTTGCTATGGCACTGAATAAGTAAAAGTAAATTAATTTAAGTAGTATGATGATTTTTATTATGTTGGCTCAGCTTATTGACGAGCAATTAATATTTCTCTATTTATATCTTTATTTCTTTTCACAGTTTTTTGTAATTGTATTCATATAGTTTTCATGTGTATCTTTATATGTAGACTCAAATATTTTACATGTCTGTAGATATTTTTAAATGAAATTTTTCTTTCT
This sequence comes from Vombatus ursinus, assembly GCF_900497805.2. Taxonomy (NCBI): domain Eukaryota; kingdom Metazoa; phylum Chordata; class Mammalia; order Diprotodontia; family Vombatidae; genus Vombatus; species Vombatus ursinus. The sequence continues at coordinate 6,639,171 of NW_020944469.1, read as the reverse complement.
GCAGTGTTTTATTGGTAATATACTGAAATGCTGATGGTTTTTGTGAATTTATTTTATTTTCTGCAACTTTGCTGAATTTATTATTTCAGTTAATTTTTTTAGTTAGGGCAGGAGTTCTTAACCTTTTTTTATGTGTGTGATAGACCCCTTTGGCAGTCTGGTAAAGCTTATGGATCCATTCTTAGAATAATGTTTAAATGTATAAAATGCAGCCTTTATGATTACAAAGAAACCCAATTATATTGAAATACACTTATCAAAATCCTAAAAAGAACATGTTCATGGGCCTCAGGTTAAGAACACCTCAGTTCAGATTAGGGTTAGAGTTCTGAATATAGACCAATATATTTGCAAAAAAGTGATTTTTCCCCCTCTTTGTCTATTTTCCCTTGGTTCCTTTTCCTTATCTTATTGTTATAGCTAGCATTTCTAGCACTATGAATATCCTTGCTTTACCTCGTTTTTATTGGAAAAGTCTGTAGTTTATTCCCTTTACTTAGGATTCTGGCTCTTGGTTTTAAATAGATGATTTTTACCATGTTATGGAAAAAGTCCATGTATTTCTGAGATTTCTAGTGTTTTTATGTTTTAACAGAAATGGATGTTGTATTTTGTCAAAAGCTTTTTCTGCATCTCTGGATATAATCATATGATTGCCGAGGTTCTCATCGTTAATACGTGGCTATTATGTCTATAGTTTTCCTAATATTGAAGTGCTCCTGCATTCCCGGTACAAATTCACCCTCAGCACAGTATGTAATTTTTTTAATATGTTGTTTTAACCTCTTTGCTGGTATTTAAAATTTTTGCATTTATATTCACCAGGGATTTTGATCTATAGTTTTTTTTCTCCATATTGAATTTCCCTGATTTAAGTATCAAGACAATATTTGTATCTTAGAAGGAATTTGGTAGGAGCTCTTCTCTTTTCATTTTTGCAGTTTATGCAATATTGGAATAAATTATTGTTTGAGTATTTGATAGAATTCACTTGTAAAGCCATCTGGTCCCAGATTTTTTTTTCTTTAAGATTTCATTTATGGATTGTTCAATTTCTTTTCTTGAGATTGAGTCATTTAAATTCTGTTTGGTTTTTTTTTTTTTGTTTCAACATTTTATATTATTTGAATTAATTTATTTTTAATTAATTTATTTTATTGAATTAATTTATATTATATGAATCCATTTCTTTTCAGTTGTTGTTTGCTGTTGACATATAGTTGGGCAAAATAGTTTCTAATATTTGTTTTTATTCTTCAATTCTTGTAAATTCTCATTTTTCATTTTTTGTGTTGGTAATTTGATTTTCTTCTTGTTTAAAAAAAATCAGATTAACTAATGCTTTATCAATTTTTTTTTCAAAAACCAGCTCTTAGTTTTATTTCCTAATTCAGTGGGGATTTTTAATTTCCATTTTATTAATCTTCTCTTTGTTTTTTTCAGAATTTCTGTTATCCATTTGGAGTTTTTAACTTGTAGCTTTTTTTTTTTAGCATAAATTTTAGTTGCATGCCCAATTCATTGATCTGTTTTTTCTCTCTTACTGATAAAAGAGTTTAGAGCAGGGTCTCTTAACCTGGGGTCTGTGATATATTTTTTAAAAGATTTTGATGACTATCTTTCAATATAATTGATGTTCTTAGTAATTCTATATGTTTTGTACTATGGATTTAAAAAAATTATTTTGAGAAGATGTCCATAGGCTTTGTCAAATTGTCATAGCGCTCCGTGACAGAAAAAAAAAAAAGTTAAGAACTACAGTTTAGAGACAAATTTTCACCCCAAGATTACTTTGGTTGTATCCCACAAATTTTAGCATGCTGTCACAGTATTGTTATTTTAAAAAAATTAAATTATCTATTATTACTAGGATTTGTTCTTTGAGCTACCAAAACATTTAGGATTATTTAGTCTTCAATTTTAATCCTTTCTTCAAATACACTTTACTGAATATAATTTTTATTTTTTGCCCTATGGTCAGTAAAGCATATGTTTAATATTACTGCCTTTCCACATTTGATTTTGAGTTTGTGCTCAGATATATGGTTAATTTTTATAAAGGTGCATTACATAGTTGAGAAATATGTACTTTCTTTTCCCATTCAGTGATCACCAGAGATCTATCACTTTTCAAAAATTCTTTTCGGGTCTTTAACTTTCCTTTTCTTTCTGTCTGTCTGTTTCTTCCCCTCCTTCCCTCTTTCTCTCTTTTTCTTTCTATCTTTTTTTCTTCCTTTCTTTCTTTCTATCTTTCTTCCTGTTAGATTTGACTAGAACTCAAAGGTACATTTGAAGTTCCTCATTACTACAGTTTGACTCTCAATTTCTCCCAACAACTTGTTAAACTTTTCTTTTAAGTATTTAGATGCTATGCCATTTGGTGCATATATGGTATGTATTGATATTAATTCATTGTTTGTCGTTCCTTTAAGCATAATGCAGTTTCCTTTCTCTTTTCACTAAGTCCATTTTTGATTTTTCCTTGTTATCTGAAAGAGTGATTGCTACCTCTGCTGTTTAAAATTTGGCTGGAGCCTGCTAGATTTTGCTTCAGCCCCTTTTTATAACTCTTCTTGAATCTTTGTTTCAAGTGTGTTTTTGGATAAATGACTTCTTGTTTGATTCTGTTTTCTTCTCCATTCTGCTCTCCTCCTTTATGGGTGAGTTCATCCTATTCATGTAAACAGTTATGATCATTAATTGTGTATTTCCCACCATCCTATTCTCTTGCGCTTTTTCTCCTCTTTGTCCCCTGCTCCCCATCTTTACAAATAAAGAGGAGGATCGTAAGTCGAGGAAATGTGCACATATCACTACTGATCAATGCTTGATGCAATCTATTTCCAGTTCCTTGCCCCACTTCTCTTCCTTTTGCCCAGACACAATCACATATTCTTACTCTTTCTTTCTTTTTAAACGCTCGTCATGATCCACCCTCTGAGGCTAGAGTGTCTCTTGCTTTTGCTTCATCTTTCCCTGAGTCTGCCCTCTCTCTTCTTCACCCTTCTCCCCCCTGCCACTTCCCTCTTGTTTTCCTGATGAGTTGAATAAATTCCTCCACCAAACTCTTTCTGTGTGTATATGTGTTCTATCCTTTTTGAGTAGTGCAGATTGAAGTGAGTTTCAAGGGATGCCCACTACCCTCACTCCTTCTTTGTAGTTTTCTCTTTGCACACTCCAATTATGTGATAATAAATTCCCTTATTTCCTCCTCCTGTTTTATTCCTTTTTTCTCTTCCTTTTCTTCTTCTCTTAAGACTGTCAAAACTTAACAAAACCCACTCCCAGGTCCTTTGTCTCATTTAACTCCTTCTGTGACCTTTGATGACATTAGAGTTCGGAGGAGACAATTGTTTTTTTCTCCCCCATTAGAATGTAAATACTACATCTTTGTATAATCCTTTCCAATTATTCACACTATTTACTTTTTAAAAATATTTTTCTTGATTCCTAGGTTTTTCAAGCTCCTCACAACCTGGCTTGTTTCCACCTTTCCATTCTGCTTACACTTTATTCCCCGCACACTTGGCTTCCTGGCACACTGGCCCCCTTGCTGGCCCCTTCACACAGTGCTCCATACTTTTGCACAGCTGTCCTCCATGTCCGAGCTGCCATCCTTCTCTCTTCCCCTCTGCCTCTGAGTCTGTCTGCCTTCCTTCAAGTCTCAACTCAAACCCACCTTCTACAGGAGGCCTTTCCCTCTCTCCCTAGCTGCAAATGCCTTCCCTTCCGAGATAATCTCTTACTTACACTGTAGATTTATACTGTACTTAATTATTTCCATGTTTTTTCTACCTTTAGACTGTGAGCTCCTTGAGGGCAGGGACTATTTTTGCCTATCTGTACATCCCCAGTGCTTACATCTCAGTGCGTGGCCCATAGTCAGTGCTTGTGGACTGACTTTCTGATTGTTCTTTTACTTCTGAGTCTTACTTATCTGATCTATTTCACTGACTCAGTCTTTATTTAAAAAAAAATAGTTTTGATGATTACTGCTTTATAATGTGGTTTGAGATCTGGCAAATCTAGTCATGCTTCATTGCTATTTTTTCCATTATTTCCTTCCCTTGAGATTTTAGACCTTTTCTTTCTTAAGATCACATTGATTTTCTTGGTTGCCATATTACACTGTCAGTTTGAGCTTGCTGTCTTCTTAAATTCTTGGTTCTTTTTTAGAGAAACAGCTTGTCTAGACATGCTTCACCTGTACTTATGAAGTTATTGTTTTTTTAAATACAAGTCTTAAAGTTTATATCTATCCCTCTTACATTTAATATTATCCAATTTCATATTATGATATCAAAGGTTCTCTTTCCTCCAGTTAGAGGGACTGGGGTCGTGGTTAGCAGAAGGAGTACTTAACAACTCTCAAAATCAGTGTGTTTTGAATCGAAGGACAAAATCAGATCCTTGAATTATCTTGTTGTCTGACCTCAGAAAATACTCTGCATACTTCATCAATGTACAATTAGAGAATTGTGGCAATTGGCTTTTCAGGTTTTTTAGATTTTGTTGACCTTTGCCTGATTCTGTAAATGAATTCCTTTATTCTTAATGCTGTTATAAAGCAGAGAATTGATTTTCTAAAGTAAATACTCGAGCTTATGTTCTTAAGTTGACTTTTTGTATTGCTTTCTAAATTCTTTAGGGAATCTACAAGCTGACTTGAACGTTCCATTGTTCTCATCAGAGAAGCCAACAGTGCCCACTGTGTGCTTGAATGTTACAATGTACCTGCTTCACATGCCATTCTTGGTCTCTTAGCACTAGCAAGGCTGTAGCTCTTGCATACATCCAGACTTGTGCTGTGCAGTCTGTAGTTCATAAAGAAATTGCTAGGCGTATCCATTTTTTGGTAAGCAAGTTCCTTTATACTGAGCAACATTGCCCAGAGTTAGAAAGCAAAATCCATTTGTCTAGCACATAAACAGGTAATTTCACTGTTTTTCAGAAAGGCTGGTCTATTTGTATCTATGTTGTTTCAGTAGCAAGTAGTGTTAGAATCTTGAAAAAGAGATCCCCAGACTTTTCCAGAATTCAAAGGATTTGCAGAAGTTTGAGAAATTTCATCATAGAAAGACTTGCATTTAAGGGAGTAGTTTGAAATCATGCATTTATTTGTTAACCCTGTTCATTTTAAGCAGAAACACTCTTACTGTATTAAGACTTTGAATAGGAAGATAACTTAATGACATGGGCCACCAGCGTTCCCATTCTGTTGTTAGAGAGTTAACGCACTGCTTTTGCCCTCGGTTTCGTGTTGAATAGCTTCTGCCTTGAAGATTTTTGATGTTTTCATCACTGTCACTTCAGAGTCGTTCATTCACTTGTCTGAATGTTGTTGGCTCCCTGGTCCTTATGTGGATTCAAGTATCACTTGTGCACTCTGTGAATTAAGGCTTTTCCCTTTCAGCGTTTCTCTGTTGCCTATACATATCCACCATGGGTAGATACACTAGCACCATTGGAGACAAAAGACCACTAACAGGAAACTCATTTTGTAATTTTCGAATCCATTAAACCTTTGAACAAAAGTTACCAGATGAGGTAGAAGGAGCAACGTGTACAAAAGAGCTTGGGTTTTTTAATGGACCCTCAAGCCTTTTATACTCTCATGTGAGGCCAGGGAGAAAGGTTTCCATAGTTACTGATTCTACTGGATTCACATGGTAGTAATTGTCATTATTGATACTAATGAAATGTCATCATTAGGGAAAAGTGTACTTTTCCCCAGCCTGTTGGTGGTTGTTGAGCCTTTATTGAGCAAAGTAAATGTTAGGTACAATGCAGAAGAACAAAAAGCCTGAGCAAAAAAGAAGGGGATGTTTGAGCGAGTGGGAAGGCATAGCCTCTGAAGCATGGTTTTTTTTTTTTTTCAGCCTTGGATAAGTCCTTACTGGATTTGAAATGAATTTACAGGAAGAAATTATTTTTGAAGAGGTATAGAGACAATCATGCTATTGTAAAGTAGCATATTAGAACCCGAAGGGAGCCTGGGTTTAAATAAGTAGGTTATTAACTTTGCAGATTTTCTATGGCGGCCGAGAAATCTCTTCCTGGTGATATCTGTGTGTCTGAATATGACTATAACTATATTATCACAGCAAATAGAAATTATTTCAAGGATTTTCTGTTAGTGTATATTTTCCAGCCCCTGGAGATGCAGCTTGAGTAATTGAGTGTTGCTGCTAACATGTTCAATGAGACACAGGAGATTATTGCCAGGCATTATGGAAATCTTTGGCTAAGCCATGGTTTTATCCATGGCCAAGGAGCACCTGCTGTGGTATGGGCAGAGGCACAAAGCTGGCCTGGGCAGCCGGCCTCTTAGCAGGGAGGGAGCCTAAGCAACCGTTAGAGAAATATTGGGAATAAAAGAAGAATGCGGCTTAGGGCCAGCTGTCATTCAAGGAGAACTAGAGAAAAAGATGAGAAGGAGGCAAGGAGGCAACTTGGGTAACAAGAAAAGGAAATTGCCACAGGTTCAAAAGGAGGAAAAAGTGAGTCCATATATCCAGCTTCAAACGGAGGATGAAATTGCTCTGTATTTCTGTAGATAGGACGTGTGGAACTGTGTAAATCATGTGGATGTTTATATAATATATGTGGAGGAGAGAGAAAAAGAGAGTGTGGAGAGACACACAGCGAAATAGAGGAGAGAGATATGAAAGAGTAGGGGGAGAAATGGAGGAGAGAGAGAAAGAGAAATGGGGGGGAGAAAGAGAGAAATAAAAGAGAGAGAAAGAGATATGGAGGAGAGAGAAAGAGGAGGGAGAGAGGGACAGAGAAAGAGAGAGAAATAAAGGAGAGGAAGAAAACTAGAGGAGAGAAAGAGATATGGAGGGGAAAGACAGATAGAGAGAGAGAGGGAAAGAGAGTTCCTATTAGGAGAGCTAATATTATAGCCTGTAGGAGATTTTTCAAAAATACATTCAAGTTATTAAAATACTCATGTGAATTCATGTTAATCCTCTGAATTTCCCATGAATGGTTAGACTTTTAATAATGTAGTCAGGTTTAATTGAATAGGAAGGAACTGGAAAATTGAGACTGCGGACAGAAGACTTGGTGTTTCCTCTTATTACACATCATTCCCCTTGTTGTACTCTATAGTCCTATCCTACTGGCCTACTTGCCATTTCATTTCCAGTCTCTTTGCCTTTGCATTGGCTGTCCTCGATACCTGAAATGCACTCCTTCATCCCTTCTATGTCTTAGAAGTCCCAGTTTCCTTCAGAGGTCAGCTAAAGTGTTATCCCCTACGTGAGGCACTTCCTGATCTCCAGCCTTTCATCCTCTGCAAAAAAAAAAAAAAGTCCCTTATATTTACTTTGTGATGATTTTGTATGTGCTTATTTATATATGTGGGCATGTTGTTTCTCCCTAATAAAAACAAAGCTCCTCAGAGGCAGGGACATTTTAGGTTTCACCTTTACATCCCCAGTGCCTAGGACTGTGCCTGGCACATAGAATCTTACAAAATGCTTGTTGATTGATCTTAAAATATCCACTAGGTATTTTTTGGTTGGACCCCACCTGCTATCACCACCACGAAAAAAATTACTCTATGAAGAAATGTAGACTTTTTTTTTTTAAGATGGACAGGACATGTTACCAAGTGGTTGAGTACTTCTACAAAATAGAGAGATAAACTAGTATAGTGAAATTATAATATGCCAACAATTATTTCATTCTTTAGACTTGTAAGACCCTCTTTGATCTTGACCTTTGTTCCTTTTCTCTCCCTGAAAAAGTTGTCCCGTCTGTTTTTATCTCAGTGAAATAAAATTAAATTGAATGTGAGAATTATTGAAGTGACCTTTGGACAACTAATAATTTTCCTAGCGTGTTCTAAAACTTGAGCTAGGAATCACTGCAGTATTTTCCTAAGCATGACAAATTGTGCTTCAGTAACATGAGTCTTCACAGAGACTTAGGATTTGGGACTTTTGCGACAAATCAGCACAAAGATAAAGAGCTAGGAAAGCTAAGTGTAATGAGCATAAATATTGAGTATCTGCCATTAAAAAATACTTTACAGCTAAATTATTTGTGAAATGAATTCTTATAACCCTACATCCTTTCTCACATTGATTTCCATTACAAAATTGGAAAGGCATTTGGGCAGTGGAGGGAATTCTCCTCAGTAGATTGAAATAACTTTGGACAAGAATGGGGATTTGGCAGCTGAGGGTGCCAGAAAAATGGACCATCCTCGATGTAATGCTGTTGGAATTGGTATTGATGTGCTTCTCGACTCTAGGATCTCCCTTCTGCCACCATCTTACTGTCACCTCAAATCCTTACCTACATCTACGGATCTCCTCGCTCTGATATTTTCTACAGTTTTTTTTTTTTTTTTTTTTTCTGTCTTTGCATCTCCAGCATGTCTTTGCTGTAACGGACGCTTAACAAACTTGCTGAATTGAATGTTGGACCCGTCCTCTTTCTTGAGCATTATTGTACTTTGCCAAGAAGTGTCTTCTTTAAATATGTGATGTTCTTTAGCCTGAAAAACCCAAGCTTTCAAGTCAAGGCTTCAGATTTCATAAAAACCAATTAGAGTAAAACCTCATTCATTTGAAATCATTGAAGAGGAGAGTTTTATCTAATGAATAGTCTGGATTATGGACTATTTTTAACTCATATATGTTTGTTATCAAGTGCATCAAGTTATTCAAACTAAGCCAACAAAATATATTATTAAATAGAAGTCGTTGTGGATACGGTTGAATAAATCCATAATGTGTTATTTGCATATTGATGGTTCGTGTGTACTTGGGTTTTTCTAGAGTACTTGAAAAATTTGTTCTAAATAATTAAAATCTTAGTCTCTTCTATAGTTTATTTAGTAAAACAAAATCACTTTCATAAATAGTGTATAATATAATAAATCTGGCAAATTCTAAATTAATGGAGCCTGAAATGGTAATGCTTTATTGTAATTTTGAATTCAGAAATCTGCTTTGAAAAAATAAACTTGTTCACTGAATATGAGGGATCCCATTACAAAACCCGAGCTTGGAATATTTAAGTGCTTATATCCCTGTGTCAGAGAAAACCAGGTTGCTGCACTTTTGAGGTATACAAGCAGGGAATCAAAATATACTAACCTCATTTTTTTCTCTCCGTTTCCCTTTCCTCCTGCATTTGAACAGATCTTGTCCATTTGACTTGTCCATCCTCAAAAAAAACAGCAAGAGAAGATTTAGAGTCAGTTGTGCAGAAATTGTTCGTGCCGTATGCCGAGGCAGAATTGGGTAAGAATATTCTGGCCGTTCTTGATAGAAAGAGAGTTTAACTTGGTATCTGATTTTTCCTTTTCGTTGTCTCCTGAAATGCACTGTGCCACGTTTTGTAAGCACTGTATTAGAATGGTTGAGATGGGGCACTTATCAATTGAGTGAAGGGAAAAAATATATATATATATTATTGGTGTAACAGATGAAATGTGTAGTAGTCCTTCCAAATCATCCAGGGCCCTCACAGTGTGCATCACTTGGACATTTTTTTTTTCTTTTTAATGTAACAATCCTATTGAAAAATCATATGGGGGGGCGGGGGGGGGGAGAAAAATCATCTTTGCATTATCAAGGTTTGGCCACAAGAGGGCAACTCAAGCAAATTGAGTCTGTTTATTTTTTATGTTCAGACACAGAAATGGCCCTTTGAATCCGTATTTCCTTCGAATGCATGGCGATTTTCTGTCCAGGGGTATACATTTGAATCCTGTTTCCTCAAGTTGATTTCCAGTTCTTTATTTCCTTTGGTTGGTAATGTCTGTCCTCATGGCCTGTGTCCCGCTCTCTCCTATTACAATCTCTTTCTTACCCTCTTACCACATGTGTTGTTTTTTCGGTCTTAATGCAGAGGAGCAGAGATGGGCTTATAGGTTTACATAAGAGAATACAGATTGCTTCATTCTCAGATGCTAATGCTAATGTGCCTAACTCACTTCATTTTGTACTTCTTGAGTAAAGTTCTCTAATCTGAAAGTATGTTTTGCCGTGAGTTGATATTTAACTTGGTTTTTACTAAATATCAAGATTTTCTCCATTTTAAGCTTCATAAATATTTGTGATTGCTATTACAACTGTTGATTATGAAGTTACCATAAATTCTACTAAAATATTATTCTAATTCAAATACAGAGTCATGTTTTCAGCCTTTGGCTTTAATCAAATCCATAATTTGCTGACATAAACTCCAAACTTTGTCTGTGATACCTGAAGCTTTGCTCATTCTTTTTCCTGCATGCTCATTCCAGTGAGGCTTGCTACTATAGCCGATACCCGCAGCTAACGAGCACACTGCCCCTGAAGCTACCATTTAGAGATTCTTTTATAAAAAAATACATTTTGTAGTTATTTGTAAAAATCAGCTTGGGGAAAAAATGCACGTTCATTACTTAACATCTAGCCATTAAAAAAAAACAAAAAAACATTCATCTTAATGTTTAAAGTGATCCCATTTTGAAATGATGTATTGTTTAGAACCCAACTGAAATTCTTTAGTAAGAACTCTGAGATCAGAAGGGTCCTCAGGTGCACCGAGGCACTGAAAAGCTAGTTTTCACTGACACATGGGCCTTTTTATCATCAGGATGAGGTAGTGGTCGTATTTTAATTAAAATGTCAGAACAAATACTGTTGGAGTTCTTGAAAATGAATCACCAGATAAAGTGAGCACTGGGCCATGGCAGGTCAAAGAGGCAAAGTCACCTGGAGAAGGGGACTCGATTCATTTTCCTGCCTAAATGAGGAAGAAGGAACTTTCTAAGGAAGAAGAACTTTTAATCCATTAAAATACACTGTTCTCTGCAGAGAAAATTTTGTTGTCACAGATTGATGAATTTGATCTGTATTTTAAAAATTATTTGCCTGAAATTTTTTTGCTAAAACTCTGGAATTATTTCAAAATAACTGCTAAAGGAACAGATTTTTTTTTTTTAACCAATGTTATTTTTTGTTTCAAGCTGTAGGATTTTAGAAGCGCATGTGTTAGGTCAGCACTGTCACATTGCCAGACCATGTATTTTTTGTAGAAAACAATAACCTTCTCCTAAGTATAATAATTACTTGACCACTTGCCATAAAAATACCCGTAAGGTCGCCTTTGCTATCCAACCTGGTTGATTTGGTGTAAGGTGTCATCTCTATGCAGATGGCTCCCATTTTTATATATCCTGCCCTAACCTTTCTCCTGGAGGCTACTCACACATCTCGGACTACTTCCTGGCTACCTCCTCTTAGATGTCCTGTAGGCATTTCAAATTCAGAGTGTCCAAAATGGGACTCATTCCCTCTCCTGACTTCACGTGCCGTACCCCACCCCCAACACAGCCATTTTCAAAAGTTCCCTATTTCTGTTCAGGGTTTCACTATCGTCTCTGTTACTCAAGTTCATATCTCCAGCCAGTTGCCAAATCTTGTTAATTCTCCCTCCACAATATCTCTCACATACATTCATGAGGTCATGCTATCTCTCATACATCCACGGTCAGTTAGGTAGCACAGTGGATAGAGTAATAGGCCTGATTTCAAATCCTGCCTCAGACATTTACTAGCTGTGTGACCTGCGGTAAGTCACTTCACCTCTGTTTTCCTCAGTTTTCTCAACTGAGCAGGCACTATATAAATGCTTATTCCCTTCCCTGTCTACTCTCCCCTTAATATTTCAATTATTGAAAATGGAACTTCAGTTTTCTGAAGTATTGATCTCAATCTATGCTAGACCTGTCAGCTATTATGTTAGATTGAAATTATCAAAAAGTGATCAATTGCTCACTATTGGTAAGTTTGGGGAGCAAAAGTACAAGCAGCCCAAACCACACACCTAGGTTCCTATAAGACATCAAGGAATTAAACTTAGCTTTACCTTCTGAACCAAAGAAGAATTATATAGTCTAAGCTTAAGGGACCAATTGTTGCCCGTGAGAAAATGGTATTAACTCTTCTAGGCCCCCTTGTTAGAGCATTAGCGTAGATTTTAAAAGTGAAGAACCTCTTTGGTTCTATTTGGTAGGGCCAACAGTCTATTCTACCCAGGAAATCAAGGTCCACAACAAAATCCAAAGCCCTTTTTTTCTTTAGTATTATGTCTTAGTGCTTGACAGATTTACTTTTACTGTGACAACATCATCTGCTCCCTCTCTGCATCTGACATTTGGTATCAACTTCATTTGTTTCACCAACTTCCTAGCTAAAAACATCATTGCTTGAGGGGCAGCTAGGTGGTGCAGTGGATAGAGTATCAGCCCCGGAGTCAGTAGGACCTGAGTTCAAATCCGGCCTTGACACTAGCTGTGTGATCCTGGGCAAGTCACTTAACCACATTGCCTAGCCAAAACAAAAAACAAAAAACATCATTGCTTGGTAAAATATATTTTACATCATTGTATTTCACATTGATGAAAAAGATTTTAGCTACGAAGGGAAGAAATGATAGAAACCCTTGGGAAAACTCTAGTTTTGACCAGATAATGGTTAACTGGAACACAGACTAATTCCATAGTTTTGCAGGGTTTTTTGTTTGTGTTTTTTTATTTTTATACACCAGGAAGCTAACTTCCTGGTCTCTTTGGAAGTAGCTTTTGTAGTCCTATTTTCTGTGCTGGCAACAAGTAAATATTAAGTTGGTTTGAGTAGAGAAACAGACTATGCCATTTTAATTGAAATTATTGTTAAAAATTGCCACTCTCATCTCTCCAGAATTGTTGGGGAATGGGCTGTTAGAATAATTAAATTTTGTGATTAATTGAAAGTTAGCAGATGATGGCATGTGTGTGTCTATATATACTGTGAGTAGATTAGCAGCTCCCCGTGAACTGAAATCTGGGCATACGTTGGAGATATTGTGGGTTCAGTTCCACATCACAATAAAGTGAATATTGCAATACAACAAGTCACACGAATTTTTTGGTTTCCCAGTGCATTTAAAGGTATGTTTATACTTTCCTATAGTCAATTAAGTGTGCAATGGTATTTTATCTAAAAAAGCAATATATGTACCGTAATTTAAAAATATTTTATTGCTAAAAAAAATGCTAACCATCATCTGCACCTTCAGCAAATCATAATCTTTTTGCTGGTAAAGTATCTTGCCTCTATGTTGATGGTTGCTGACTGATGAGGGTGGTGGTTACGGAAAGTTGGGATGGCTGAGGCAATTTCTTTATTTTTAAATTTTTTTGAGGCAATTAGGGTTAAGTGACTTGCCCAGGGTCACACAGCTAGTAAGTATCTGAGGCTAGATTTGAACTCAGGTCCTTCTGACTCCATCAGTGCTCTATTCACTGCACACATAGCTGTTCCCGTGGCAATTTCTTAAAACAATTTTATCACATTCATTTTTGATTTTTTGGTGTGTCATTCTTTCCATGCGCATTGTTGTAGTCATTGTGTATATTATTTTCTTGGCTTTGCTTACTTTAATCTTCATCAGTTCATAGGGATCTTTGCACAGTTCTCTGTAATCATCATTTTCATCATTTCTTACAGCACAATAATACTCCATTACATTCATGTACCACCATTTGTTGAGCCATTTCCCAGTTGGTGGGCATCAACTTTGTTTCCATTTCTTTGCCATCACAAAAAGTCCTTCTAGAAATATGTTGGCATATATAGGGGACTTTTTTCTCAGTTTCTTCCTTGGGGTATAAACTCAGTAATAGGATCTGCTTAAAAAGTATGGACATTTTAGTCATTTTATTGGTATAACTTCAAATTACTTCCTAAAATGGTTGGACCAATTCACAGCTCTCCCAACAATGTATTTAGTTTTCCTGTTATTCCACAACTCCTCGAAATTAACTGTTGCCATTTTTTGTCATTTTCACCAATTTGCACAGTATGATATGGAACCTCTACATTTTTTTGATTTGTATTTCTCTTATTATTAGTGATTTGGAGCATTCTTTCATGTGGTTGTGAGTATTTTTGAGAACTGTTTATTCATATCCTTTGACCGTATATCTATTGGAGAAGTGGCATTTATTAATATATGTGTGTATAAATTATTTATATATCTTAGATGCGATACTCTTATCAGAGAAATTTGATACAAAGACTTTTTTGTATTCGATCACTTCCCTTCTTTTCTTAGGTGCATTAATTTTGTCTGTGCAGAAGCTTTTCACTTTCATGTAATCTAAGTTGTCTATTTTATCTTTTGTAATTGCTCCTATTCCTTGTTTGGTTAAGAATACATCTCTTAGCCATAGCTGTGAGAGGTATAGATCTGATTCTCTTATAATTTTTTATAGTATGATCTTTAATATTGAAGTTGTGTATCCATTTAGAATGTATTGTAGAATATGGTGTTTAGTACAGTGCCTGGTACATAGTGGGCACTTATTAAATGTTTATTGATTGATTGATGTAAGGTATTGTTCTAAGTCTAATTTCTGCCAAATTGCTTTCCAGTTTTCCCAGCAGTTTTCATCAAATAAGGATTTTTTTCCTAATTAATTTATGTTTTCTAGTTTGTTAAACACTAGATTATTGAGTTCCATTGTTTCTGATTTTCCCTTGTTTGGTATATTCCATTGATCTACTTCTTGATTTTTTAACCAATAACCAGATGGTTTTGAGGACTGCTGCCTTATAATATAGTTTGAGGTCTGAAAGTATTATTTTCCCTTCTTGCCTAGGTCTTTTCAACATTTCTTTTGATATTTTACATCTTTTGTTTCTCCAAATGAATTTTGTTATTATTTTATCAAATCCGATTAAGTATCCCCTTGGTAATTCAGTTGGCATAGCATAAATTAACTTTGGTTAGCGTAAAAAAAATAAAGCGTAAATTAACTTTGGAAATATCATTTTTATTTAAGCTCTTTATTTCTTTAAGGAGCACTTTTGTGATTGAATTGTTTGGCTTTTAAAACTCTTTGTTATTTGGCCCTTTTTTGCCTTCCCAATCTCCTTACTCCAAGCAATCTACAATCTAGTAACTCTGGCCTCTGCTTTTCCTCAAACAAGATACTTAATCTCCCAACTCTGTCTTTTTACTCGCTGGCCTCTATACCTGGAATTCTGTCCCTCCTCATCTCAGTCTCCTGGCTTCCTTCAATTCTCCGCTAAAATCTCACCTTTTGCAAGTCTTTCCCAATGCCTGCCCTCTGAGGTTTTCTCCAGTTTATCATGTGTGTGTATCTTGTTTGTACAAAGTTGTTTGCGTGTTGTGTGTCTTATTAGACTATGAGTCCCTTGAGAGTCAACACTGTTGTTTTACTTTCCTTGTGTCCCTGTAACACTTAGCCCAGTGCCTGGCACTTAATAGATATTTAGTAAATGCTTGTTGGCTGACTGGCAGACTATTAGACCATCTATAAATAATTGCTCCTATCTTAAGTTGTAGGTGCTTAGGAAAAATAGCATATGTATACACACACGTATACACACAGATATATGTATAAATATATATAATATGTGTGTGTGTGTGTGTGTGTATAAAATGCCCTCTAGCTATAAATATTTTCACAGTTAAATTAAGCTGATAATTTAACAATTGGCTCCCTGCTCTGTAGTGGAAAGAACCTGTGTTTCAAATCAGAAGACCTAGGTTAGAATACTTTCTCTTCCACTTAGTGCCTGTGTGACCTTGGGTAAGTCACTTAACCATTATTGGTCTCAGTTTTCTCACCTGTACAATGGGGGAGGGGAGGAAGGAGGAAAGGGAATAAGCATTTATTAAGCACCTAACTATGTACCGGGAACCATGCTAAGCACTTTACAAATATTATCTCATTTGCTCTTCACAACAACCTTTATTACCCTCATTTTGAAGGTGGGGAAACTGAAGCAGACAGAAGTTAAGTGACTTTCTCAGAGTCACAACAGCTAGTAAGTGTCTGAGGTCAGATTTGGACTCAGGAAGATGAGTCTTTCTGATTTCTGGCCCAGGACTTTATCCACTGTGGTCACCTAGCTGGCCAAGCCAGGCTGTGAAGGAGATTAAAAGCTATACAGAGGTCTTCCTGACTTCAGGCCCAGCACTCTTATCCCCTGTACCACCTCGCTGCTATATGTAAAATGAAGGGATTGAAACTGGACGGCCTCTAATCCTGTAGTCTTCTGGAAAATCACATGTGTTGATCTTTTGTCTCTTTAGCGTGTGACTACATAGACATTTTGTCTTGCTTTTAGAAAATGAAGAAGTAGAAAAGCCAAACCTTCTGTGGGCCCTTTATTTCAACATGAGAGATTCTTCAGGCATCGACAGAGACTCCTATAATGACTTACCTTCAAACGTGTATGTCTGCTCTGGACCAGACTGTTCGCTGGGAAATAAGAATGCTGTCCAACAGGTAAGGCGATTGGTCTGTCTGTCTGTCTGTCTCAGAGCTTTCTTGTTTCTTTTTAATGAAATGTTGGTGTTGGGGCACACCATTTTTGCCCTGAGAAGAGCAAAGCCAAGTTTTTGAAGTACCTTGAATGCCAGAGTCAGGCCTTGAGCTTCCTTGAGAGTGGTGAAGGAATATCTGGGGGTGGCTTTGTGAGGGAAATAAGGTAGACAAATGCCCTAAATGACCCCTGCTTCTCCTTCAACCCACCGGGCTACTAGTGAGTACTTTTGAATTACTCAGATATTGTTGATCGGTTGTCTGAAGTACCTCAAGAAATTGTGACCAACGAAGCATATAAAATGCAATTTTAAAATGTTCATAATGCATTTTAGTCCAGAGAAAAAATGTAATCTGTAAAACATGTCGTGTCGTCCCCCCCTCCCAGCAGTAAACAAGATTTCATGAATGTTTTGATTTAGCCTAGTATCCCAGAAACCATTGCCCCAGGCACCACAATGCTAGAACTAGGTTGGTAGTGTTGTTGGGAAACCTCTTTTTGCAATGCTATAAAAAGTTTTAGGAAGAATTACCACAGATTCTAAAAAGATTTCCATTAACGCTACTGCACATTTAATTGGGAGACAGAGAGAGAAAGAGAAACCACAATATATTATTTGTGTTGGGCACATTTCTTTTTTCTTTTGTTTTGTTTTGTTTTCTTTCTTTCTTTCTTTTTTTTTTTAAACAAATGAGTACTAGTAAGATAGTTCTGTTCCAAGGTTGTGGATTGAGGGGTCGTCCTTACAAGTGGTCTAAACCTTATAGGGGAGTCTTATTTGGCCATTTTTGTTGTGATGTTGACTTCACTGGTATATCTCTCTACCCTGATGCCTACCAAGGTTTCTGGTGACTTTAGTACTTACAGTTGGCCTTTCACACATTCTGGTCTCTGAATTACTCCATCTCCACAACTTGGCATGACCTTCCCAGTCACCTCTCACTTTATACACCTCACAATCACCTGAAACTGTTCTGCCTCCAACATCATAAACACCTTAATTCCCCCTTTGATCACAATATCCTGTTCTTCCCTTCGTCATATACCTCGCTTCTTTTGAATTTCACTTACATTAACCATTTGGTTCCATGATCCATCCCCTATTCTGCTAGGACCTAGTTCATCCCGTCTATTCCAACTTCACTGCCTTTCCTTCACAGTTTTGACATTGTATCCAGCCGTTTCAACAAGACACTTGCTTTCTTCCACCCTTGACTTCTTTACTAGCCTGTCATTTCCATTTCACACTTTACTAATCCTCAAACCTCAGTCATCTCCCACATCTGTTTTCTTCATTCTTACTACCCATATGCCAAGCCCAAGACCATGCTGACTAGGTCAATATGATCTGAAATGAGCCCTCACCGCTGCATAGTCATTCTTTAACTCTTTTCTTACTCTCTGTCACACATTCATAGCAGCTATTCTAAGTATTTTTCTCTCCTCTCCAGCCATCAACTTTTAACCCTAAAGCTCCCATTTCTCTCAGGAGATGACTTTTCTTCCTCATTTCATTGAGATTAAGTTTATTCACTGTAAGCTCCATCCCTTCTTTTATATCTTAAAACATTTCTGTCTTCAACTGTTCATTCCTCCTTTGCTCCAATCTCAGAAGAGAAGGTTGCATTCTTTGCTAAGGCTTATCCCTCCACTTCTGCCCTAGATCCCATCTCCTCCCACTTTCTCTTGGACCTTTTCCATTCATCCTTCTCTCTCTCTGGTATTCAGTGTCTGTTTCCTGGTTCCTTTGCTTCTCCCTTAAAACCTTTCACTTGACACCACTATTCCCTTCAACTCTCTTTCATATATTTCTTCCACCTCTCTGTCAAGCTTTTAGAAAGAGTGGTTTTTACATGGGCTGCTTTCTTACCACCCACTTGCTCCTCAAGTCAGCCTCTTGCTATCTGGCTTTCATCCCCATCTCTGTACTAAAACAGTTCCCTCTGAAGTTAGTAATACCTCTTTTCTTTATTTTATCGATATCTTCTGTTTTTGCTATCACCTGCATTGCCCGATGTGTCATCCTTCTCCCTCTTAGAGAACCATCCCCAGTAAGAAATAATTAAAAATAGGGGAAAACACAGTTCAACGAAACTAACCAACATATCACCCAAGTTCAGCATTATATGCAGTATTGCATGTGCCCGTAGTCTCTGCTAAAGGAGGGAAGTGAGTACATCCTCATGTCTCTTCTTTGGGACCAACCATTCACTTTTGATTATTTTGTTCTTCTTTCCATTCACATGTTGAAACCATTGTGTATATTTTTCCTGGTTCTGTTTATTTTACTTTGTATTACCTCATATTTCTCTAAATTCCTAATATTCATTATTTCTTACAGCACAGTAATATTCCATTACATCTGTGTATTACAATTTGTTTGGCCATCCTACTCTATTCTCAATTATTGGCTACTACAGAAAAATGTTGCTATAAATATTTCAAGGCATATACAGTCTTTCTGCCTTTCAATGGGACCTCTAGATAATTTGTTGTGAAAATATTAGTCACTTTCTTAGTATAATCCAAATGGTTTTCCTGAATACTTAGACTACTCTACAGTCCTACCAATTCATATGTTTGTCTTCTCCTGACCCTCCAACATTGACTATTTCCATCTTCTATCATCTTTGCCAATTTGTTGGGAATGAGGTAACACTTCCATTATCTTGGTTTCCATTTCTCTTATTAGTGACTTAAGAACAAGATTTCATATCGCTTTTCAAAGTTTGCAATTCATCTTTCAAGAGCTTTTTGTTTATATCCTTTGTCAACTTATCCATTATCACCAGTGATTTCTCAGTTGCCAAATCCAATGGCCATTGCTTTGACTTCATTGCCCTTGACCTTTCTGTAGCACTGAACTCTGGTGCCCGCCTACTTCTGGATACCCTGTCCTTCCTCCACTTTAGGAATCCTTCCTTCTCTCTCTTCAGACTTCCTCTGTGTGACTGATCACTCTCATTCCATATCCACTTTTTGTCCTTTCTTTTTTTAAAGTTCTTTACACCAGTTTTTTTCCTGATATTCTCCTCATTACCATAGTTGACATAGTAGCTGTATTTGACAGTGTATATAACATTCTGCAGGAGGGGAGTATTTTTCACGGTCTCCTCTCCATTACCGAGATAGGTGATCACCTATCTCATAATGCTGTTTTCATGTACGTTATTATAGTCATTGAGCATATTATTCTCTTAGTTGTTTCTTCCATCCATTCATAAGTTTGAATTCCTCATATTTGTAATTTCTTAATGGTTTAGTAATATTTCATTGCATTCATATACTTCAGTTTCTTCATCCAATCTGTAATTGATGGGTACATGCTTTGTTTACTGATGGGATTTAAAAAATTTATTACCAGGAATAGTGCTGCTAGAAATACTTGGGTATATATGGAAACTGTCTTTTTGCCTTTGACCTCAGGTTGCACAATTCATCTTCTTTTCAAATTCATCTTTTTTGTCCTGGTCTCTAAGTGTGGATGTCCCCCCAAGGGTCTCTTCTCAGTCCTCTTCTCTATCTACAGTCTAGCCGTTGGCAGCATAATCTACTCCCGTGCTTTTAAATCAGTGGTGTCAAACTCAAATAGAAACAAGAGCCATCAACCCATATGTAAGGATCCCTATGGGCCACATAC
Organism: Vombatus ursinus; assembly: GCF_900497805.2. Lineage (NCBI taxonomy): Eukaryota > Metazoa > Chordata > Mammalia > Diprotodontia > Vombatidae > Vombatus > Vombatus ursinus. Next base: position 6,619,182 of record NW_020944469.1, on the reverse strand, counting down.
TGACTTCGAAAACCACATATTAATTTTTATATGTTTTATTGTATTTTTATTCATTTTATTACATATTTCCCAATTACATTTTAGTGTGGTTCAGGCCACACTCAAGAGTATTGTGGGCCACATGCAGCCCTGGGCTGCTTGACACCTCTGGTTTAAATTATTACCTCTATGCAAATGACTCTCAGATCCATATATCCAATCCCTCCCTCTCTCCCTAAGTTCCTGTACCATTTTCAAATGCCTCTGTGATAAGGATTCTTTTTAAAACATTATATTTTATTTTTTCCCTACTTAGATGTAAAAACAATTTTAACTTTCTTTTTTAAAAAGTTTGAGGTCAAAATTCTCTCCTTTCCTCCCTCCCCCACCCCTCCCTGAGACAGTAAGCAGTCTGATAGAGGTTATACATGTGCAGTCATGTAAAACACATTTCCAAATTAGTCATTTTGTAGAAGAAAACTTGAACCAAAAAAAGAACGAAAGTGAAAAATAGTGTGTTTTGCTCCACATTCAGACTCCATCAGTTCTTTCTCTGGAGGTGGATAGAATTTTTCATCATGAGTCCTTTGGTATTGTCTTGGACCATTATATGGCTGAGAATAGCTAAGTCGTTTACACTTGATCATCTTACACTATTGCTGTTGCTGTGTACAATGTTCTCTTGGTTCTGCTCACTTCACTTTACCTCGGTTCATGTAAGTATGACAGGGGTTCTTAGCCTTGTTTGTGTCCTGGACCTCTTTGGCAATCTTATGAAGGCTATGATCCCATTCTCAGTCATATTTTTAAATGCATAAAATAAAATACATAAGATTATGAAAGAAACCAATTATATTGAAATACAGTTCTCCACATATTTTTACAAAAAACACGTTCACAAATCCCAGGTTAAGAACCCCTGCTTTGGAACATCTCTGCTTATAGCTGCCTTATAGCTGGTCTCCATGCTTCTAGTTTTTCCCCGCTTCTATGTATGTATCACTCAGTAGGGAGAACAGTCTTCCTAATATATGGGTCTAATCATTCCTCACGTTATCAAGGTAACATTATCTATAAGACAAAAGACAAGACTCCTTAACTTGACATTGAAGACTCTCTACAGTCTCACTCCATTTGGCCCTTTCAACCTTACTCCATATGATTCACTTTCATTCCCTCTATGTTCCTGCCACATTGACTGCCATTTGCTTCCTGGTCTTATCCTGGTTTTTCTCCTCTTATCTCTGTTGATCTCTTTTGACAGACCATCGTGCATGCCTATAGCATGTCCTCCTTTTGGATCTCTTCCTGTCCACATGCACACAAACCCATATCAGGCACCACCTCTTCCACGAAACCTTCATTGATCCTCCCCTTCCTTCTCAAATTTTCTTATAGCACTTTGTGTGGATCCTTCTTAGATATCATTCTTGTAAATGTCTTCTCCCCCAAACTAGATTTAAACTCCTTAAGTACAGGTACTAGAATGGTTTTTTTTTTCTATATTTGTTTTCCCAATGGTAAACACAGTTCATTACATAATAGGTGTTTGATAAATATTTGTTGAGTTAAGTTAGTAGTAGTTGGCCTTCATACCATAGGCTCCAGGCTTTCTCTCCCATTTTTTTTTTTTCTTCTCGTCCATCCCCATGGTCTCCCCATGCTCCCAGGAGACTGAGTCTAGCTCACGGAGACCACGTGTAAGCTGGAAACATTGTGCATTTCCATGTTACTGCATACTCAAAGGCTTTTGGTTTTGATGTTCAAAAATATTTCCAGGAGCAGCTAGGTGGCACAGTGGATAAAGCACCAGCCCTGGATTCAGGAGGACCTGAGTTCAAATGTGGCCTCAGACACATAACACTGACTAGCTGCGTGACCCCGGGCAAGTCACTTAACCCCATTGCCTAGCAAAAAAGAAGAAGAAAAAATATGGATTTCTAGCTAGTCAGTGTGCCAGTTACTAGTGGTTTCATTTCTTTTAGTACTGATGCCACTTGAAACCAAACTGCAGAGTAGTTAGAATTGGGGCTTAGAGTAGTGTTAGCATAACCTACACTGTGGTGCTACGAGATTATAATTAAAGGATAACAGTGAATTTTTACAGTGAGGAAATTGGTTTTCCAAGAGGATAAATTGTAAGAACAAAATATTATCACAGTAAAAAATACTGTGATTATTGGTACTAATTATTATATGCTATTAAAATATAATTGATTTTTAAGCTGTTATTTAGGTTTTAGCTTCATATCACTTGGTAGGGGGAAGAACTTAACATTTTAAACAACATTTATAAAAACCAATTAACAAATGGGTACTTGCAGATAAAATGAGATCTCATTCCAGTGTATTATCATGGGTAAATCTTAAATACTTTCTCGGTTTCTTCTGACAAAATGAAGTACATTCACAAAAGCTCTGGTGACTGGTACCTGAACTTGGCTGGTGTAGAAGGTATCAAAGCCCAAGCATGTTTTCCAGATACTTTCCAGACCCTTATACTCCTTGGTGGGAGTATTTTCTCTGCTACTGAGGCAGGTCACAGGCCCTCAGGATCCAGCCTTTATTTAATCCCTGTTGCTGAAACCCTTGATGCCCTGGTGGCCAGCCCTCAGAGGGCTAACGTTGTGTTAATACGAGAGCGAGGGCCCTGAACTTCAGAAACCCAAAAGGTCAGCTGAAAAACCTAGGGGAACCCAGGGTGAGACCAAGAAGGACCAGCTATCCCACTAAAGAGCACAGCATGGGTAGAGCCTAGCCCTGACACAAAATCCCGGTGCAGGAACAAAAAGCTCGAAAGATGAAGAAATCAAAGAAAACACCAACCAGTATAAAAAGTTATTGTTTCATCTAGAGATCCCTGAAAAGGCGAGAATAGCTCCCCAGCAATTTGAAGCAGAAGCTCAAAGGGAAAAAAAGAGATTTTCCACAAGGACTATATGATATCTAAAAGAAATGAAAGATGAAATAAAAAATAAGTGCTCTGCTGGAAAGAATTGGAAGGTAAATAAATACTTAGAAGAGACAGTGGTAAACCTTACCCAAGAAATGGAATCCCAGGGACAGCTAGGTGGCACAGTGGATAGAGCACCGGCCCTGGATTCAGGAGGGCCTGAGTTCAAATCCGGCCTCAGACACATAACATTTACTAGCGGTGTGACCCTGGGCAGGTCACTTAACCCCATTGCCTAGCTTAAAAAAAAAAAGAAAAGAAAAAGAAATGGAATCACTGAAAACTAGAATAGACCGGACAGAAATCAGTGACTCCATAAGACAGCAAGAAATATTGAAACGGTTTTTTTTTTTAAAGGAAAAAAAGAAAATGTAAACTGATATCAGAAACAACTAAACTGAAGAACAAGTCAAGGAGAGATAATTTATTTTTTCTTTTTTTTAATCTTTTTATTTTAGACTTAATATTAAAACTTAAATACAAAATAAGAAAAGAAAAAAAATGTCACGTGCTCAGCAGAGCATAAGAGGATTCAAAATATACAGCAATAAGTTTCCATTTCAGAAAAGCCTGTGTAATAAATACTATGTGTTGTGTTCAGAGCTGTCCATCTTTTTTTTGCTTCCTTGTAAGTTTTCTTTTGTTCTCTGCCATGTACTTTTTACTTTGTGCTTTTTTTCCCCTTCCCTGAAAAGTTGAGTAGGATCCTATAGAGAAAAAAAGTTGTATGTGTGTAGGGGGGACCTTTTAATGGAATAGAGAACTTTTAAGCATTTCTGATGAAAAGATCATAGGTGAAAACAAAATCTGAAATATAAACACAGGAATACAGAGAAACCTAGAAAGGTCAATTTATTGTAGCAATTGGAAGGAGCTGTATGTTGTGTTAGTATTCTAATACAGAGAAAAGAAACAAGTATCCCTTCAGAACCTTTATGTCTTTAAAGAATATGGAGAGGGTTAAAAAAAAAAAAACACCAGAGATTCTAATGGTGGATTTTTTTTTTTTTTCAGTTCTGGGGGTTTAAAGAGGGGAAACAAAAATGACGGTAAAAGGAATATAATAGCGTATAAAGGAGGAAGAAGGAGGTGGAACTCCATTTGGAGTGTGTGAGAAGAATAAATAGTATACAAACATGGACATGAAAGTGTTGGGGAAAAGAGCATCAGATGAACCTTACTCTTACCTGAAAGTACAGAGTTGAACATACAGTTCAGAATAGAAATACATCAGACTAAACAGGGAAATAAACAGGGTGGGGGAGAGAAAGAGTTAAGAAAGGATAATACCAAGGAGGGAATAGTCATAAAAAAATAATCTTCCTAATCCTGAAGGAAGGATCGGTGGGATGGGAGTGGGAGGAGAAAAGCAAAGAGCAAGAGTCTAAAGGGGTGCCTTGGATTGCCTCTTAAACGTTGATTAACAGCTAAAGAAATTGTGATATGTGAAAGAGCTGATGAAAGATGATTTCAAAAAAATCTTGGGTAGTATGAACTGACTCAGAGTAAAGTTGGCAGAACCATGAGAATAGTGGGTACAAGCAACGGAAATATACAAGTTGTAAAGGAAAGTACCTTTGAAAGACTTATGAACTATGAGCGGTAACATGACCACATAGGTCTCCAGAGGACCTGTGATGAAGTATGTTACCCACTTTCTGACAAAACGTTGATGGACAGGTGCAGAGACATACATTTGTGAACGTGGCCACCGGGAATATTAATTTTGCTCGACTATGCTTACTGGTTTCAAGGGTTTTTTTTTTTTTTCTCTTAGTTTTTAATGAGAGGAAAGGGGAGGCAGTAAGAGGGTTAAGCAGTTATTGTTGTTGAGTTGTTTCAGTCTTATCTGACTCTTCATGACCCCGTTTGGTGTTTTCTTGGCAGAGATACTGGAGTGGTTTGCCATTTCCTTCTCCAGCTCATTTTACAGATGAGGAATCTGAGGCAAACAGGGTTATGTAAGTGACTTGCCCAGGGTCACACTGCTAGTAAGTGCCTGAGGCCAGATTTGAACTCAGGAAGATTAGATGCTCTATCTGCTGTACCACCTAGCTGCCCCTGGGTTAAGTAATACTGGTACCCAAAAAGAAATCCATTAAAACATTTTTTTAATGCACAGAAGAGAACAGAAGGAAGCACAGACAAGCAAAAAGTTTTTGAAGTTAACATATAAAATGTATTATATCCATCAAGAAAAAAACACCAGTATGAATTGGAATTTCATGATTTTACATAGAATCTTCTTTTTTTGTTTTGCTTGTAGATATGGAAAAACTTTATTTTTATGTTTAAGCCTTTAAAAATATACACATACATACGTGTGTGTGTGTGTGTGTGTGTGTGTCTGTCTGTCTTTGTGTATTAACTGGACTCTAACTGCAGCCATTCTGTTACTTCTTGGTTAAATGACTTGCCCAGGGTCAACACAGCTAGTAAGTGTCAAGTGTCTGAGCCCAGATTTGAACTCAGGTCCTCCTGACTCCAAGGCCGGAGCTCCATCCACTGCACCATCTAGCTGCCCCTAACATTCTCCCACTCTTCACAGCTATTATCACAACTAACATTCTTATATTTTCCCAAACCTCTCCAATTGTTAATGCCTTTCAGATTACCTTCATTCCATCCACTTTGTGTATATATACCCTATTAGACTGTGAAGTTCTTGAGAAGCCAGACCATTTTTGCTTTTTATTTGTTGCCTCAGTGTTTTAGCACAGTACCTGGCACATAGTAGTTGCATAATAAATGCGTGTTTCCTTTCTTCCTTTCATTTGTAATCTTATTATAAAAAAAATCTGTAGTTATTTTAAAATCCAAGTACAAAAGCAACCCCTTGTCAAGTAAGGTGATCTTAAAATTCATCTCCTTGAAATAATCAACACACAAGCTACTTCCTAAAATAATTAATGATAATGAATGCCCAAAAAAACATAGTATTGACTTTGGGGCCATGATTTCAGTTGAATAAGGTTAACTCAAAAACCAGTAGACCTGTGAGCATCTTGTATGTTTTAAATTGTACAATTTCTATAAATAGCAGACTTAGTTATGTTAAATTATGTAAGGCCTAATTTCACAAATATTTCATTTTTTAAAATCTAGAATCAAGTATATTTCCAAAACAATGTCTCACTCTCTCAAATATGCATAAGAAGTAAGGGGTTCATCATTCTTTGTCTCACCTCCATCGTCCCCTCAAAAAATTCCTTTTCTCTTTATGCACCTGCTAGAAAACCTGCAGCAGCTCGGTGGTGCAGTGGTTAGATTGCCAGGCCTGGAGTCAGGAAGACCTGAGTTCAAATGTGACCTCAGACACTTAACAGCTGTGTGACCCTGGGCAAGTCACTTCACCCTGTTTGCCTCAGTTTTCTCATCTGTAAAATGAGCTGGAGAAGGATATAGCAAACCATCCCAGTATCTCTGCCAAGAAGACCCCAAATGGGATCACAAAGAGTTGGACACGACTGAAAATGGCTGGATAACAGAAGAACCTGAACTCAGTAGCTGACTTTGTATTTTGTGTGGGAGGCAAGGAGGAATCGCTACAATATGGAAAAGCATTAGAATATTTAAAACAAATAGGTGCAGTGAGACTGTGTCCTGAAGTGGGTTTGTCTTCAGCCAAATGAAACCTTTTTCAGATCCTGAATAGGTATAGGGCTACTAGTATCCCCAGTAACTTGCCACACTTAATTGCTCCATTCTGTTGCCTCACCATGTCCAGCTCTCCTCTAGTCTTGGCACTTTTGGTGCCCACAAAACCCAGGGAAAAGAGAATGATAGCAGGGGGCTCATTAGAATTATATGTGAAACTGACTGACCTCTCTAGATATCGTAATGCTAAGGAAAATAGGCTGTGGTGAAATTTCATAGATTATCACAAACTGCATTTTTGTTGGCATGTACAGTGACCTTGAAGTCCTGAAGAATCTGATCAATTTATACTTAATCACAAGCTATCTGATATGTATGTGAAGGGTTGGGGGTTGGAGAAGATGAGGGAGTAGGGAATCAGGAAGCACAGACTTCATTTACTTTAGAAGAATTGTGTTCTAATGATAGCCTACAATTCTGTGAGTTGGTTTCTTTTGCTGAATGTATACTGTTATTTAAGTAAAAAAAGCACACGTTCATAAGCACTTTGAGTTCAGTTTAGTCACAGATATCATTTTGCCGTTTCTTCTCTGGGCAGGCTGAAACTCTTTTCCGGCACATCTTGCCAAATGAAGAGTTCTGCCCCCCTCCGCCAAATCCTGAAGATATTGTTTTCGATGGAGATGGTGTGCAACCAGAGGTTCCTGCCCCCAAGCCAGAGGCTGCTGAAGACATCACAGGCCAAGGAGATGCAGAAGAGTGCCTGGAAAAATAGATGACTGCCAGACTGGGAGCCCTGCTTCAAAAATCGTCTTCATACGAGCAGAGTTAGAAAATGAAAAGCAATAGCTGTGCATCTTTTTTTTTTTTTTTTTTTTTTGCAAAATCACATTAAAAGCAACCAGAAGGGTTTCCCCTCCCCACCCCAAAGAAGGGCATTGCTGCACAAAGTCAAAACCACACTTTTCAAACACATTTGTTCTTTCTGTTTTAAAATGTTAGAACTTTTGAATTGATGGGTGGAATTTTCCAGTGTTTTGTCTCCCAGGAGTCACTGTCCGGGTTAAGGGACCTGATGAATTGTTAGCTGGTATGTAGTGTACAGACAGTTTTTCGTCCACTTCTTTAGGCTCAGAGGAGTCATTCTCCAAAGGCTTGGACCCCTGCCCTGGCTTGTTTCCAATGAATCGTGAGTGGGCCAGTCGCATACACATGCATGAGTAAGTATAGCTTAGAAGAGCTAAGATTACATAGGCAAGCCATCTTTGTCCATATTTTGCAACCTGTAGAAGTCCCAAGATATGCTAATTGTTGCTGTTTTCCAGAAACTTACAAAAGCCTGGACTTCTGCAGCTCTCTTCTTATTGCTAGCTAACAGTATATTGTTTAAGCAGAATGGTTATCTTTTGTTTGCAATCTTTTCCTTCAGTAGGAAACCTCAGTAGTAACTAGGATCAGAAGCAGTGACAGCTTTGAAACTAAGATTTAGGTGTGTTCTTAGTACTTAACAAAACAATGGAGATAAATGGTGGGAGCAGCCCTGACCTGACAGCCTGGAGACAAAAGATAAAATCCTTGCTATGCCAGTTTCTGATTTTGGGCAAACACTTTAACCTCGCTGTGCCTCAGTTTCTCCATCTGTAAAATGGTGATAGTATCTTTACTTGTGTACTTGATAAAAATGCTATAATGATAAGATGCATTTGTCTAGAGTATAAAGCTTACTTTTTTCAGGGGAAAAAATGTTCTAAAATTCCTAAGCCCTCTCAGATGAGCAGTTAAACACTCTACACATAAAGCAGCCCCAGGCTTGCTGAGAAAACAACAAAATCATACATAACTGTTCTTATTCCCATGTACCAAGATTTTGAAATGAAAATGCATTGTCTAAATGTATTCATTTCAACACTTTGGTCTCTCTTAATAGTCAGGGGTATTATATAGCTCCTTTAAGATATTACTACAAGGAGGTATGACTTTGAGCTCTTACCAGGGAGACACTATGTAAATCTAACTCATATTCCTTTTCTCACAGGCAGATCCCAGACTAGTGAACAGAACTCTACAATTGTCAGTCCTAAGGTGTGGGTAACAGAAAGAACTTCACATCTAAAGTCCAAAGCCAGTTGTGATGACAGTGCTTGCATGTATAAAAGAGATTGCCAGACCCAGACAGATGACCCACTTTGGAGGCAATAATCAGTATCTCTAGATTCCATTACCAAAAAAAAAAAAAAAAGAATTTGAAGTTCATCATAATGAGATTTGACCTGGTTACTCTTTTTCTCTTCAAAAAAAAAAAAAAAAGCCATGACTGCATAGGAAAGCACGTGTTTCAGTGTACCTTAGCTATAACTTGTCCTCAAATTTCCCTATATTCTAGGAATCCACAAGGAGGGAAACTGGGGCTTCAATCAGTTCTCTCCCTGGGAAGAGGAAGGAGCAGAATATTGGGAATCTGCACAGGTAATTTTGAAGCCAGGAAGTGTAGAAGTCTTAACCCCTTCCTCCCCACCATGCCCCTCTCACCTCTACTCGTACCCTTGCACTTTCAAGGCTATTTACTATACCAGTGAATAGTCTTTCCTATCTGAATGCAAAATCTTCCCTATTCTGCTGTTCTGATTTTGACATATCACACATTTCAGGTGTAGTAGAATCCCCTCATGACATGGCTTGTTCTGTGGTTTTACTTCTACCATGAGTCAAATTGTAGCCCCTGAAAATCAACTACTGCATGCAGTGAAAACCTAGTTTATCTCTCTATATATAACCCTGTTAGTCTTAGAGCTCCAGGTGTTAGTTTTGTCCCTGGACACTAGCAATATAAAAGGGTTCTACTGTATGTGAATATTGGGTCTGAATACAATTGCAGTAGGCTGCACTAATTACCATCTTTTGTTTTATTTTATTCATCCTACATTAGCTTCTTATCTGTAGTACATAAATTTATGCAAACCATAAGCAAATCAGGGTAACCCCAGATAACAGGGAAAAAAAATCAGAGTACTGTACTTTTGTTTTGCTCAGTAGAACATTGTAGGGTGTACTGTAGTAAGGCTTAACCATGTCACACCCTGTTTTAGCCTTTAGCCTATATATATGGACATAGCCTTCCCAGTTACTCTAGGTGCTTGGTGAGGATTATGTATGCAAGGGGGCTCCCTGAGTCTGCTATGGATAATCTCCCACCTGTTGTTGAAGTATGAAAAAATTTTGAATCTGGGCCATGTTGACATCAAACCGTGTTAGAGACCTTGATTTACCTCATTGCATAACTGCCTTGTTGCATCAGAATGTAATAGGAATTATTCTTTTGGGGCTACGTATGTTAAGTACTGCTAATAAATATTGGTTTTAAGGAGAATTCTACGTTTAAAAGGTTTGTTACAGAATCTACATCTTCACCTGTAGTTTACTATATGCAGTCTGTATCAATTTTTATAAAAAGGAAATTTATACATGATTAAAAACTTGAATGGTTAATTAAAAATTTTGAAACACCATTTTTCAAAGACTCGATTTACTTCACATGCTTAGGATAACATGTTTGGCGAAAAGTGATAATGTTATTCAGTTCTACAATTAACGTGTGAACCAGCCTTGTTGCTGCTTTTTTGTATATTCTTCCTGTCCCAAGAAGTGTATTTATACCCCAAAGGTCAAGTTATTTTTTTATCATTATTACTAATAAATAGCTAATTCAAGTTTAGAATTTCTTTTCACTCTCATAGATTTATTCTTGTCATATCCATAACTTTTGAGATTGACACCATTTATTTTTTCCAATTTTTATTTAAAGTTTTGAGTTCCAAATTCCATCCCTCCCTCACTCCCTCCCCACCCCCCTCCCTGAAACAGTAAGCAATCAGATATGGTTATACATGTGTAATTTTGTAAAACATTTCCACATTAGTCATTTTGTACAAGAAGACTTGACTAAAAGAAAAAAAGAAAGAAAGAAAATGAAAAGTAGCATGCTTCAGTCTGTATCCAATCAATATCAGTTCTTTCTCTGGAGGTAGATAGTATGCTTCATCATTAGTCCTTTGGGATTGTCTTGGATCATTGTATTGCTGAGAAGAGCTGAGTCATTCACAGTTCTTCATTGAACAGTATTGCTGTTACTGTGTACAACATTCTCCTGGTTCTGTTCACTTCACTATGTATCAGTTCATTTAAGTCTTTCAGGTTTTTCTGAAATCATCCTGCTCATCATTTCTTATAGCACAATAATATTCCATTACAATCACATACCACAGCTTGTTTAGCCATTCCCCAATTGAATGGGCATCCCCTCAATTTCCAATTCTTAGCCACCACAAAAAGAGCTGCTATAAATATTTTTGTACAAAAAGGTCCTTTTCCCTTTTTTTGGATGTCTTTCGGATGTAGACTTAGTCGTGATATTGCTTGATCAAAGGATATGCACAGTTTTGTTGCCCTTTGGGTATAGTTCCAAATTGCTCTCCAGAATGGTTAAGTCAGTTTATAACTCCGCCAATGATGCATTAGTGTCCCCATTTTCCCATATCTTTTCCAAAATTGATCATTTTCCTTTTCTGTCATATTAGCCAATCTGATAGGTGTGATACGGTACCTCAGAGTTGTTTTAATTTGCGTTTCTCTGATCAATAGTGATTTCGAGCATTTTTTCATATGACTATAGATAGCTTTGATTTCTTTGTCTGAAAACTGCTTGTTCATGGGGGCAGCTAGGTGGTACAGTAGATAGAGCACCAGTCCAGGATTCAGGAGAACCTGAGTTCAAATCCGGCCTCAGACACATAATACTTACTAGCTGTGTGACCCTGGGCAAGTCACTTAACCCCATTGCCTGGCCCCCCCGCCCCCGCCCAAAAAAAAACTACCTGTTCATATCCTTTGACCGTTTATCAATTAGAGAATGACTTGTATTTTTAGAAATTTGACTCAGTTTTCTATTTGAGAAATGAGGCCTTTATTAGAGATACTTGTTGGGAATTATTTTCCCCCAGTTTTCTGCTTTCCTTATAAGTTTGGTTGCATTGGTTTTGTTTGGATTGACACTATAAAGGCCCATAGTAAGGCTTCTTAACTTTTTGGGGGGTCCTGGACTCCTTTTGGTAGTCTGATGAAACATATGGTCCAGTTCTTATAATGGTGTTTTTAAATGAATAAAATAAAATAGGATTATGAAGTAAGCATATTACATTAAAATATAGTTATCAAAATATATCTTTTTAAAAAGTTCACAGACCTTAAGTTAAGAACCACTGGTTTAGCGAGATGTTTGGAAAAGGAAAAAAAAAGCTACAAACCAGTTTCAGTTGCTGAATAGTAGATATCTTATCTTTGGGAAGTAGAATTCTCCAGTCAGTATTGTTGTTCTTTGTCTTTATTTTCATCTGTTGTTCCTGTGTTTATATCGGGAAGTTATCAATTAGGGAACTCATTTGCACACTGGAGCAAACAGCAGCAAGTTTTCATAGGAAATAAGGCAAAATAATCAGCTCTTGTTGCCTTTCAGTATTGGGGACCCCGTTTCTTTTTATGTTCGCCTTTTTGTATTACTATATAATCTGCACCTGAAAATGAAATATGGGCTTGAAAAGACTCTTTTTTCCCCTCCTTTTTATCTCATTAAAGGAACTCCTTGTTTAACTTTATATCTGGTTACATTTCCGGGCAGCCGTCTGCTTTTATGTCATGTTTTGGGGGGGGGGGGATATAGCCAATCTGAGTGCATCCTCATCGCTTCAGAAGCAGATGTCAGGATCAAGGCAAAACATGTGTGTCTTCATTCTGTTTGACGTTTGCTTCATAGAAGCGATGGAACCCCTGAGTCCTGAGCTGTAGCTTTCCTGTCCATGGATGCCTCAGAACTCTGCTTGGCAGCTCATTCTCTTGGTGGAGGTGAATCAGAAGCGTATTAGGTTGTGGTTGTTGAGCACCAAGGGGCTTGGCTGCAGTAGACAAAAGTAACTCTTGGCATTCTTCTTTTGTGCCTAAATCATTCACTGAACTGGGATTTATTCTCAAATTCAACAGCTCAGGCAAAGGGCAAAATGAAGTTTTCCATGGATTCCAAATAGTTTTTAAAGCTTGTTAGACAGGACCCATTCAGAAGATAGCAGGACTCTGTAAAAATCAGCCATTTATCTCTAAGATTATTAATAAATCAAGTTTAAGAAAGATAAGGTTAATTGAATTTTTAAACAAGTAGCTGTATTATCCTTCAAGAACCTTGGAGCTCATATGATATTCACATTTTTTTTTTAAACAAGTACTTTGATATGTTTGAATTCCTCTTTTTAATGAGGGCTTTTCTTTTAACACTAGTTAATTGGTTTAACCCTGAACATCCCAAATCACACTTTGAAGGCCATTTCCCTGTTCACTTAATGTATAGGTTTGGCTGTGGGACTACAGTCCAATGCCCTTTCCATATAAGTTGCTACGTCTGCTCTTTCTCATGATGATAATGCTTAGGGCCATTTGACAGGTAATCATTAGAACTTGGATCCATGCAGACCATGGGGTCTTTTCTCCTATCATTATCAGGGGATTTATGTTGGTAACTTGTATTAATGCTAATAGGACTTGCATGTGTAAATCCTCCTTGTATCAATGGGACAGTTGACCCCTAAAAGAAATATTCCTTTATTGTAGACAGGGTCCATGAACCCACAAGGAGTCCATCAATAGATTTTAAGGGGGTGGGAGCAACTTGGATGGGAAAAAAAGTTTCATCTTTATTTTCACTAACCTCTAACTGAAATTTGGCATTTCCTTCAATTACTTAAAAACATTCTTAGAAAGGGTCCATAGGCCAGCTGGCCAGACGGGTGCCTGGCACAAAAACAGTTAAGGAACCTTGCTGTAAGTTTGACCCCCTTGCTGATCAAGCAAAACCCTTTATGGGTGTCCCACACGTGGGAAAAGCCAGAAAACTGGTATTTTGATTGTTTTATTCACATATACAATATATAATGCCCTCGGTAACATTATTCCTTTCTTATTTTCCATAAAAGGTTTGATTTTTGTTTAGGTAAAGATTTTTGTTGTTTTTCTTTAGAGATACAAAGTAGGAATTTTTCCCCCTCCACACCTAGCCTTTGCCTCAATCTTATAAAGATGACCCTGAGTTCTCAAAGGCAGTGCCAATGAAGCATTGAATGTCAACGAACCTAGTAATCCCAGCTAGAAAATCTAACATTCTGCCTGGTGTAGTGGATTTTGAGGTAGAGTAGTGAAGCTCAGAGAGGCCTATGACCAGGGTTGCAGGATGATGATTTTTTTCAGCCAAGGCAACTCACCAAGACCATCTCCTAAGACACAGAAGAGTTGCCATCTGCATTAGTGAAGGGATTTATTAGTGAAGGGAATTATGATTTTAAATATATATATATATATATACATATATATATATATATGGTTTTAAAAGGTTACAGAGCAATATGGTTTTGGCTATTACTGATAAGGTATGTTTGGTTATCAACTTAACTGATAAGCTGAGAATTACCTATTCTTATTTATTCTCTTTTTATTATTTTATTAAGGAGTGGCACCTTCCACTCAATGATGAACATTCTCATACCTGGTCATACCCTACACATCCTAGTGATTCTTAACCCATCTGGGTCATCATCCATACCCCATTCTCAATTCCCTACCACCCTATTCCTTATTCCCATCCCCCTAACACCTTCTACCCCAAAGTTCAACTGCATATTACCCATCCTTCCACTGTGCCCTCTGTTCCATAGGCAATATACTTTTCTTCATCCTAAATCTTTTCTTCTCCCACTCCTTACATCTTCTAGTTATCATTGGAATCTGGTTCCTCCCTGATGACACAGCCTCCCTGACCACCTTTCCAGGACTGGTTGCACCTTTATTCATTCCACTTGGCTCACTGGTTGAGGCAGCAGTGTTGGAATTTTCCTTGTTCCTCTTTGCCACTTGTAGATTCTCCCCCTTACCTCTGTATCACTCAGTAAACTTTCCTCTCAATGAAAATCCTGGTAGTTGTTATCTGAAGACCTCCAGGTTACTCCCCTTCCTTCCTCAATGAGTTTGATACCTGGATCACATTTTTTCCTCTCCTTCCCAAATCCTTCTCTCATACTAGGGGACTTCAACATACATGCATGCAGACACACATACTTGCATGCAGACACATGTACTTGCATACATACATACATATTTGCCTCTCCCTCAGACACCCTCACCACTCAACCAACTCACTTCCCATAACGTACTCCTCCATCCCACCTCAACTGAACACAAAGATGATCATACCCTTGATCTTACCATCTCCCACAAATGTACTACCTCCATGTTCAAGAACTCTCAATTTCTCTCATGTGACCATAATCTATTGGCTTTCCACCTCTCCCTTTGCCTTCATTTATCAAATCCTACTCTTCATTCACACTGTGACCTTCAGTCCCTTGATCCATCATTTCTCTCCCAGGTCGTCTCCATGGTACTAGCTGCTCTCTCCTCTTTTCCACATCTTGAGCCCTTGATGAATCACTTCCACTCTACACTGTTCTCTTTCTTTGGGTCCCTGCCCCCCTTACCATTTTGCTGATTGTGTCCTGCCAAGCCTCAGCCTTGGATGACTTGACCATTTCCATCTTTACTTCTACATACTTGTGACTGAAAGTAGGTGCAGAAAACTATGCAAACATTTTCACTGAGTCCACTACAAATTTATGTTATACAACTTCAATTAGGCCCACACTGCCACTAGGCAATCCTTCTACACCTCCATTATCAGTTCACTATTCCACTCTGCACCATGGCTCTTCCAGACTTTGTCATCTGTCTTCAGATCAATCTTGACCCCTCCTCCCTCCACTCTCTCAGATAAGAAACTTGCCTCATATTTCAAAGGAAAAATTGAAGCCAAGCATTGTGAGCTCCCTCTTTTCCCTTCCTCCTCATTTTATATCATTCAGATGCCTTCTGCCACTATCTCCTCCTTCACCCGTCTTACACAAAGAGATAGCCCTTCTACTTGCCAAGGCCAACCTTTCCACCTGCACAAGCAATTTCATTCCCTCCTGTGTTCTCCAATAAATTGACCCCTCTGTCATCCTCACTCTTTCATTTACCTTCAACCTCTTCCTATCTCCTGGCTCTTTCCCTACTGCTGGCAAACATGGCCATGTCTCACCTATCCTCAAAAAACCCGACAGTTTATCCTTCCATCCCTGCTAACCATTGTCCTCTATCTCTTCTCCCCTTTCTTCAAAGTTGCCAAAGTCCTCGGCCTTCTGTAATAGGTAGGTGCCTTTCTGTCCTCTCATTCATTTCTTAACCCCTCACGATCCAGCTTCTGATGTTATCCTTCCACAGAAACTGCTCTCTCCAAAGTTATCAATGATCTCTTAATTGCCAAATCCGTGACCTTTTCTCATTGTCTTTTTCCTCAACTACTCTGCAGCGTTTGACACTTTTAATCACCCTCTTTTCCTTGATATTCTCTTCTCTCTACATTTTTGAGATACCATGACACTACTCTTTCCTGGTTCTCCTTCATGTGAGACTGTTCCTTCGAAGTCTCCTTTGCTGGATCCTCATCCATGTCATGCCCACTTACCATCGGTGTTCCACAGGACTGTGTCCTGGGCCCTCTCCTCTTCTCTTTCTATATTATTTAACTTGGTGATCTCATCCGCTGCCATGGATTTAATTATTGTCTCTATGCTGATGATTCTCAAATCTACCTATCCTGCTCTAACCTTTCTGATGATCTCCAGTCTTGCCTGTTGAACTTCCTTTTAGATATCTTGAATTGGACATTCAATAGTAAATAAGCATTTATTAAGCACCTACTATGTGCCGTGTACTGTGCTGGCACTAGTGATACAAAAAGAGACAAACGACAGTCCCTGGTCTTGAGTTGCTCACAATCTAATCTTGCGCCCAGTAGACATCTTAAACTGAACATATCCAAAACTGAATTCGTTATCTTTCCCCTTAAACTCTCCCCTGTCCTGCCTTCCCTGTTACTGTAGAGGGCAACACTATCCTCCCAGTCCCTCAGGCTCACAACCTAGGGGTCATCCTGGACTCCTCGCTGTTTCTCACCTCCCAGATCCAAGCTGTTGCCATGGCCTGTCAATTTTACCTTTACAGCATCTCTCAAATATATCCTCTTCTCTCCTTTGACACTGCCACAACTCTAGTGCAGGTTTTCATCACCTCATGCTTGGACTACTGCAACAGCCTGTTGGTGGATCTGCCTGGCACCAGTCTTTCCCCACTTCAATCCATCCTCCATTCAGCCACTAAAGTGATTTTCCTAAAGCACAGGTCTGATCATGTCACTCCCCTACTCAATATACTCTAGTGGCTCCCTATTGCCTCCAAGGTCAAATACAAAATGCTCTGTTTCTCATTCTAAGCCCTTCGTAACCTACACTGCTCCTACCTCTTCAATCTCCTTGTACCTTACCCCCAACACATACTCTTTGATTCAGTGACATTGGCCACCTTATTGTTTCTGAAGACACCCTATTTCTCAAATCTGGCATTTTTCTCTGACTATCCCCCATGCCTACAATGTTCTTCCTCCTCATTTCCACCTACTGGCTTTCCTGGTTTCCTTCAAGTCCCAACTATGGGCTAAACCAGGTTGAGGGTAACTGACCCTGTCAGTGAGTTAGGGGGTGTCTACCCCAAGCATGTGAAGACTTTCCCTGGAGGAATGGGCAGATGAGAACAGCTTGTTCCAAGGGCCATGAAGTGGCTGAAGCAGGAGCTGTGGAGCTCTCAGAGCTTGGTCAGACTTTGAAGACATCAAGATCATCCGCTGCATCCCAGGCCGTCGCCCGTCATCCTTGACTTTTGTCTTGCCACAGGACTTCTATGACTCATGTGCAAAGCAAGACATTACCTTGGGATGTCATTGGTCCTCTTCGAAAACAAAGGACAAACAACAAAATCCCATCCTCTACAGAAGTGGTGTCAAACTCTCATAGAAATGGAGGCCATTAAACGGCACTAAGGATCCCTGCAGGGTGCATATTGACCTAGAAAATGACACATTAACATTATCTGTGTTTGATTACATTTTCTTTTATCTTGTTAAATGTTTTCCAATTATATTTTAATCTGTTTTGGGCCACACTTGGGAATGTTAGATAGATTCCTATTACGAGAAGAGTGAAGATCAAGACAAATTCTGAAGAGGACAACACTGTCATCGAACCCACATCTGCAACATCAAAAGGGAGTATGAACTGGTCTGAAGCCCAAAAAGGCTTCTTAGAAGAACTCAAGAAGGATTTTAAAAGTCAAATGAGAGAGGTAGAGGAGTCCTTTAAAAGTACAATTGGCCAATTGAAAAAAAAAGTACACTGAAGAAAACAAGTCCCTAAAACACACAATTGGCCAATTGGAAAAAAAGTACAATGAAGAAAATAAATCCCTTAGAAATACAATTGACCAATTGGAGAAGAAAGTACAAAATCTAACAGAAAAAAACAATATGTTAAAGTTAGAAGAGAAAGAGTTAACTGGGAAAAATTTTTACAGCAAGTTTCTCCAATAAATGCCTCATTTTAAAGATAAAGAACCGATTCAAATGTATAAGAGTAAGATCAGTACCCCAATTTATAAATAGTCAAGAGACATGAACAGTTTTCAAAGGAAGTAGTCCAAACTTTCCCCAACTATATGAAAAATTGTTCCACATCACTAGTAATTAGAGAAGTACACATTAAAACTCTGGGGTTCTACTTCTTACCCATTAGATTGACAAAGAGGACAAAAAGAAAATGACAGATGGTGAAGGAGTTGTGGGAAAACAGCTGTCAATTGGTCTAGCCATTCTGGAAAGAAATTTGGAAGAATACTGCCAAAGACACCAAGCTGTACATATCCTTTGAGTGATACCACTACTTTGACTCTGAACCCTCGCTCCCAAGAGATAAAAAAAGAAGAAAAGGAGCCAAAGTATTTACAGCACTTCTTTTGACAAAGAATGGGAAACTAAGGATGTATCCATCAGTTGAGGAATGGCTGAATGAATAAATGAATGACATATGACTAATAAAATACTATTTTGCCATGAGAAATGATGAAAAACCTGGATGCAGACTGAACAGAATCAGGAGAACAATACACACAATAACAATATTGTAAAGACAACTATCTTGGAAAGACCTATGAGTGCTCCTCAGTGCAGTGACCAACCACCATTCCAGAAGATGAATGATGAAGCATGCTACACACCTCTTCACAGAGAGGCAATGGAGAGTTTTTTCGAGGCATCAATCAGTTCTACTGATTTTTTCTCTTTTTCCTCTTTATTTAAAAAAAATTATTTGTATAAGGAATGACTCCCTAGGAGGTAGGAGGGGGAATAAGGAGCAATACAAGAGGAAACTTAGGTAGCATAAAAGCAAAAGTTATCAATAAAATCTATTTTTTAAAATGTTTGTTGGATTAGGTTTTTTTCTTCTTTCCATATCATATACTGTATTGATCTAGGTTTGTTTCATTCACCCTAACCAGTCAGTATAAGCTCCTTGAGGGCTGGGATGATTTTATTGCTGTCATTGTATCTCCAGTGCCTTGTCAAATCAAGTCAGCAAACATTTATTAAGAGCCCACTATGTTCCAGGAACTGTGAGTCCCTGCCTTCAAGAGCTTACATTCTAATATGGAAGAAAACACACAAAAGGAAGCTGAAAAAGGTAGTGGGGTAAGTATTTTATCTATATTCACCCACCTGGCCACACACACACACACACACACACACACACTGTTGGGATACCATCTATCTGGATATACATGTGTGTGTGTGTAAGTATAAATATATGTATGTGTGTGACTATGTATGAATTATATACATATTTCTCTAGGAAGATAGATTTCATCATTTATCTAGACCAGGGTAAGGAACCTGCAGCCTCGAGGCCACATGTGGCCTTCTAGGGCCTTGGGTGCGGCCTTTTGACTGAGCCCAGGTTTTACAGAACAAATCCTTTTATTAAGGAGAATTGTTCTGTGAAGTTTGGATCCAGTCAAAGGGCCGCACTTGAGGACTTAGAGGACCACATGTGGCCTCAAAGCCACAGGTTCCACACCCCTGATCTAGACAGTGTCCCAAAAGTCTTAGTGCAGTTTTATGCTCCAATGATCCTTTCATCTTGATGTATGAAAATATTCAGTTTACTACTAACTTGCTAGGAAAAGTAGCTATATTATTACTAGAAAAAAAAAAGGAGTTGAGATATACTCATAATGATGGAGCTCTTTCAGAGTGGATGTCTTGAAAGTTGACCTTTCTAAAACCTCAAAGTTGTATCTATTCCAATATGCACCTCTTCTGTGTATACTTTATCTGGTCCAGCTCTTTTAAGTGCCATTTCTACTTCCTCATATAGCACATCAGGGATTGTGATGTTAGAGTTTAAATATGTGAACTCTTCTATCATTGATGGGAAAAAAATTTGTCATAGAAATCTTGACAAAATCTTTTCATGTTTCATCTGTTTGTTGTTTTCCTTCTAGTTTCATCCTATAATACTCGTAAAGTTTCTGTAAACTCACCTTTCCCTCCATGGATTTTTTTTTCGGTTTCATGAAATTGTATTGTTTCTACTCTTCCTCCACCTAGCTTTTTGCAGATGACTTTAGATTCTAAACTGGCTTTGCTGTTATATCTTTTTATTTTTGCATAGCAAGAAGATTGTGTTTGGCTCAGTCATATTCTAGGATCTTGTGGCTTCCTGATTGTTGTTACTTTACTTATGATTATGGGATCATAGATCTACAACTGGAAGGAATCTTAGAGATCATCTAGTCCTACCCCTCAGTTTTACAGATGAAGCAATTGATAATCAGAAAGATTAAGTAACTTGTCAAATAGGTAGTAAATAGTAGAACCAGATATTGGACTCAAGTCATCTGACTCCAAATTCAGTGCTATTTCCACTGCACATCAATTAAATTTCTGGAGGACATAGTGATCATCTATGTTGATTTCAGTTCCTTTATCCATTTCCCATTTTTCAGTGTCAACAACTTGCTTACATAGATTAGCTTGGAGCTGTTATAATTCCACATCGTATCTTGTTTATTCTTCTAATTTAAAGCAATGGAATAAGACTTACAAGACTTAAAAATACCTTCTTTTTTACTTTATATGGTTGAATTTTTTAAAATACCACCTGTATTTGATATGAGAATTATTAACATAATTTCAAAAGTATTTTTTTCAGATAATTTCATAAAGCATGAAACCAAAGATAAAAGGTCTGTGCCTAGAGATTTCTGACTGTTAGAAATGAGCAAAGTACCAGAAAATGGTTTTGTTTCATTGAGCTGATGTGATTGCCAACAAACAACAAAGAGGGTTTTTGTGAGCCTTAAAATTGCTATCTATAAATCTTCGTTAAGACAGGAAAAACTGTGCTTGCATGAAATGCCTTCGTGCTTGGACAACTGGATTTGCAAACTGAAAGGGTAGATGGACAGATCTTTGAATATCATTTATCTTTGGGATCCTTTGGAAATAATATTTTTGACTGCCTGATTCGAGAAGGTTAAATGAGTTGTAGCTTTGCCCTATTTTAAGGAAATCCTCAATGAGGAAAATCCAAATTTACAAAATTGACAAATTAGAGGATGTGACCATTCACACCCCAAAGGTCTTTAGGAAAGAATTTGAGATTCCTTTAAGTAGAAGCTGTTCCCTTAGTGTGTTCAAGTGTTTTACAAATCATTAACTAGTAGGCAAAGAGAGCTAGGAGCCACTGTGATAGAAGATCAATGGAAGATGGATCAGGTTTGAAATAATAACGTAATTCAGAGGGAAAATCAAATGGGATCTACCAAAATCTACTTTACACAAGAGGCCCACTTGGATTTAACTGTCTCAAGGAGTACAATACCTCTATTTCCAGTTACTGGATTGGATTAGTAAAACAATGTGAAATTGATTTCCAAAATGCCACATTATACTTGATTCCTGTTTTTCATTAATGCTTTCTGGTTATGGTTTTCTTGATCAAGATATAATATTGCGGAATTCTTTAGTTTATTTTTCCTAGTATAAGTTAGACCATTATCCTACTAACTAATGCTGAAAATTCAAAAGTTGTTTGGAGTCACAGAATATTTGAACATAGATTTTTATACAATACAGCCTGGAAAAGCTGCCTAAATTATAGCCCCCCCCCCTCGCCCAAACAGCAAAGATTTTCTCTAGAAGTTATAAGCCTTATTACCGTTCAGTGTATGTATAGCTAGAGATATGAGGGTTCCCTGCAGAACCAGGACACAAATATAACTGGTATGACTCCTAATAGACACATTCCTAGAGAACATGCAATTTGTTGGATTTAAACACTACTGATGTCGGTGAAGGATGTTGCTATATTCTGACCATCTTTGGGCCTCATTTTATTGATCTGTAAAATGAGGGGGTTAGACTAGACAATGTCTTCCAGCTCTGACATGCTGTGATTCTGTAACACACACCCTTTTTAGACATCTATATTGATATTTTCTTAACTAAAGGTAATACTAGGTTTCCAGTACATTTTTGTTTAACTACTTCTTGTTCAGTCCATTTGAATTTCTTCCCTCACTGATTGTACAATTCTCTTCAGTTGTGGGCTTTAGGTGGTAAGTTATTTCATATCTTGTCCTTTAAAGTATCCTTCTGTGTTCAAACAATATGGTAATGGCCACAGGTTATGCAACTTTGGAGTCTAGTTCTATTTAAGATGTTTGCATGTTTTCATCCATCTTTGACATTTTCCCTTTGTTTTTTAAAAGTCTGATGTATTGGTATTTCTTTGAATGTGACTTCTTTATGCTTTCTCGATGCCTGGAGAATGTCTTAGGGATTTTGCCGTTCTTCAATTTTGTGCTTTAGTGAGCTCTTGAGGATTTCTCATCATTAATTCTCTGCTCTAAAAGTATTGTCTGAACTAGTTCATGCTGGAAAATTTTTCTCTATTTAGGTCCTCAAATTTTATGGGGTTGCAATGAATCTAATGTATGTGGCTTTTCTTTTGTTTTTCAGATTTGTTATTTTGTCCTCTGCACCCTTTAAAAAAGCAGTTGTAGAGTTAGGAAGACCTGAGTCCCACCTCTAGTCTTTTCTGTCACATAGTTTCTTTTTTCTCTTAAAAAAAAAAAACAGATTTTTTTGTTGATATCTTTTGGCTTTACATTGTCTAGATTTCCCTACTGCCCTCCTTCCCTTCCCTGTGAGCCATCCTTTTATAACTAGTAATTTTTTAAAGGAAAACAGGAAGAAGAAAAAAAGTTCAGTAAAACCAATTAATATTCCACTCTTGTATATGCCCCACCTCTACAAAGGAACAAGGGAAGGAGTATTTTCATTTTGCTTCTTTGGGGCCAAGCTTACTCTTTATAATTTTGCAACATTCGTTTTAATTTTGCATTGTGGTAGTTATTCTTTCCATTTACAGTGTTGTGGTTATTGTATATATAGTTTTCCTTGCTCTGCTTACTTCATTTTGCATCAATTCATGAAAATCTTATGCTTCTTTGGATTCATCATGCTGCCCAGGATGAGGCAGCTAGGTAGCACAGTGGATGGAGTGCTGGGCCTGAAGTCAGGAAGTCTTGAGCTCAAATCTAGCCTTAGACACTTACTAGCTATGTGATCCTGGGTGAGTCATTGAACCTCAGTTTGCCTCAGTTTCCTCAAATGTAAAATGGGGATAATAATGGTACCTCCCTCTCAGGGTGGTTGTAAGGATCAAATGAAATATTTGTTAAAAACAAAACAAAAAAATTAGCACAGTGCCTGGCTCATAGTAGAAGCTATATATAATGCTTATTCCTTTCCTCATATTCCGGGGTCATTTCTTATAGTTTTGTCATATTAGTTATATTCACAGTTGCAGTTCCATTATATTCATATACCATAATTTGTTTAGCCATTCCTCAATCAGTGGACATCATTTACCTTGCTTCCAGTTCTTTGTTGTGACAAAAAGTGCTGCTATAAAGATTTTGGTGTATATAGAGACTTTCTTTTTGTTATTGATTTCCTTGGGGTAGGTACCTAGCAGTAGAATCTCTGGGTCAAAGGATATGGACATTTTAACTGTTTTATTTGCATAATTCCAAATTGCATTCTAGAATGGTTATACTAATTCACAACTCCACCACCAGTGCATTAGTATGCCAGTCTTTCCACAGCCCTCCAACATTGACTATTCCCAGTTTTTGTCATATTTGCCAATTTGCTGGGTTTGACGTAAAATCTCAGGGTTGTTTTGATTTGCATTTCTCCTAATATTAGTGATTTGGAGCATTTTTTAAGTATGATTGTTAATAGTTTGAAATTCTTCCTTTGAGAACCTTTTGTTCATAGCCTTTGACTACCTCTTGTTGGGGACTGGTTTCTGGTATTATTTGTTTCTGTTAGTTGTCAATATATTTTGAATACCAAACCATCATTGGATTTTTGATACCAAGGTTTTTTTCTCAGTTACCTGCTTCCCTTCCCAACTTAGATGAAATAATTTGGTTTGTGCAGAAGCTTTTCAATTTTATGAAATCAAAGTTATCTGTTTTATCTTTTTTAACTCCCTTTAGCCTTTATTTGGCTAAAAATTTACCCTCTATGCATTTCTGTGGAAAGTATATGATTTGCTTCTCTTCTAAATTTTTTATGGTACGAACTTTAATATTAAGGTCACATACCCATTTTGAATCCGTTTTGGAATATGGTATAAGCCTGCCGGGGTGGGGAACCTGTGACCTCGAGGCCACATGTGGCCCTGTTTGACTGAATCTAAACTTCACAGAACAAATCCCCATAATAAAAAAGATTTGTTCTGTAAAGCTTGGACTCAGTCAAAATGCTGAACCTGAGGGCCTAGAAAGCCACATGTGGCCTCGAAGCCGCAGAAGCTCCACCCCTGGATTTCAAGGTTATGGTTTAAGCCTTCATTTTGCCAAACTGCTTTTCATTTTTTCTAGAATTTCTTATCAAATAGGGGTTTTTTCCTAGGCAATTTATGTTTTCAGGTTTGTCAAATACTGGGCTATTGAGTTCCATTAATCATGGTTGTCCCTTGTCTAATCTTTTCCATTGATCTACTTTTCTATTTATTTATTCAGTACCAAATGGTTTTGATGGCTGCTGCAGCTTTATAATATAATTTGAGGTCTGAAAGTGCTCTTCTACCTTTATCTCTGTCTCTTTCCCTTAATTGCCCTCAATACCCTAGATCTCTTGTTTCTCTTAATGATTTTTGTTACTATTTTATTGAATTTGATACAGCATCCCTTTGATAGCCTGATATAGCATTATAAGTGTAAATTAACTTTGGTTGCATTGTCAATTTTATTATGTTGGCAGGACCCAGCCATGAGCTTAGTATACTCCTCTGACTATTTAAGTTGTTCTTTATTTCTTTAAGGAGCACTTTGTAATTGAATCTACACAACTCTTTTGTGTACTTTGGTAGATAAAACCCCAGATAGTTTATGCATCTTGTAGTTATTTTTAATGGGATTTCCCCTTTCTATCATTTCCTCTTGGGAGCCATTGGCATTGTTTAGAAATGCTGTGGATGTTTATGGGTTTATTTTGAGCCATGCAATGTTGCTGCAGCTATCAATTGTCTCAATTAGCTTCTCTTCTGAGTCTCTAGGGTATTCTAAGTAAACTCTCATGTCCTCAGCAGATCAGGAGTTTTCTCTTCCCTCTGCCTATCTTTCTGCCTTTAATTTCCTTCTCTTGTCGCATTGCTCGTTAGTATTTGTAGAACTGTATCAAAAAAGAACAGGAATCGGAGATATGTTGGCTTCACTCCTGGTCCATCTCTTTGTTGAATTGCTGGTTTTCTGGTAGAAGTTGGGATGAGAGGAGGGAAGTTGCACAAGTGGCCTAGGGGAAAGCTGGAGCTGCTGGAGGGATGGGGGAGGGGTCGATTGCTCACTTGCCCCACTGATAGCTGCCAGGTGTGAGTCATTGGCACTGATAGGGGTGGGGCCTGAGCAGCCGTTCTACAGGCAGAGGAGAAGAAACTGAGATGTGAGGCTATGGAGTCCAACCCTTTCTCACTGTACAGTGGAGGAAACTGAGGTCCAAGGAGGAGAAGGGACTTGCCCATAGTTAGTGGTGATCACCCAGAGTGGCCTGGAAGCCCAGGCCCTCTGCCTCCACCTCCACAGCTCTCTTCCCTGGAACCTACTGGCTCTTACCCCTTTTCTAGGTATGTAATTTTCTCCCTTGGCTCCTTCTTTTGTGTTTCTGTGGCTTATTGTTGTGTGTTGGTGGAATGAGAGGTGATTTTGTTGCCCCCATCCCACTTTCCTGTACCGCGAAGGGGTATAAAGGCAGGACAAGGTACTAGCAGCCTAAGACCCAAGGTATAGAACTAAAAATCCCCACCTGTGACTTGCTCCCAACACCGTCTGCCTTTCCAGCCAAGTTGGCCTGCCTCTCATCATGCCCTGTATGCACCATGTTTGGCTCATGCCAGCCGCCATGTCTAGAATGGACTCCCTCCCCGCTCCAGTATCCCCTTGTTAAAATCTTTTTTTTTCCTTCCCAGACCAACGTGAGTATCGTTTCCTCTTCCATGAAGTGTTCCCTGATTCTATACCCATGTAGACACACACATTAGCAAATTCACAGGTGCATCGTTGTTTGTAGTAGTGTGGTGTGGTTGATAAAGTGCCGAACTTGGAATGAAAATACCTAAGTTCCCGTCCCACCTCAGAAGCTTCCTAGCCATGTGACTGTGGGCAAGTGGCATATCACCTCTGAGCCTCAGTCTCCTCATCTGTAAAAAAAAAAAAATGGGCATAGTAATGCAGGGTTGTTGTAATGAAAACTCTTTGTGAGCGTTGAAGGACTATGTAAGCGTGAGTTATTATTTTGTGTCTCTTAATTCCCCTATGCCCATATTATAATGTAATATAATTATAACCCTTGAGGGTTAGAACTGGGCCTTTTTTCATCTTTGTATCTCCACCACCTATCACAGTGTATTGCACATAGGTGTTTTGTGGATTAAATTCATGCCTTGGGCAATTTACTATGTTATGAAATATTAACATTGAAAGAAGTACACAAGGAATAATATACATATAGGGGTTCAAGTTAGGGTTAGAAAAGCAACATTTTTATAATGTATTCATCTGAAAAAGGATGCTGCAGGTGCATCAGAGGAAACATGATCTAAGTATTTTAGTAGGCTACCAGTGCCATAGTCAACAGTTAGATGTGACTTCCAAAAAACCTCATGAAACCATAGCCTGTATCATGAGACAATGCAACCAGAATGCAGGAGGCAATAATTCCAGTGCACTTTGGCCAGGTCGGACCACATTAGGCACTTTACACTCAATTCCAGGTGCCACATTTTAGGAAGGCCACAGCGATTGGCCAGAGGAGAGCAACTGAAATGGGGAGAGGCCCTGAAACTGACATCTGAACGGTGGCTGAAAGAACTGGGAATGCTGTGTGGAAAGGATTGGGGGGTGGGGCTTGCATGCATGTAGTTTTAAACCTTGTTCCTGGATGCTTTGGCATCCTGGGGATTCTTATTCAGGTACAGGTTGGAGTAGATGACCTCTAAGGTTTCTCGCCCCCGACTCTGAGATTTGCTGCTTCTTGGAAACTTGGGCCTCTATCGTCTTGCTTATACTCCTTTTGTCATATTTCTATGATAGGCAATCCCTCTCCACATCTGGTCCATTTCCTCTTAGATGCTCTATAATACTGTCCTTCAATGAAGTGTCTAAGTAACACGCCTCCAGGTTTACAACTTCTTTTCAGCCTAGTTGAACCCTCAGTCCTCAAACCTGATTCTCTACTGCCTTTGTAGGCAGATCTTATTAAGGTAACTGCTCCCAGAAGCACCTGAAATCTGGCCCTAAGGCCTAGGAAGGGGAGAATGAATCTGAAATTCTAGCTTCGGGAATTATGCTTTTGGGGGGAGCAGAATTTGTTATGCATTCCACCATTATCTTTATTTACAGGTTCTGTCCTAATAGAGGCTGGTGCCTACCAATCAGAGAAGTGCTGTAAATCTCCTGGGCAATTGAGGCTTAGAAACTTGACAGGGTCAAATCTCTCCCTCTCCATCTCTCCATCTCTCCATCTCTCCATCTTTCCATCTTCACACACATACACTGGTTGCCTGCATGGGAGGTCTATTCAAAGGAAAACTGTAATAGAAAATACTCACTCCTGGATTTGGGTATGTGGGAAGAAAATTGGCTTGAATGTATATAAAAACCTGTCTGTATTTGTTGAAAGACTTCTGAAATGAACAACACCATATGCTTACATATGTGGTGTGTGTGTATACATATATACCCATATATATGTTTATATGTGTGTGTGTATTGCGTGTGTTTGTTGTTTAATCACATCTGACCCTTTGTGACCCCATTTGGGGTTTTCTAGGCAAAGATACTAGAGTGGTTTGCCATTTCCTTTTCCAGCTCATTTTACAGAAATGGAACTGAGGCAAACAAGGTTAAGGAACTTGCCCAGGGTCACACACCTAGTAAGTGTCTGAGGCCTGATTTGAACTCAGGTCTTCCTGACTCCAGGCCTCGCACACTATCCACTGTACCACCTAGATGCCCATGTATGTGTATGTATGCTGGTAAATGCTTCCATTGAAGACCTCAAACTCTGTTGGTGTGGGGGCAGGGGGAAGAGGGTGGTGGAATTTATTTGAGAGAGATTTCCAGTTCTAAAGAGAAGTTAACATTTTTTCCTACTACTCTCAACTGTACCAAAATGGGCCTTCCCAAATAATTCTAAATAACAATCCTAATAACAGGTTATATTATAGAACACAAATTTTGCTACTGTTCCTTTAGTCTCGTTTTACTTAAAAACTAATGTCTCATGCCCAAATATCTCTTTTCCAGCACCAGATGCCTGTAATGCAGGCATTTGAAATAAATCTGAGGACCAGATACAGCCAAGATGTCCAAGAGTCTTCAAGAACCATATATCAAGGTGATCCCTGGTATGTCTTTCCACAGTTAGAATAACAAAGAATTCTTTTAGAGATTAGAGAAATGGTGTCAATATGTCATGTGGTTTTAGCCCTTGCTTCTCCTGCCAGGCAGGATCCCTGAGGAATTTGTTTGTTCATTGAAGATCCGGGTAGGTAGGCAAAGCTAGAAATAAATTCCTTCATGCTCAAGATATCTGCTGGGTTTTATCTACCTCTTAAAGTTGAGAGTAGCCTGGTGTTTGTTATCCTTGTTTGTTTGTTTACTGGAAACTAGTTGTTAGCAAAAGAATCCTTCTGGGTAATGTCCATTAGGAGCCTTGGGGTAAATCATTCCACCTCAGGTATAATTCAAGGATCAGGGTTTCCTTCAGCATGGATATTTGTACTCTGGCACAGCTCACAACCACTAGCCCTGCCTTGGTATATAGTCTTCATGTGGTAGAGCTGAAACAATTCATCATTCAGTAGGCAACTTTTATTGGTGAACCTCTGTTTGAACTTTCTTTACCTAATTTGGTAAAATCACTCTCATTTAGTTTTGAATGTTCACAAAAACTGGTAAATACCATCTTTTCTGGGTGTGATTCCTACTGACTTTGCCATCACTGGCAGCAAAGTGAAAACCTATCAACATAGGTAGCAGATTTTGGCTTAAGTCTATTGAGATTGACATGTTTTTGAGAAATAAGGCCACTCAATCATCCAATGAATATTTGTTGAGCAACTACTGTGTACAAGACATTGTGTTACTTTGGGAAATGACAGTCTCCTTACTTAGCTTTTGAATCCCTTCACAACCTGATCCCAACCTATCTTTCCAGCCTAATTGTACATTATTCCCTCTACTGCACTGATACAGCCAAACTGGCCTTCTCTGAATTCCTTACACATCATCCACTTCCCATCTCTGTGCCTTTGCCCTGGCTATTGTTGATGCCCAGAATGAACTACCTCTTTACCTCTTATTAATAGAGTCTTTCTTCCCTAAGCCCACCTTCTGTATGAAGCTTTACCTGATCCTTTCAGCTGTTAATGTTCTCCCTATCAACTCCCTAACATTTAACTACTTTACATTTATTTTCTTCATATTTATTCTGTTTATATGTCTATATATACACATATGTATATGCACACCTGTGTATATATACTTATCTCCTCCAGGAGGACATAAGCACCTTAAAGTCATCAACATTTGTATTTTGTCTCCAGAACCCCAGTGCCTTGCACAGAGACACTTTTGAAAAATACGAATCAAATTGAAATCTAGAATAAAAAGATTCCAAAACCCTCTTCCAAATCATACCTGAGCCACAAAATGAAGTCTCCTTTGCACCTCTCTTTTCAGGACCTTTGACTGTCCTTCACAAAAAAGGAGGTGACTTTATCGTCCCCTTAGTTTACTAATTTGGCTTCACAAGGATTTCAGTAAATGTTATGCATGAGGATTATGCTTTGTTCCTTCTGGTGTGAGTATATAAGTCTGGTGTATATGACATAAAAATGGGAAAGATAATTGCAGCTGCCTTCCAGGATGGTTGTGAGGATCAAATGACACAGTATTTGTAAAGCACTTTGCAAACCATAAAGCAAGCTAGCTAGAAGTGGATAAGCTTGACTTGGATTTGGGGCCAAACTCTAGAATGTGTTTTTAAAGGGATGGTTGGTGAACATCTAGAAATGGAAACAGTCGTCAGAGCCTGCCTGGCTTCATCAAGAACAGGTCATGGTATACATTTTTCACTTTCTTGATGTTTCTTGCCTTATATTTTTTGCAACATGGAAATATATGGAAATATATTTTACATGATTTCACATGTATAGTTGATATTGCATTTCTTGCCTTCTCAATGGGTGAGGGAGGGGGAGAATTCCAAACTCAAATTTTTTTAAAAAGATTAAAATAAAAAAATAAACTTATTTTTTGAAAAAAGAAGAGGTCATGCTAGATTAACCTAATTTTCCCTTTTTTTTGACAGCTATTAAACTTGTAAATGAGGAGAGTACTGTAGGTATAATTCACCTAGGTTTTAGTGAAGCATTTGACAAGTCTCTCATTCTATTCTTGTGGACAAGAGGGAGAGATGGGGGCTAGATGGCAGTACACGTAGATGAATTCAGGACTGACGGATCATCTATACCCATTGAAATGTCATTAGTGATTCAACATCAACTTGGAAGGGGATTTATACCAAAGTAAGCCAGCGATCTGTGTTTGACCATATAGTGTTTGATATTTTTTTATTAGTGACTGAAATGGCATGCTTATGAAATTTGCAGATGACACAAAAATAGGAATGAAAGGTAATATAATGAGTTACAAATAAGGATCCAAAAAGATCTCAACAGGCTAGAATTTTGTACTATATCTACTAAGATCAAATTAAGTCTAGATAAATGTGAAGTTGGTAATAAAGTGGATTTTTTTTTGAACCCAAGTACAAGATGGAGGAGGTATGACTAGAGAGTAGTTCATCTGTAAAAGATTTGGGGATTTTAATGGACTTGCAAGCTCAGTAGGTCGACAGTATGATATATTAACATCATCTTAGGCTTCAAGAAATAAGGAGGTTGTAGAGTCACTCTGCTCTGGCCACACAACATATGAAAAAAGTGATGTTCTGTTGGAGGTGCTGTATTTTAGGAAAGGTATTGATAAGATGGACACCACCCAGAAGAGGACAGCCAGTATATTAAAGGAACTCACAGGAGTGCCATAGGAGAATCACTTGAAGCAACTGAGAATGTTTGGCCTGAAGAAGAGAAGATTGATAGAGACATGGTAAGTGTCTTCAAGCATGAAAGAAGATTAGAGTTGGTCCGCTGAGCCCTGGAGAGGCCTCAGGAGAAAGTGGCTTCCTTTTTCAGAATGTTGTCCAGTGGACATTCAGCGACCATTTGTCAGGCGTGTTATAGAGCAGAGTGTTCAGGTATAGGTTGGACTTTCTTGTCCTCTGAGGTCCCTTCCAACTCTGATACTCTGTCATTGAATTTTTGACAAAAGATCAGATGCTAAAATGTCAACATTTGAGGTCCTGGATGTTTTAGCAAATGCCTTTTATTTGTTTTATCTCCCTATCCTTTAAAAATCGTATTCTTTTATCTTTCTGTGGAATTGTTATGCCCAGGTTAATGAAATCATGTGTCACTCTAGGAATCCCCAAATCCTAGGCCTACAGGAGACCTTCCAAATTATGTGTAAATTGTTCCAGATAATTGTTCCGTTCAAGATCAAGTTAAAAACAGCATTTACGAAGCACTTTGCATGAGGCATCGGACTTTGAGCTGGAAGGAAACCTAGGGCCTAGTCCAATCCCATCGTTTTACAGAGGTTGAAACTTAAAGCCCAAGAGATGAAGGGACTTGCTAAAGCACATATCTATTAACAATTTAGAACTAAGAAGTAAATCCCCTCACCAGTGGGGCTCAGTCACAAGAACTAGTGGCAAGATACATAATTTGATCCCGTGGCCAAAGGGAGTCATGAGAAGAGTTATATGATTATGTAACCAAGACTGAATTCGATTGGGACCGTCCGATGGGTGTAACATCTCTTCCTGATGCTTAAGAAAGGGAATGCAGAGAGGTGGGAGTCATTGGCCACCACCTGGACGAGGACTTCCAGAAGGCAGAGGGTGGGATTATAATGTGCCTTCCACTCTCAGGAGTCAGGTGTCCATGCCATGACTGGAATCTTGGGCTTGGAGAAGAGATTAAGACGTGTAGGAATGAAACTTCTCCCTGTGGAGAACTTAGCAATTCCTCTGATTGACTTCATTGTATTTGCTCACCTACTCACTATAGGAGAACGGCCTCTTTCTGTTGCTTGTATTGACCAAAACCAAGTTTTTTTTTTGTTTCTGTCACACTTGGAATTAATTGACTCTTGTGGTATATGTGCAATGTGGAGGTATCCACTGTGACCCTCCCCAGAAGAACACCATGGTGGAGAAGCAGTACTAGGCTACTACATGGAGGAGGGGACTGCTGATGTGACTGTGGGGATGATCCAAAGCTATGTTGGGAAGGGGAGATCTGATAGAGTGGTGATTGTGGCTCCTTTCTGATAGAGAACCCTGTACGGGATGCACACTGCTATCCAGGTTGTATTAACAGTATTGTTGCATTAGTGTGTTCTCTCAGGAGAAGAATCCCAACGTCCTCCTGAAGTCGCCCATACCACTTTGGGTTGTGCTAGAAAACACTTCAGAGAACAGCTCAAAAGAAGAGGCCTATAGTAATCTGATACTCCTATTTTCATCCACATGATGGAATTTTTGGCACATAGTAGGCACTTCATAAATGTTTATTCTTTTCCTACTTGGGCTGTCCAAGTGTCTCTGGGCCTCACTACAGAAGGGCACCTCACCAACATCTCTCTTTTTCTCGACATACATTTCCTAAATTCTACTTTGTCTTGGAGTGGCTTCAAAGATCAGAATTACCTGGTAAGGCTGCAAAAATTCATTGCACTCTCGCCCCATCACGCCAGCTCCCAAATGTGACTGTTTGCTTACTCGGCTTCTAGCAGCTGACCTTTGATATATGAAATACTTATTTGATATTATTCTCAATACTGGACCATACTTGTTCTCTCTATATATAATGTTATACATATAATATTATTACATATTACCATATGTACTCCAAGAGCTTATTAAATTATAGTGTGACAGAAACAAAAAGACTTTTTTTTTCTTTTGGTCAGTACCATTCTCCAAGAGAGAGCAGGTGAGCAAATAAAATCGAGTATGGAGAATAATATTAAAGAAGTATTCCATATGTGTACATGAAATACTTATTTTGATTTTGTATATAAAATATTATTAATGGTGTATGTTATCAACATGATGGAAATAGGAGGGCCCAATTAATCTGGGCTCCCTCTTTTGAGCAGTGCTCTGAAGTGGTCTCCATTATGGCCCAAAGTGGTATGGGGCTACTCCAGGTGGAATTTCAGGAGGTGGGTGGAATTGTTCTCATGAGAGATCTCTAAGTAGAGGTTGGACAGAGAGCCAGAATGGCTTTAATGCTTAGCAATGGTACTTCTTTTTGAGTCGTGACCACTCTCAATAATGCTGTGCTTCAGTACCAAAAATGAAACCGTGAGCTCATTGATATGGGCTTTCCTGATGCAGTTCACGCCCCCTCCCTCCCAATCTGTATCTTTTCATCCTGTACCATCCTTGTCCAGGAGCTCCCATGAGTCTCTCTGTAGAGTATCTTCTCAGTATACTAAAAGCCTTCCTCTGGATTGTTCAATTTTCTTTCTTCAAAAAAATTGACTCTGAACTCAAACATGTTCAAACAGGAACACTGCCTTATATAGAAAAGAACAGAAAAGAGAAGTGTATATGAAAATGTGAACTTCTGGTAGCTGCAGTTTTTTAAAATGTATGTGAAATTTAACATGGCAATAAGAAGGCTGCTTTGCTTATTTGTATTCCCTTACAAACTTCATTTTCTTGTGCGTCGTTTAATGTTTTGTTGATTCTCTCTCTCTTTGTCATTCTCTCTCTGTCATTCTCATTCTCTCTGTGTCTTTCTCATTCTCTCTTTCTTTTTCTCTTCCTCCCTCCTATCACTATCATCACCCACCCCCTGCCCTTGGGCTGAAGCACTCTCTTCTTATATAAATACAGTCAAGCAAAACAAACACATTGCTTGTATCGGAAAATACATGTCCTATTCTGCACCTGCAGGCCACCAGCTCTCTGCCAAGAGGTAGGAAACCTGCATTCTCCTCAGTCTTCTAAAACTGTGATTAGCCCTTGCATTGATCAGAGTTCTGAAGTCTTTCAAAGTTGCCTTTCTTTTTTTGTGCTGATTGTGATCACTTTGTAATGTGTTTTCCCAGTTCTGCTCACTTAGGCTG
Source organism: Vombatus ursinus (assembly GCF_900497805.2). Classification (NCBI taxonomy): domain Eukaryota; kingdom Metazoa; phylum Chordata; class Mammalia; order Diprotodontia; family Vombatidae; genus Vombatus; species Vombatus ursinus. The sequence continues at coordinate 6,584,795 of NW_020944469.1, read as the reverse complement.
CATCACGTCAAACAAGTCTTGTGTTTTAACTTTCTCTGGGTACCTACCAGTACAGCACCAGAGACAGCTGGTGGCACAGTGGACAGAGCACCGGGCCTGGATTTAGAAATGCCCAAATTCAAGTCTGGCATCACACACTTATAAGCTGTATGATTCTTAGCAAGACATTTAAGCTTTCTCAGCCTCAGTTTCCTCATTTTTAAAATGAGGATCATAATAACATCTACCTCCTAGGCTTATTGTGAGGACCAAATGAGATGATATTTGGAAAGCACTCAGAACAGTGCCTGACACATAGTAGGTGATTAATAAATGCTTGTTCCCTTCCTCCTTGGGCTTGTCCTGCTGTTACCCTGGTCCTCGCTACCTGATTAGTACCTCTCTTTTCCTGGACATACATTTCCTAAATTATACTTGCCTTAGAGTGGCGTCAAAGATCAGAAATTCACTGCACACTGGCCCCATCATGCCAGCTTCCAAATGTGACTGCCTGCTCTGCTCCCCACAGTTGACATACATTTAATTCTGATAGGGATCAAGGGAAGCGAGGCAAGCTCTTAACCTTTATAATCAGCTTTCTCTGTTTAGCTGGTAGCACTGGGCAAAAGGTGCCAGGGGGGAGGGTGGTGAAATTGCTACCCTTCTGTGCTTAAAGGCCTGCAGGAATGAGACTGATGGTTTGGGAAAAACTTCTTGGGAGAGAAGGAGGTGAATGTATTCAGTGGATAAGGTCATTGGGAGAAAAATACAGTTGACTCCCACAACATATCATGAATAAGTGATTCGCTTCCCTCTGTGGAAGCGAAACGGAATGGAAAACATTGACCAAAATAAACAAGAAGCCACGTTAAGCTCCTGTGAATTAGGTCTTGGGATTTATGGAAGTATTGTGGACATATGAAGTGGCTGCGATTCAGACGCAGAAGAGGCACTAAAAGGATCTGAATGTAGTTAGCTATTTCTCCTGCTGCTCGATTGGTTTCCATCAGCCACAGAGTCTAGAATGCTTTCAGTAGTATTTGTCTTTGCCACGATCAGAAGACTAGAATTTGGTCCTTGCATCCCAAAGGTAGCTAGTAACAGGGTCAACATTTGAACCCAAGGCCTTGGACTCCAAATCCAATTCTCTTTCCACAATATTACCCTTCTAACTCTTAAAAAAAAAGATGTATGTCATTTAAAATTTTTCATTAGCTTCTAAACATTCCATCTTCTTTGTTTTGTCCCAGGCTCAATAGCATTATTGTGAGCTTTTCTGCTTTGCCGTATTTGTGTACCGGAGTACAGAATGATTCACTTGGACGCTCTGAGTTATGGAAAGTAGATATGATATGGCTGCCCACCAGACCTGCTTTTCTTAAAGAGACAGCTCCTCATTCCTCTCAGAAGGCTTGATTGGGAGCATTAACACCTCTTTGCTTGCAGAATAAATGAAGACTTGGAGATCAATTGCCTAAGGAAATCATAGTAGGATTATGCTGTAACCCTGAAGTGACAGACACATTACTTCTGACTTCACCTAATACATCTGGCAGTACAGTACACACAGACTCTGTCATTATGAGTTGAATCAAATTGAACCGGACCTACTGATGTGGCCCCCTCCAGGGCCTAAGAACCAAGGTCACCCAATGCAAGGGGAGTTCAAGGGTCATACCTCAGGATGATCGTAGTTGTTTTCTTATTGCCAAGGCTTTTAAGCTTTTGGCCCCTACCTCGTTGCAGCAACACATCCTTGAAGTTGTGTGAGCTCAGAGTCTGGTTAACAACAGTGAAATCTAGGCCTAATCAACCATCTTTCTGCTGTTTAAACCTATAGAGTACAAGCTCCCTGGAAGCAAAGGGCCAATTTTCTTTCCTCTTTGTATCTCCAACATCCAGTACACTTTGTTGTGCGTTGCAGATGTTTAAATGCATGTTGATGGGAACTGAATTGTCTACTGGCAGTCTGTCACTTGAGGATACTTAAGGCCAAAGCCTACTTCAGGTGCCACCTTCTACACAAGTCCTTCTCTGATTCCCCAGCTGTTACACTCTCTCTTTCTTGAAAATATCTGATTTCTTCGTATTTACCGGTCACATCCTATCGTGGTCTTCTTGCAAGGTACCCTTGATATACCTGTATACCCTAGAATTGAGTTGTCTAAAGTCAGTCTGATTTCTCCTGAGGAGCAGGGACGTGAATACTGCCCCCAACAGTGACAAAGGGTAAAATCTACTTCTGCCATAAGTAGTAGCCACACTTCTCCAGTGTTGTTTATCGGAGAAAATCAACAGTGAGTGTTAATGGTATGCTGTAAATATGTGCTGGGGGAAAATGCTGAGGACAGGTGCAAACAATTTCTGTGTGGAAAATCAAATACAACTATAATGATATGTGAAGGAAGAACAGATGTTTCATAGACCAAGTACCATTCCCTTCATTCATGTGTTCCTTATTAAAAAGCAAAGTCACTTTCACTGACCAATAGAAACATTGCTTTGTTTGGGGTTTAATACAAACACAAATAATTAAAGGGTAACATAAAATGACATTTTATTGAAATGTGTTTTGCTTGGATGGGCGGTTTGCTGGCAGATTGTATATGTCTTCGTTGTTTAATTAGGACTTAATGTTAATGTCATTACGTTGCTGCCTGATGATGCTGTGGCTTCTGCTCTTTATGAGCAAGTAATGAAGGAAGTGCTCTGCCTCTGCAATTCATAATTCAGAAGTTAATTTTATCAAATATCTTCATTTTCATAGGTGGTTGAAATGAGTTGTCATTCTTGGGGGAATGGATATCATTGGGCCTCATAATGTTTACATATGATTTAGAGATTATAAACTGTCTTTGAAAGAAAGCATAGTGTTTTGGGCAGAGTCAGGAAGGGTTCAAATGCTGTCTCTAATGCATTTGCCAGGTAGCTCTCTAAGACGATGATGCAGACTTGCAGATACATATCAGCAGTTTCTAACCCAGGTGTTCCTCATACTCATGAAATAATAACTCGGAATCAAAAATAACCCAACTACCTTAACATTCAATTCAATTTAACTTTAACCCAAGAGATATTTCTTCAGAACATGCTCTGTGGAAGGCACTGTAGTAAGTCCAGTGGGAGATAGATGAATAAAGCACCATCCAGTCTCTTGATTAGCTTGCAGGCTCATAAAAGCATGTATTTAGAAAACACTTTACAAATAAAAGAAAAAAACCTTTTCTCACAACAAACCTCTAGAGTGGGTAGTGTAAGTGTAGCATTTGTAAGCTCTGAGGATCCTTGTTCCAACTCCCACTATCACCCATGAGTCAAGTCCCATAGAGCAAGGCTGTATCTGCCCCTTCAGACTTCTCGGGGGCGTCTTTCTCTACTGCTATTAATCTGACCCTCCAGTGTCATCTCAATTAGTGTTTTTACTGAGAAGATTCAGCAAGAAGAAAAATACAAACATTCCCCCCAAAACTGGGGGGACACATCCTTCTTTATACTATCTCAGTCCTGAAGGAGAGTGGACTTACACTTAAAGCAATTTCTATATGACATACCCAACCCCACTCAAGTTCATTTCTGAATTCAGCATAGCATGAATGAGTTGCTATAGCTTCTCAACTGCCTTCAGTCTATACTAGGTCAACTGGTTGCTCCAAACTTTATTCCTTACCATATTAGCTGGTCTCAAAATCTGGCATGACTTCTGATCCCTAGATCAGTGGCTTGCCATTCTGACCTTTTGAAGCTCTCAAGGCCATAGCCATCTCCACTACCTAATAATGATAATAACCTAATAGCAGGAAAAAGTACCTGTAAAAAGGTCTATATTCACATACCACATGTGGGCAATGAATGGCGAGGGCCTGAGGCCTCTTTCCTTCCTCAGGTTACAGTATGTCTCTCTCAGTCCAACGCAGCAAGGCTGAAAAAAGCAAGAAACTTGTTTTGTCCAGTTATGTCCTTTTGAATACACCCCATTTTTAGCTCAGCAGCCAATTAGAAGTTTGTCTCCTCACCATGTGGTTAGATGACAGAAATCAGTTAGAGTGTCTGAGCATGTCCCAAATCTGGGAGCAGGGCCCTTCCATCGCACATCATCAGGCCATTCTAGAGGACTCTCCAGCATGTTCCACATGCTCTGAGGATGGGGTAACCATTGGCCAGGTTCCAATTACCTAAGTATGACTAAAATTGTTAGGTATGGGACTAAAAATGTCCCAATTTTTAAAAAAGGAAAGAAAATGGAGTTTGCATACATAGGCCAGTGAACTAGTACAATTTGATGGATCTGGCCTAGATTGAATGGCAACATCCCATAGTAATTATTGAAGGCTTGATGTCACTTTGGAAGGTCTTCAGTAGAGTGCCTCAGGGAACTGTGCTTGGCCCTATGGGGTTTTTTAAAAATCATTTTCATCAATGACTTTCATAAAAGCATAAATGACATGCTTATCAAATGTGATGTGTTGTGCAAATGTTGCAGAGTTGGAAGGGATGCCCAACATTTTAGATGACAGTAAGGATTTGAAAAGCCCTTGACAAGCTAAAACATTGAGCTGAATAAGATGAAATCTAGTAGGAACTGCTGAGATTTTACTGAGATTTAAAAAAAAAATGCCAACTTCACAAATACAAAATGAAACGGGCATGGTAAAACTATAATTTATTTGAAAAAAATCTGAGGGTTTTTGGTAGACTGCAAATTTGGTATGAATTAAGAGTGACATATGACAGCCCCAAACGCTAATGTGATTGTAGACTATTTTAGGAGAGGCAGAAGGTCCAGGACTAGGAAAGTGGCCAGACAACTTAGGGACTTTTGTTTTGATTTGAGACACAACATTTTGGGAAAAGAATTAATGCAAAGTCAGAGCTATTGGACATTTTTAATAAATGGAGCATTATTATCTGCAAATTTGTAGAATAAATGGAACAAAGCCAAGTAAAGGACCCATTCTAAGAAACAAGAATAATTTCCATTTTAAGTTATCCATACGCTGACTCTTTTTAAGTTTTTGTTTTTTTTTTTGGTTTATAAGTTGATATTTGGAAACAGTTCCTTTAAGAAAATGTATCTTTCCCCTTCAGTCTTGAGTAGCCCCCACCTATTTTTCAAAGAGCATAAATAAACTGACTCAATCAGAATAATTCCAAATCAGTCAGGTTCAAATTAACCAAGTGTTACTGCATTACCAAGCCAGGTATATGACATTGCCCACTTCTCACAACAATGTTATGTCAGCACCATCCTTAAATGATGATGGCATGTAGACTTCTAGCTTAATTTCAGGTTGACTCTTAAATGAAAACATTCTGCCTGCATGACTTCTAATTTCAATAACTCCATTGTGTACTTTTACAGCTGTGGTCCTCTTTGTTTGGAGCTCTTTTTCTTTTTCATTATTCCCACCTAACATCAATAAAATTACTGATGCTGTCTTTAGGAAGTGTTAGTACAAAATTCTGTTTGAAAATATCAGGGAGTAGTTGGGGATTATGAACCTCAGAGGTGCTTTAAAAAGCTCTTCACATGCTTAATACACACAGCACCATAGAGTAAGCCTCCCCAGGGTATTGGTGCCCATGAAGATAATTAGCATGGCATGGAGAAGAGTAACCCTGTGCAGAAAGTGAGAATAATTCTCACTCAGATTTTAATATTTCAAAAGATTTGTGATTTCATCGATGCGGGCAACCCTCCATGCCTCAGCAAACACGATGGCATGAAATACCTTGGTCAAAATAGCTTCTCACCTGGTGACCAGCCGCCTGGTGATGAGAACAGGTAACGTTCATATAACAATACAGTTACAAAGAATTTGACATGTACTTGTCTCTTGATTCTTATGACAATTTAATTTTGGGGGTAATACCAATACTAATCCTATTTTTCAAGTCCATTACCCAAGTTCTTACAGTGAGTTAGCAAAATCAAGAATTTAAGCCTTTTTCTGACTTTAGGCCCAGTGCCTTTTCCTCTGTGTTGGAGGTGCCTCTGGGCACTCATAACCAACAGAATGGGGCTGGGCACACCATTTGCATCAACTGAGAACCCTGAGCCTTATTGTAGCTGCGAACTGTGACTTAACTGTCACTGGTTTTGGAAACATTATGGGAGAAGGCTCCCATGTTAAAAAAAAAAAAAGTTTACCTCTATCTCTCTTTGATTGCCAAATGCATCAAATTGCAAATTCCAAGCTAGTGTGAGAAATGTTTGCTTAGGAATCAGGATTCTTAAAGTCTTAACCTTTGAACCACCAGAATTAACAGAGCCACCCCAAAAATATCTGGGAGGGCAGAAAATAGACAATTCACTTGAGTTTTTCCTTTCTCTTCTGTACATGAAGACATCTGATGATTGGGACCTGGAAAGGAACATTTGCAATCATCATTGTAGTCCAACCTTTCATAGATGAGGAAAGTATGACTTGCTCAGTTATATGGTGGCGTAGTAAGAGCTAGAGGCCAAGGATCTCACTACAGGCCAATAGCTAGAACCAGATCAGTACTTTTCTGCTTTCTCACCTTTTTGGGGACATAGGCCAACTTTTCTTATTTTTCTGATGATAATAATAATAATAATAATAATAATAATAATAATAGCTGACATTTATATAGAGGTTAGAAAAATAACAGCAACAATGTGCCAGGCACTGTACTAAGTGCTTTACAAATATTCTCTCATTAAAGAGCTGATGAACTCTGAGTGAAGATTTAAGCATATTTTGCAGACGAGGAAAATGAAGTAAAGAGAGGTTAAGTGACTTGCCCAAGGTCACACGGCTAGTAAAGATCTGAGGCCAGGTTTGAAATCCGTTTCTTCAATTGTGTTTTTTTTTTAATTGGGAAGTGGAGGGAATGAGCACTGTGCAAATATTGTTTCATTTAATATTCACAATGTCACTTTGATGTAGACCCTGGAAAGTACTATTTTTAATCCCCATTTTACAGTTGAGGAAACTGAGGCAAACAGAGGTTAAGTGACTTGTTCAGGGTCACACAGCTTGCAAGTTTTCCTGAGTTCAGACCCAGCACTCTACTCACTGCACTACTTAGCTGCCCCTGTTAATAAGACACTAAGAGCCATTAACATCAGTTGTCTTTTGGAATAAATGAAGGCAATTGTGTCTAGAAGTCAGAATCTAGTCTCAGCCAAGGTTTAACACTTCATATTTCCCTGTCTTGAATTTGCAAGCTGTCATAGTACCATCATTTCTCTGCAGTTTGTTTAGATATTGTTGAAGAAGGTTTTAAGCAGTCCTATTGACAGGCCAAATTTTCCGCTGCATCTCTCTTTACTTGTCTTCTTGTAAAATCAACGGAGCTCTTATGATTTGAAATCACTTTCTAGACTGTAAGCCCCATAAGGCAGGGTCTGTGTCTTAGCTAAGCTTTCTCTCCTCCCCAACTCCTACCACAGTGATCTTCATATAGTAGGCAGTGTTTTTGAAGCAGAACTTGAATTTTTAATCCTGAAACACAAAAGAATCCACTTTTGTTAATTTAGGTGTTCTGTATCATAACTGAAAGGAGGCTTTCCCTCTTCCCTTCCCCCTCTTCCTCATTCCACTAGGCACCAGCGATCCACACATACCAGGCTTCCTCTGCTCCAGTCCATCCCCCTGCCCAGATCCCACTGGAATCTCCCCTTCTCTCCAACCTTCCCACAAGTGCCTCCTTCCCTATTCTCTCTTCTGGCTGAAATATTACCTCCCCACCCCCATTCTCATCCCCCAGTGGTACGGAGCCTGCAGCCACCAATCTGTTCTGATTTTCAAATCCACTCCTCTATGGTTCAGTACAGACATGATTGCTCACATGAATTCAATGAGCAAACTGCAGTCTTTCTAGTAAGATAGGAGACCCCTAGGCTTTACTATCTGTTGTACCACTGCTCCCTAAAGACTCTGGGCCTCTCTCTTCACCCTATAGTTGAGCCTTGAGCCTTCCTACATGTATTTGTCCCCTCCCACTAATTAGGATTTGAGTTCTTTGAGAGCAGGGACTGCCTTGATTTTCTATTTTTTATCTCTAGTGTTAAGTATACAATAAATGCTTAATAAGAGCTCATTCATTCAGAGCCCCCTGAGTACAACTCTGTCTGGATTCGATTATGGGCAATTTCCAGAGGATATCTGATGATTCAAATTTGGCTATCATGAAACCTCCTAATCAGGCTACAAGCATTTATTAAACACCTGCTATGTACCAAGTACTATGCCAAGTTCTGGGGGTACCAAAATAAGAACATGGCCCCTGCCCTCAAAGAACTGCCATCTTGCTTGGGAGAGGCAACATATAAACAATTATGTGCATACAAGCAATGTGCAGGGTGAATGGGAAGTAATCCCATAAGGAAGCCTCTACTGAGATGGGAGGGAGAGAAGGAGGTGCTGGGAAAGGCCTCTTACAGAAGGCAGGATTTGAGCTGAATCTTCAATTAACAAGTATGACCCCATGATATGATGGTATGCTTAGAGAATCCGAGAGAATCAACTAAAAAACTACTTGAAATAATTAACAACTTTAGCAAAGTCGCAGAACATGAAATAAACTCAAATAAATCATCAGCATTTCTATATATTACCAACAAAGCCCAGCTGCAAAAGATAGAAAGAGAAATTCCATTTAAAATAGCTGTAGACAATAGGAAGTATTTGGGAGTCTACTTGCCAAGACAAACTCAGGAACTATATGAACACAATTACGAAACACTTTTCAGATAAATAAAGTCAGATCTAAACAATTGGAAAAATACCAATTGCTCATGGGTGGGCCAAGCTAATATAATAAAAATGACAATTCTACCTAAATTAATTTACTTATTCAGTGCCATACCAATCAAACACCAAAGAATTGTTTGATAGAGCTAGAAAAAAACAGTAACAATTCATCTGGAAGAACAAATGGCCCAGAATATTAAGGGAATTAATGAAGAGAAATGCAAGGGAAAGTGGCCTAGCTGTACCAGATCTTAAATTGTGTTATAAAGCAGCAATCATCAAAACTACTTGGTACTGGCTAAGAACGAGTGGTGGATCAGTGGAGTAGGTTAGGTACGCAAGACACAGTAGTCAATGACTATGGTAATCTACTGTTTGATAAACACAAAGACTCCAGCTTCTGGGAGGAGAACTCACTCTTTGACAAAAACTTCTGGGAAAACTGGGAAATAGTATGGCAGAAACTAGGCATAGACCAGCAACTCATACTGTATACCAAGATAAGGTCAAAATGGGTACATGATTTAGACACAAAGGATGATACCATAAGCAAATTAGGAGAGCAAGGAGTAATTTACCTGTTAAAGATATAGAGAGGGGAAGAATTTATGATGAAACAAGAGAGACAGAACATTATGAAATGCAAAATTAATAAATTACATTAAATTAAAAAGGTTTTGCAGAAACAAAATCAATGCAACCAAGATTAGAAGGAAAGCAGAAAGATGGGAGACAATTTTTACAGCCGTTGTTTCTGATAAAAGCCTCATTTCCCAAATATGTAGAGAATTGAGTCAAATTTATAAGAATACAAGTCATTCCCCAATTGATAAATGGTCAAAGAATGTGAACAGGCAGTTTTTAGATGAAGAAATTATATGTATGTGTGTGTGTGTATATTGTATATACACACACATATAGTCACATGAAAAAAATGCTCCACATCACTATTGATTAGAGAAATGTAACTTAAAACAACTCTGAGGTACCACATCACACCTATCAAATTGGCTGATATGAGAAAAAAGGAAAGTGACAAATGCTGAAGATGTGGGAAAATTGGGACATTAATGCATTGTTGGTGGAGTTTTAAACTGGATGCAACCATTCTGGAGTGCGATTTGGAACTATGCCCAAAGGACAACCAAACTGTTCATACCTTTGATCCAGCAATGCTATTATTAGGTCTGTATCCCAAAGAGATCATAAGAAGGGGGAAAGGACCTACATGTACAAAAATATTTATAGCAGCTCTTTTTGTGGTGGCAAAGAATTGGAAATTGAGAGGATGCCCATCCATTGGGGAATGGCTGAACAAGTTGTGGTAAATGAATATAATGGAATACTGTTATGCTATAAGAAATAATGATCAGGCAGACTTAAAAAAAAACCAAAAACCTGGAAAGACTTACATGAACTGATGCTGAGTGAAATGAGCAGAACCAGGAGAACACTGGACACAGTAGTAGCAACATTTTGTGATGATCAAATATGAGAGACTTAACTCTTCTCATCAATACAATGATCCAAGACAATTCCAAAAGACTCCTGATGGAAAATGTCCACATCCAGAGAAAGAACTATAGAATCTGAATGCAGATCAAAGCATACTACTTTCTCTTTTTTTGTTTGTTTTTCGTGACTTTTCCCTTTTGTTCTTTTTCTTCTTTCACACCATGACTAATGTGTAAATATGTTTACATGATTTCACATGTATAACATATCAGATTGCTTGCCATCTTGGGGAGGGGAGCTGGGAGGGAGGGAGAAAAATATGAAACTCAAAATCTTATAAAAAATGAATGTTGAGGGGCAGCTAGGTGGCGCAGTGGAAAGAGCACTGGCCCTGAAGTCAGGAAGACCTGAGTTCAAATCTGGCCTAAGATCATACAATTGATGCTTACTAGCTGTGTGACCCTGGGCAAGTCACTTAACCCCAATTGCCTTAAAAAAAAAAAAAGAATGTTGAAAACTGTCTTTACATGTAATTGAAAAAAATAAAATACTATTTACAGAAAAACAAACAAACAAACAAGTATGACCACTCTAACTGCTCAGAAACCATTAGTGGCTCCCCACTACTACCTTTCCATCTTTATCTGTTTCTTCTTCCCCTCATGTACTCTCTGCTCTGGAAAAATTGGGCCACTGGACCGTTTGTCTTCCCCTGAACACTGCCTCAGTTACCCCCTACTCAATAAATTCTAGTGGCTTCCTGTTACCACCAGGATCAAATATAAAATCTTATTTAGCCTTTAAAGCCCTTCATAACTTAGTCCCCTTCTACCTTTCCGGTCTTTTCCCAACTTACTCCCCTCTTTGTTTTCTACAATCCAGTGATACTGACCTCCTTACTCTTCCTACTCCAGGTATTTTCATTGACTGTCCCTGGTGCCCAGAGGTCTCACCTTCCTCATCTCTGCTTCCTGGCTTCCCTAGATTTCTGCAAATCTCCACTAAAGACCCACATTCTGCAAAAAGCTTTTCCTGGTCCTTTTTTAATGATCTATATCTATAGAAATATCTTGTTTGTACATAGTTGTTTGCATATTGTTTCTCCCGTGAAATTGTCCTTGAGGAGCAAGGACTGGGTGTGTATTTGTTTTGCCTTTCTTTGTGTCCCCAAAGCTCAGCACAGTGCCTGGCACATAGTAGGTGCTTATTAGAAGTTTGTTGACTTGATTTGCCGGCCTTCTAGGAACTTTGGAAGTTCCCAAGGTCGATGCTAGAGGAAAGGAAACACAAAAAGAGAGGCAAGGCAGCCAGGGCTCAGATCTTTGAGTCCATGCTCTATGTGGGGAGCAAAGACTCGGAGGGACAGCCCATGGCTTATCTTTGTGTGACACCTAGTGTCAAGCACAGTGCTCTGCATGCAGTAAGTGATCAATTTGAATGTCATGTTATTTAATGAATACAAGCAAAAATGTTCTATGTCATAGGTTATTTGTTTTTCCATTGGGTTTTAAACCACTTCTGTGGAAGGATGGAATACTACTCCTTTATCTGAATAGCCATCCAAACATGCCTCAGTTTTTCTTTTGTTTACACCATTATTCATTTCCAGGAACAACACATCCTGGAAACTGAGATCCAGAACAGCTTGTCTGAGGGTCACGATAATGCAAGAGAAGCCCTCTGCTCAGAATCCCGTGATTTGCCGTTGCACTTTTAAAACAGCCTATTATGCTAAGTAGTGATCATGGTCCATTGGATCATGGCATGGACTCTTGTTAGATTACCTACTTCATGTATAATAAATGCCTTTCCTAATCCCCCCAGGTGCCAGTGACCCTCCCCTAGCCAAAAAAATCACCTTGTGTTTACCTGTGTGTATATTTTCACCCAGCAGTTCCCTTGAGGGTAGGGGCTGTCTCACTTTTGTTGTTATACCCTTAGTGTACAGCACAATGCATTGCACGTAATAACATTGTACATAATGTATATAATATGTATGTTGTACATAATACCAAGTGCCTATTTAATGGAATGGAATAGACAAAACAGTCTGTGTATAAATCCTCCTAGTTATGGGAATGTTGACCCTATTTGAAAGAACTGAACTGGAACCCTCAGTTTCATCAAGTCAAAATCCCCCACAGCTTTGTCATCCTAGAGCCTGCCTTGTCCTCTCTGGAAACAGGTGTGTATCTGCAGCTAAGGATTTCCATTTTTAGGACAGTCATTGCCTGAAGCCCTTTCAACACGTATGTCATGAGCATAACTTTATAATTTCCAACTGAACTCCAACCCCCAATAGCCAAGAGTGTCCTGGGTCTATTAGGCTGACAGATCTCCCCAAATCCATGAGTAATTCAGCCAGTCTGTGAGCTCATGGCACCCCTACTGTTAGACATTCAAGATTACAGACTGATTTCTCACTTCTCTCTTCCATGATTCCTCACATTAGATTGTGATCCCACAGGGCAAACCCTTTGAATTTCATTCCCTTTTCTTGGCACCTTTCTCAATAAGGGTATTATTTTTCCTTACTGACCACTGCTCTGTCTCGTTGAAAGTAGAAGTTGGGTGTTTTTCTTTTAGTGGTCAAAGTCTTCTCCTAGTGCAGGACATTTCTTATGCTTCCCATGGCCATGGGAAGAGTCTGAAGGAGAGAGATGAGCTCTGTCTCTGCCAATGCTTTGGACCCAGGTGGCAGACAGAAAACATATTAGAGAAGCCTTTACAATATCAGAGTGGGCCACTGTCCAAATGTTTATCTTCATTCCAAGCCAACAAGCTGACGTTAAAAGGAAAGCAGCTCTGATGTAAGGGAGGGAAATCTGGATTTTGAGTCCAATTACCCTGGTTCTGCCTCTCATTAGCTGTGTGACTTTGGGCAAATCACTCTCCCTTTCTGGGTTTCAGTTTGTTTCATCTTTAAAATGAGGGGATGAAGTCTGTAGGAATTTCTAGCACTAAATGCTTTGATCATTATTTTCAGTCCCATTCCTTACGAACCAACAGGTATTCCCGTGGCCTAATTCTATTACCTATATTCGCCTCCCATCTCCCTGCTTTTGCCCCATGCCTAAAATCTGCTTCTTGGAATCCCTAGCTCCATTGACAGCTCAACTCAAGTATAGCCTCCTATAATAGGCCTTTCCTGCCCTCCCAAGCATTTATTAGCGCTTATTATTAGCAACTCCCTGAAATGATTTTGTATTTACCTTATCTATAGTTTGCATTTATGTACACAGTTCCCTTCGATAAAATGCAAGTTCCTTGAGGACAAGGACTGTTTAAGTATCTAGGGCACTTAGTACTGTTTGCCTGGCACACGATAGCCGCTTAATGAATGCTCATTGAGTGGAATTGAATTTGGCAGCTCTTAACACAGTGTGGCTTAGTGAGAATCGAGTGGGTCAGTTTATGTCTCCTGTAGGAGCCTTGCGTGTATATTCATAGGAGCCTATTTAACAACCTCACAACTTCCTCTAAAACGAGGAGGAAACATAGGAGAAAATAGACCCTTGACTTTCTTATTGTCTTCCCCTTATGAGGTGCAGTCAGATGCACCTTCTATCCTTGTTCAGTCTACTTCTTGCAGGAAAGAATGGGCCTTTACGTAGGGTGCTGTGCCCTTTTGTTGACTGGATTCTCCTCACCTCCTTGGGTTTCTACTTCAACCTCTGCAAAGAACTTAGAAAACATCTAGTATAACTCCCTTATTTTATGTAGAAGGAAATGGAGCCCCAAGGAAGGAAGGTGACTCATGCTAGGTCACACGGCTCCTAAGGGTCACAGTGGGGATTCCAACCCAGATCTTCTTCTGAGTCCAAATCCATCCTTTTTTCCTCACCGAGTCCGTTAATCTGAGAGAGATGTCTGGAGGTCTGGGAGCTAAATTAAACTGCTTGACCCTCCGATTCATTTGGAAAGAGTTTAAAACTAGAGAGTGAGTTTTTCTCCTAGTGAATAGGCAGGTGAAGTGAATTAGTATGCTCTACCTGTGCTAGGCATATTAATGGAACAATTCATGTAGAAAGATAGCTTGAAAACATGTGGCTTTCACGTGAAAGGAATATCATTTTTTAAGCATAAGCAGGAAGGATTTTTCAACGATGAGTCTTTTTCTCGGAGTAATGTTGCATACAAACTGAAGATTGCCTCTTCTATTGGATTGTATAATGAAAAATCCATCAGTTTAATGGTTGACAAACTTTGACATTCAAATAAAAATGTTGCTGGTATTTTCATAAAGACCTGTAGGCAAAACGAGATTCTGTGACCTTAATTTATGCAACAGTAAATGTCTGCCAAAACAGTGTACAAATGACTGTGTAATGAGACAATAATAACCGAAGGAATCAAGGGAAAAAATACCAAGGCCCAAACTTCTCCAATTGGGCCAACTGTAGAAATACATTGACAAAATAGTATAAGGGAAGAAGAAAATGCTCTTATGGTCTCTCATTCCAGGAGCTGATTTTGTTTGAAGTCATAAAAAGGCATTTTCTGAAAACTCACTATGTCACCTCAAACTTCTCCCTCCCCCTTTTCCTTTTCCCTCCTGAGCAAAAGAAGGCTGGGACTTCATCTCTTGTTTCATTTGCTCTGTTTTGAGATGAGTTCATAAGAGATCTTTGTAAATTGAGCCTTCTGCCAGCAAAGCAAAACATTCCAAAGCTACGGTTTGTTTAAAACAGAAGTGTGGGTGGGAACTAGATTAGCTTCAGCTGGGCCTGGTCTTAGATGCAGGCAGGGATTAAAAAAAAAAAGGTGGTCCCAGGGCCAACCTTTTGCAGGGGCAGGGTGAGTGTAGTTGCCCATGTGAAACTTGCGAGCTATGTGATCTTTAGTAACTTAACCTCTCAGCCTTGGTTTCTTCCATCTGTAAAATGAGGAGAACACATTTTGAGTACATTTCTTACAGGGCTGTTGGTGAGGCTTGAATGGAATAATATTACATATATGTATATATAAAACATTTTGCAAACCTCATAGCACCCTATTAATGTTACCTACTAATATTATGTGAGTTTCATTTGGAAAATATTGGCCTGACTCATCCCACAGTACAACTTCTACCTACGTGCCAGAGATTCTGAAATTCCCACCATTACACAGTCTTTGGAGCTAAACCTCAATACTTTGATGAATAAATTAACTCTACCTTACTCCCCATTTTCCTTTTTAAAGGTCATTTGGCCAGAGTTGGGGAGAATCTAAGTGCTTAACGTCTGAGAACTGGTTCAACAAATTTACACAATCAAATTGGGGCAATTTTGGAAAGTTTAGATAAGCTGATGGACACTTGAAGAAGTTATTCTAGTATAATCTTCCACCTACAAGTAGGATAATAATTAGTTCAACAAAATAAGTCAGCCTTTAGTCTTTCAGTCTTAATTTCTTAGAACCAGAGATTCCTAGTTTTCTTCTGGCAGCCCATTTTTATGTGATCATCCTTCTTTATATGGGACCCAAATCCCTCTTTCTGGCATCTTTGTAACTCTTCCTATCTGGAAGTACCCTGAGAGCAGGAGCTGCCATTTTGGTGCTTCTATCTCCACTTGTAGCACAGGGCCTGGCACATAATGGGCACGAAATTAAGGGTTTCTTGAATTCCACTGATCTGTTGTTGAATCCATGTGACCACTCCTGCTGCTGGGGCAAGTCACCACCTATGCTCACAGGTACTCACCTTCTCAGTCACTTTTTGTCCTCGTCTTCCCATGAGCTCTCCATATAGGAGCTACTAATACATTGGTGGCTTCCTTTAGGATTTTGGCCATTGTGTCCAAAGTGCAATGTTCAGGCCTTCCATCTGTTATCCCTTCTTCTTGATACATGACTGGTCTGCCTCTTTTTCCCTCCATGGCCCTGATGGTGTTTCTTATACCATGTCTTGGACACAAAGCACCCTCGGGTTAAACGTTGATTCTCAGGATCTCAGAGTTGGAAGGGGTCTCACAGGCCACTTAGCCAACTGACACCTGAGCTAGAACCTCTTCCATCACATACCCAATAAAGGCTTATCCAGTTTTTGCTTAAAGGAAGTCTGTTTTCAGCCACTGTTTATTCCACTTCTGGATAGATTTCAATGCCTTACATCAAGCCTCACTCTCTCTACAACTTACTCCCACAGCTTGCCCCAAGTTCTACCCTATGGGGCCAAGGAGAATAAGTCTGATCTCTTTGATGTGACAATCATTCAAATATGTGGACAGCATCTCTCTCCTATGTCTTTTCTTCAGGCCAAATTTCCCTATTTTCTTAAATGATCTTCATATGTCATGAGCTCAAAGGTGCCATCTTTATTTTTTGTTTTTTTTTTTTTGAGATGGGAGAAGAGGCATTTCACAAACTTGACACGTACGCAGACTGTCCCCCATGTGCCCACGATTTCAGAAAAGCTCCAATCATACTTGATTTCACTCTCTCCTTTCCAGCCGCCTCTTCAGCAACCTCATCAACTTTCTTGTAACCCTACCTCGCCTCTTCCTTCAGGTTCTGGAACTGTAGACCATGATTAAATCAACCCTGCCACGTTCCTGCCCTAAGGTGTCACTTGCCATCCCTGTAACTTTTAGGACCAAAGTGCCCCCCCCCCCCCAGGCCATTACTTCCCTATGTGTGTTGGCTCTCCCTTGGGGTCAAGGTCTGTCTTTACTTTTGTATTTCTATCCTCGTTGCTTAGCACAGTGCTTAGCGTGTTATAAGCCTTTAATAATTTGCTTTTTCATTCACTCATTCATATTGTGTGCTGGTTACTAAAACCTCCACATCTCTTTCTTACAAGTAATGGATATGAAAATTTTATGTAAACCATAAAGGGCCCTATACAACTAAGGTTCTGTAGCACTGACTGCAAGTGTCCCTCTTCCTAGCAAAGGCTGTCATGCTAGGTACAGCCAGTTATAAGCCTCTCTTCTCTCCTGGAGGTCCTTCAAGAAACAACCCTGTTTTAATTTAAATAATCCAGTCCAACTCCCCCAGAGGAGAAATGAGGAACAACTGGAAAGACAGTAACTGTGTGCCTTGTACCGAGAAGAGTCAGTAGGAAGTGCCAGCAGAAATGGGAAGCATACTCTGGGCTGCTAGGGTAGGAGGGTAGGAAGGGACAGGGCTCCAGGGGGTAGAATCTGCTCATTTACCATAAGCTTATAAGGAGGATGGAGACAAAAACCCACTTGGAGGGATCATACCCACTTTCCCTTCCTCTTTTCCTCTCTCCCGTAAGCCTCAGTAGATGTGAGACTTGGGGTTATGAAGACTATGTCCAAAGAAGACTTAAGAGTAATGGAGATGTGTTCAGTTTTGACCTGTTTAAAAAAAAAAAAAAGTCTTGAAGACTTGTCCCAAATGGGCCAGTTTAGTGAGAAAAAGAGAAAGAGTGCCATCTCCTGGAGGAAAGTCAAACTGTGAGGGATAGTGATTTGGGCTGAGGCCCAGCAAGTAGATTTAGGTGAGGAGAAGGTACCCAGTGCACATCAGTGGAACAAAGCCATAGCTGTAGAGCACAGCACTAATGATGGCTGCCAGGAGTGGTGTCTGGGTTTCCCCCAGTATCTGTCAAAGAGATGACTGTTCATTTTGCCAAGGCCAACCCTTCTGCTTGGACACTTCGTCTCGTACCCTCTCATCTTCTCCAGCAGATTCCATCTACAGTCATCCCCTCCTCTTTCTCAAATTTCAGTCTCTTTCAACTATTTCCTTCCCTAACACTCTCATACACACCCATCTCCCCCATCTTTGAAAACCCCCTTAAGCGATTTTCCTATATCTCGCCAAACTCACTGCCTCCGTTTCGTCTCCTCTCCTTTCACTCAGTCCTCAACCCGTTGCAATATGGTTTTCAACATCATCGTTCAACTGAAATGACTAGCTTCAGATGTATCAATGACCTCTTAATTGCCAACTCTGCTGGTCTTTTCTCAGTTTTCATCTACTGCCTCTATTCTGCTTGATCATCCTCTCCTCTTGGATGCTTTTTCCCCTTTGGGTCTTGGTGGTTCTATTCTGTCCTGGTTCACAGTCCACATGTCTGGCAACTCCTCAGGCCTCTTTCCTGGTTCATTATTTATATAACAGCCCTTCAATGTGGGTGTACCTCAGGCTTCTGTTCTGGGCCCTTTTTTCGTCTTTCTTATACTCTTTCTTGGTTGTTTCATCAGCTCCCCTGGGACTGTCATAGCTATACAGATGACTCCCAGTTCTTTCTCTCTAGCCTCAGTTTCTCCCCCAAGCTTCAGTCTCACATCACCAATTGCCTGTTGGACACTTCCAACTATCTAAAACTGAACTCGTTTTTATCCCCTTACATTTTCCCCTCTTCCACATGTCCCTCCCTATTCCTGCCCAAGGCACCACCATCCTTCCAGTCAGCGAAATTCATAACTTCAGCATTGTCCTATATTCCTCACTCTCTTTCACCTGATCTGTCCCGTTGGTTGTTTCACAGGCCATTTCTACCTTACAACCTATCTCATATCCAGCCACCTTAGTTTGGGCCCTCATCACCTCTCACCTAGATTATTGTAACAGCCTCCTAATTGGACTCCCTGCCTTAAGCTTTGAATCACTCCAGTCCATCCTATATGCTGCTACCAAAGGGATCTTCCTTAAGAGAAGATCTGACCATGTGATTCCCCTCCTAAACCAATTCAAGTGGCTTATCTAGGCCTCTAAAGCCTTATAAAACCTGGCCCTAACTTACTTTTCCAGATCCATTGTATAACGCTTTCCTTCCTGCACTCTGAGATCCATCCAAACTGGCTTTCCTTCTATTGCACACACAATGACACTCTACCTCCTAAAGCCCCCCTCTTTCTTTTTTTTTCTTTTTCTTTTTTCTTTTCTTAACATGTGTTTTTAAAACTTTGGGTTACAAATTTTCTCCCTTCCTCCCTCCCCACCCACCCTCATTGAAGAAAATATGGAACACTTCATGAATTTGCGTGTCATCCTTGCGCAGGGGCCATGCTGATCTTCTCTGTATCGTTCCAATTTTTAGTAAATGTGCTGCTGAAGCAAGCACCCCCCTCTTTCTTTAAGATAAAACTCAGACCCCATATTCTGCTGGAAACCCTTCCTGATCTCCCTCCCCCCACCCCCATTAGTATCTTCTCTCTCTATACTTCGTATTTAAGTACTCTACACATATTTTTACTTATTCACTTTATATTTATGGTGTATAAATTTAGCATCTATTTGTTGTCTCTCCCATTAGAACACAAGCCCCTTGCATGTAGTGATGATTTCATTCTTTGTACTTGATTTTCAACAAATAGCAACAAACCTGACACCTAGTAGACCAGTAATAAGTACTTGTTATTTGATTGACTGATTGATTGGTTACATTTTGAGATTTCACGACTGAAAGAGACCTTGAGAGGTCATCTAATCCAGTTCATTTTTTTTTCAAATAAGAGATTTTTTTCTAATAATAGATGTGGACCCAGAAGGAACATAGAATTGAAATTCCCAGGTCAACTGGTTGGGGGCAGCAAGTTAGAAAAGTGAGAAGCCCTCCACTGGGCCCTCAGTGTCAGAGGGGACCCCTTGACCCAAGAGTTACATCATTAGAACACCTTAGTAACATTTATTTGTCAGATGGTGTTCGACCCTGAGTACTTGTAAGGGTGAAGGAAGAGTCACTGAATGGAGGAAAGGAGCACAGAGAAAGAAATAGGGAGGGCTAATTAAAGAGCCACTTGAGTAATTCCTAATTTAGGGCCTACCCTGGTCTCAGAATTTCAATCTGCCCACAGCATAAGA
Organism: Vombatus ursinus; assembly: GCF_900497805.2. Taxonomy (NCBI): domain Eukaryota; kingdom Metazoa; phylum Chordata; class Mammalia; order Diprotodontia; family Vombatidae; genus Vombatus; species Vombatus ursinus. Next base: position 6,564,879 of record NW_020944469.1, on the reverse strand, counting down.
TAAGTAGCCTAGGAAAAAGTTCACATTTTTATCCCCCAAAGCAAGAGGAAGTCAAAGGATTTGCTTGTGATTGTTTAGTGGAATAGTGAATTCTTTTAGGCCAGTCAGAGGCTAAAAGAGCAAAAAATTCAGATGAAACATGATGGTATGGTAAGAGAATTTGAGTACTGCCACCACTTTGCTTGAGACAGCAAGTCACAGAATTACCTGAAGCCTTTTTCTTTGTAGCTGAGACCCTCACAATTTTAGCTCTGTTTAATGACGGAAGAAGTTCTACCTTAGCTTTATTACCTCAATTTACTTTAGCTGAGACATCTAACTTTAGACCTGGTGCTATCTGGTTAGTTCCTGTTCTGTCTGTCTGCAAATTCCAATGAATATCCCCTATTTACTGATCCAGTTATTACTTTACCTGATATAGATCTTCCCCTTCTGCAATTGGTTCTTTGATGTGTAAATCTTTACCTTTCCTTTTGCCCTCTATAAAATTTTATCTGTATTCTTCCTTGCTGGTATGACTAAAGAGTATATAGGATTTTTAAAAATGTTACCCATGGTTTTTGTGTACCAGGGGATTGTGCTCTGAGAATGTAATAAGTCAGTTATTAAATGATTTCTGCATGTTGATGAGTATGAATGAAAGCCATACTTATCAATGAATCACTGAACATTTTTATATCAATATTGAGTCCAGATTACTAAGGTTAGAACTCTCTTTCTCTCAATTAAGAAATGGTCACCGCTAAAAGCTCAAAGTAACTCTTACTATCAATTATAGTGTTAAACAGCTTTGTTTAACATTGGTTGGTTTTGTTTTTTTTTGGTGGGGGGCTTATTCTTTTAAATTTGATTGAGTCTCTTTGGTTTTACGTCCTACTTTTTTCCTCATGTACCCCTCCACAGTGAACTCTCCTGTAACGTAGAAAAACAATTAAGCAACACCACGCAGCACAGTAACTAGATCTGGTACCATATTCACTGCTCTATGCCCATGGTCTCTACAGAGAAGAGTGGGGTGTGTTTCATCATTTTATTAACATTTTTTTCAAATGAGAAGGTCCCATGTGTCAAGGGAGGGATTGTTTATTGGGAAGTGATTGACACGTAAAGACAAGAAAATGAAAATCCTAGAATAATACCCTATAAAATATGAAATAATATTCCCATTCAACATTACACTATTACACAATAGTATGAATTCACTGGTATTCACTGAATTCAAAAGCAGCAAATTATCTGGATCTATTTTTTTTAAGTCATAGCAGTTAAATGATTTAAATTGAAGTATTCAATGATAAAATGGCATAATTTTTAATAGTTTAGAGCAAAAGTGTCAAATGGGCTGGTTTCAAATGTAACCGTGAAGTATTTAACAAAATAAAAATGCAATAGAACATAGATAATGTGAATATGTGAGTTATGAAGTCAATTTGCCCCAGGGATCCTCAGGTACTGTTGAATGGCCTCTGTTTCTATTTGAGTGTGACGTCACTGCTTGAGAGAACTCTTTCTTGGTCCTCTGGCGAGTCTTTCAGGTCTAGTTCCTCTTCCCAGGATACCAGCTACTAAGTGGAGCTTTGGTTATTCAAGCCACTCCTGTTCCTATCAAGCTGTAAGGCATCTTAGAAGTCATCTAGTCTAACCCCTTTATTCTATAAGTGAAGAAACTGAGGCCCAGAAAGGGGAAGTGCCTATGGTCATGCATAGCAGAGTTGTTCTCTCGTAACTGACTCTTTCAGAGAAGTACCATATCATATGAAAGTTTGTTCCCTTTTCTTAAAGGAGGCAACTGGTGTAATAGACTTAGCAGACCTGGTCATTCAAGGGTACAAATATTATTTCTAGTTTAAAAATGTAGAAACTGAGGCTCAGAAAGGTGAGGTGATTGGTCCACAGCCACATGGCTACTAAGTGTTGAGGTAGGGACCTAGACTTAGGCTTTCTATACCACAGTGCTTGCCTGCCCCTGCAGTCCTTTAAAGCAGACGTATCAAACACTAGACCCACAACAGGTCCCAGGAGGCCTTAACCAGGTGAGGATATAATTGGGAAACACTGAACAAAATAAAGAAAAATAAAATAGGGCATAGATAATGTTAATATGTGGTTTTCTAAGTCATTATGTCCCAGGGATCCTTCTGTATGGTTTAGTGGCCCTGTTTCTATTTTGAGTTTGACACCACTACCTTAAGTAATGGTGGAAAGGGGTAACAAAGGCAGACTGTGTAGTAGAAGGAGCACTGGACTTGGAATCAGAAGCCTCAGGTTCAAGTTCTAACTGTCATTTCCTTGCTGTTTGACCCTGATTTGGAAACTTTACTTCTCTGAGCCAATTTCCTTATCTGCAAAATGGGAATAATAGTGTTTGTTAGCTCCTTTGTGGAATTGCTAGGAGGGAAGTACCTTATAACCTCCAAAGTGCTATATAAAATTGAGCTATTACACTACAACAGTAGTCACAGGAACAATGAGAGAGCTTTTAAGGGGCCAAAACCAAGATGGCAGAGTAAAGGCAGGGACTCACCTGAACTCTCCCAAGTTCTCCTTCCAAACAACATTAAAATAATACTTCAAAATGAATTCTGGAGCAGTAGAACCAACCAAAGGACAGGATGAAATGATTTTCTACCCTAGGACAACTTAGAAAGTTGGCAGGAAAAGTCTGTCTCATTGGGATAAGAGTGGAGTGCAGTGCAGTGCAGCACTGACTGCATCCCAGCAAACCAGCAGCAGGCCTTTGGAGTGGCTGCAGCAGCTGCAGTGGCTTCCGGAGATCTCAGCCCACAGATAGTAAGTGGGTCAGACAACCAATCAGAAGATCACAAGGCACCCTTTGCTGGCCAGGGGTTCAGAACTCTGTTTCATTGCCGTGGTTCTGGGTCATAGTCCCAGGGTGAGGAGGAGCACTAGCACATTAGAGCATGTGAACACAGGAGTACAGGAGACCTAGTCAAAGTTCCAAAGTGGAGAAAAGTACTTGTGTTCACTCACAGATCAGAGTATAGGCCAGAAGAGCAGTGACCACACCTCTTCGTAGATCATACCGTAAGTCCTGAAAATTTACAGATCCCCAGAATTAGCTCTTAAAACAGCAGCACAAAAAACCTGAAGCTTGGGACAGTATTCCCTCCATCCTGGGAGCAGAGCCCAACTTTAAGATAAAATGTAAAAGTCAAGAAATAGGCTGGAAAAATGAGCAAACAAGCAAACAAAAAGAACCTGACCATAGAAAGTTACTATGGTGACAGGGAAGATCCTCAAAAGAGGACATGTGAAGCCTCAAAGAAAAATGTGAATTGATGTCAGACCCAAAAAGAATTCCTTGGAAGACCTCAAAAAAGATTTAAAAAATCAAATAAGAGAAGTGGAAAAATTGAGGGGAAAAGTGAGAGTGATATGAGAAAGAGTCAACAGCTTGGTGAAGGAGGCACAAAAAATACTGAAGAAAATAATACCTTAAAAAAACAGAATAGGCTAAATGGCAAAAGGGGCACAATAATCCACTGAAGAGAAGAACTCCTTAAAAAGCAGAATTAGGTGACTGGAAGCTGATGATTTCATGAGACATCAAGAAACAATAACACAAAAGAATGAAAAAAATAGAAGAAATGTGAAATAGATCATTGGCAGAACAACTGACCTTGAAAATAGATCAAGGAAAGATAATTAAGAATAATTGGATTATCTGAAAGCCATAATCAGAAAAAGAGCTGAGATATCATATTTCAAGAAATTATCAAAGAAAACTGCCCTGATATCCTAGAACCAGAGGGTAAACCAGAAATGGAAAGAATCCCCTGATCACCTCTTGAAAGAGATCCCAAAATGAAAAATCCCAGGAATATTATAGCTAAATTCAGGAGCTCCTAGGTCAAGAAGAAAATCTTGCAAGCAGCCAGAAACAATTCAACTATTGTGGTGCCACAGCCAGGATCACATAAGAATTAGCAGCTTCTGAATTAAAGAATCAGAGGGCTTGAAATATGATATTCCAGAGGGCAAAGGACCTAGGATTAAAACCAAGAATCACCTGCCCAACAAAACTGAGTATAATCCTTCCGGGGGAAAATGGACAAAATAAAGCACTTTCAAGTATTCCTGATGAAAAGACTAGAGCTGAATAGAAAATTTGACTTTCAAATACAAGACTCAAGAGAAACATAAAAAGGTAACCAGGAAAGAGAAATCATAAGGAATTCAATAAGGTTAAACTGTTTATATTCCTGCATGGGAAGATGATACGTGTAACTCCTAACTTTATCATTATTATGTCAATTTGAAGGATTATACACAGACAAGAGGGCATGGGTTTGAGTTGACTATGATGGGATGATATCTAAAAACACACAATTTAAGGGATGAGGAAGAGGGAAGCACTCGAAGAAGGGGGAAGGGAGAGGTAGAATGGGGTAAATTGTGTCACATAAAAGAGGCATGAAAGGAAGAGCTTTTACAGTGGAGAGGAAGATTGAGGGGGTGGCACTCTCATACAAAGAAGGAATAACATACACACTTGGTTGAATATAGAAATCTATTTTACTTTACAGGGAAGTAGGAAGGTAAGGGAATAAGAGAAGGGGGGGCTGATAGACGGGAGTGTGGATTGGGGGAGGAAGTGGTCAGAAGCAAAACACTTTTGAGGAGGGACAGGGTAAAAAGAGATAGAGAAGGACAAATGGGAAAAATAGGATGGAGTGAAATACATAGTAATCATAACTGTAGAAAAAATTACAGCAAGTTTCTCGGATAAAGGCATCATTTCTCAGATATATAGAGAACTGAGTCAAATTTATAAAAATACAAGCCATTACCCAATTGAGGAAGGCAGGGGTGGGGAACCTGCAACCTTGAGGCCACATGTGGCCCTCTAGATCCTCAAGTGTGACCCTTTGACCAAATCCAAACTTCACAGAACAAATCCCCTTAACAAAAGGATTTGTACTGTAAAACTTGGACTCAGTCAAAAGGTCACATGTGGCCTTGAGGCTGCAGGTTCCCCATCCTTGGTCAAAAGATATGAATAGGCAGTTTTCAGATGAAGAAACCAAACTGATCTATAGTCATATGAAAAAATGCTCTAAATCACTATTGATTAGAAAAATACAAATTAAGACAACTCTGAGGTACCACCACATATCTATCAGATTGGCAAATATGACAGAAAAGGAAAATGACAAATGTTGGAGGGGATATGCGAAAATTGGGATGCTAATGCATTATTGGTGGAGTTGTGAACTGATCCAACCATTCTGGAGAGCAATTGGGAACTATGCCCAAAGGGCTATAAAATTGTGCATGCCTTTCGACGCAGCAATGGTACTCCTAGGTCTGTATCCCAAAGAGATAAGGGGGAAAGGACCTATTTATACAAAAATATTTATAGCATTTCTTTTTGTAAGGGCAAAGAATTGGAAACTGAGAGGATGCCCATCAACTGGGGAATGGCTGAACAAGTGCTATATGATTGTAATGGAACATTACTGTGCCATAAGAAATGGTGAGCAGGTGGATTTCAGAAAAACCTGGAACTACTTATATGAACTGGTGCAAAGTGAAGTGAGCAGAACCAGGAGAACATTGTACACAGTAACAGCAACACTTGTACGATGATCAGCTGTGAATGACTTGGCCCTTCTCAGCAATACGATGGTCCAAGACAATTCCAAAGAATTCATGATGGAGCCTGGATGCAGATCCAAGCGTGCTATTTTTCCTTTTCTGTATTGTTTTTGTGGGTTTTTTCCCTTTGGGTCTGTGTCTTCTTTAACAACATGACTAATATGATAATGTGTTTTGCATGATTGAACATGTCTAACCTACATCAAATTGCTTATTGTGTCTGGGGAGGGAGGGGGGGAGGTGAGAGAGGGAGAGAGAAAATATGGACCTCAAATTTAAAAAAAAATAAATGTTAATTGTTTTCACATGTAACTGGGGAGAAATGAAATTCTTAATAACAAATTTTTAAAGAGAATATACCCACCATATTCATGAGCTATTGAAAAAATACAGTTCTAGTGATGGAAATAAGTTTTCACAAAATGTATGGTGCTCCCTAGCAATGTGTTCAGCACTTCAAGGGTCTGTATTGTGCTTTAGGTACCATTTAGTATATAGGCTCAGGGCAGAATGGTGCCCTATGTATGCCTCTGGTCCATTTTCTGTTCTATAGATGGCAACAGGGTGCTTGCTCAGAGATCTGTGGGCTGCTCTGTCTGTTCTGCTCTCTGAAGTTAGGGAAGGAACAGCTGTTGCCTACTGCCCTGGAAAGGCAACATATGAATATTTAACTTTTGTTGCCCTTTGGAGAGGGAATATGGATAGATTGGTGCAGGCCTGTCTTCACTATTAGGAAAATAATTCACATATTCCCTAGTAATGATGGGTCTGGGACGTCATCTTATTCCACCAAGTATAGCAAATTGCTTGCCTCATTGATGGAAGTAGTCCAGCCGTGGATGGCATGGAATAATAGAAAGACCCATGGATTGGAGCAGGAGGCTTGGGTTTGAAACTTTGACTCAACTATTTCCTCACTGTGTGACCTTACATAAATCCATACCCCTGCCCTGGGCCTCAGTTTGTTTATTGGTAAAATGAAAGGAATTGGACTTGCATAATCTCTAAGGTCACTTCCAACTCCATCTCTGTGACCTTATAAATAGGAATAAGAAGTTGGATTACATGACCTTTCAGAGGTTTGACTAGTCGGCAAAGCTTTTCTTTTGTCATTTGAATTCAAACATCAGTAGCTTTATGCCCAGTATGTTACATAGCAACATGGATGAAAAACATCCTCCACAGTGTATGTATATGAACTGGCAGAGGGACTAGCTGACATTTGCTAAAGCCAGTTTTCTCAGGAGGATTTGACATTTAATTCTGCGGAATGTCATCCTAAATGACTTGATAAGATGTGTCAGTAAGCATTATGAAAGCGCCTGTTTAGTAGCCTATGATGCCAATTTATTTGCAGAAATCTACTTCTCCACATTGATTCTAAGTAATGACAGAACCTATTTAGGCTGAAAACTTCCTTTTACTCTGTGCAGGGACTCATTGTCATGACTATCATAGTACCCTATGCCTGGGATGATCCTATGACTTGATTCCCAAACAGAAAATAGGAGGAGCTTAGAAGCAAGCCCATGATTCATATACTTTGTGTAAAACAAAAACCAATCTTAGAGTCTTTTCATACAGTTGAATCCACTGGTACATGCTGTGGGAGGGATTAGTAATCAAAGCACTGCTCTAACCCCATTTGGAGTGTTTTTTTTTTTTTAATTGTGAACCTAACAAATACCAAAAAACACAAATATTTGCATATTCCAAAAAGAAAGATTGTATATGAAATTGTAATTATACAGAGTTTTTAAAGTATATATTAGATTCAGCATACTAGTACCAAACCTGTCCTGCTTGTCTGTTCCTTTCTGAACTTTCTTCTAATTTCTTATGTGTATTTTTAGTTTCCTTGCCTTTCTTTTCGTTTTGTAGTCTTCTATTTTCAAGTTTCTCTATTTCTCCTCTAACTTTCAAAATTCCTTCTTTTTTATTTGTTTCACATTTGCTATTTTTTAGTCTTTTAAATTTTCAACAAAATTTCTTTTTTGTTTATAAACTTAAATGCTGACCAACACGAACATTTCCATATACAAAGGGAAGAAGAAGAATTGTATGTGAAATTGTCAATTTCTCTTACGTACAACTTGCTTGTTTAAAGGAAATACTCAGTTGAATGCAACATCTTTGTCTTGTTTTTCTGTGTGCCCTTCTGAACTTTCTTCTGTTCTGTTCTGTATATTTTAAAGTATTTCATTGGAATTATTTTCTTTCTTTTTAAAAAAAGTTGTTTGCCCCACTATCATAACCCATCTACTTCTCCCTACAATGCTCTCTCCTGCAAAAAAAAAAAAAGAGTAAAAGCCATCTCTTGTAACAAAAGTACAGACTAACAAAACAAATTCTTCCCACAGTGGTTGTGTCTGAAGATTTAAGTATCATTTTACAGCTACAGTCCAACACTTCTCTGTCAAGATATAGGAAGCATGTTTCATTTCAGTCTTACAGAATCATAATCGGTCATAAAATTGATCATATTTCTTGAGTCTTTCACAGACTTTAGGCTGTAGTAGGCATTGTATCAATTACTGTCCTAGTTTTGCTCATTTTAGTCTGAATAAGTTCATATGAGTCTCTTCAGGGTTCTTTGAATCCATCCCTTTTATGATTTCTTTGTTGTTGTTGACCTCATTTGGGGTTTTCTTTGCAAAGATACTAGAGTGGTTTGCCATTTCTTTCTCCAGCTCATTTCACAGATGAGGAATCTGAGGCCCACTGGGTAAAATGACTTGCCCAGGGTCACACAGCTAGTAAGTATCTGAGGCCAGATTTGAACTCAGGTCCTCCTGACTTTAGGGCTGGCACTCTATCCACTGTACTACCTAACTGCCCTTTATGATTTCTTATGTATGCATAGAAGCTCTGGGATATGCTTATCCCATCTCCCCCTCGTGTCCTAACAAAATGAACCCCAAATGGTAGCTATGTCTCCCGTCAGGATTCAAAGGGTACTAATGAGGGTTTGGAGTGTCTTTCCAATGCTATTGACTCAAGCCCCTGTTTCATTGTATTCCCCCTAATATCAACTGCTAATGCCAGTTAATATGTCCTTAACATCAATACCATTAATTAGTGCCCCACTGTCAATTTAACCAGTTAACATCAATTAACTTTTACAGAAGGATATCTACTGAGAAGATACAGCAGTAACAGAAGGATTAATTAATTACAGAGCATCCTCCCCTCCCCCCAAAAAAAACCTGGGGCATAGACTCCCCTCTATCACATTGGTCCCTGGGAAGTTCAACCTTTTGAAGCCCCATAAGGCCCTGTACTAAAGGAAAGAAAACACCAGCAAGACATGCCTATTTTCAGACATAAACTTGTTTATGAGGGCACGTGCTCATGAGCTGACCCAGTGGAGGGAGGAATACCCTCCTACTATTCCTGCAGAGTTCATCGAGTTGTCCTTATACTTTGTGGCCAGAAGGAAGGAGGGTTGTTTTCTTTCCTTTGAGACTTTTATACGTGTTCTTAGTTCCATCTCAGCAGGCAAGCAAAGGCCTTTCTTCACCATGAAGTAAGCAAAAAGGAAACTGAATACCTATGCATGCTCCATAGTGGAGAACCAGGCCGCAGTATTACAGGTCATCACAAACTTCTGGAAGCAAGCTTACCAAATATCCATGTTGTTCTGTGTGTATGCTTATGGGATTGGGCCCTTGTTAACCAGTTCGCCATCACACTTGTTATGCCTCAAAACCACCCTTCTTCCCAATTTCCCTATTTCTGCGGAGGTCACCAATATCTTTCTGGTCACCAAGATTCACTACCTTGGTGTCACCCTTTGTTTTTTCACTCACCCCATATACCCAATCAGTTGCTAAATCTTGTCTTTTCTACCAATACATTTCTCACATCTGTCCCCTATCTTACCTTTCACCTAGACTATTGCAATAGTCTTCTAAATGGACTCCTTGCCTCCCCAATCTATCCTCCATACATCTGCCAAAGTGATTTACCTCAAGTCAGTCCTCAGCATGATAAACTCCCATGTCTCCCTACTGCTTCCAAGATAAAACTTATTTATTTTTGTTTGCTTGTCTGTTTTAATTCAGTTTTATTTTATTTTCAGTTCTAAATTCTCTCCACCCCCATTTAAAAGTTAATAAAAACAAAACTCTAGGATAAAATTTAAACTCTTCTATTTGACTTTTAAAGACCTTCACAATGTGGCCTCAACCTGTCTTTTCAAACTCATCATACGTTATACCCCTTCCCTCTCTACAATCCAGCCAAATTGACTTTCTTTCAGTTGCTCTCACATAAGATTCCATTTGTTATAGCCATGTCTCTGGATTCTAAACCTGGAATGGTATTCCTTCCCCACTTCCTTAAAGCACTACCTTCTACACCAAGGGGTATGGATCCTCAAGTGGTCTGTGGATAGATTTCAAGGGATGCATGAACTTGCATTCTCATTTCAAAAATGCATCCTCATTTTCAAAAAGAATTACAAGGTAACTGAAAATAAAAAGATCATCATTTTTTTTTTACAGGAGAAGACACTAGCAGCTGTGGGGATCAAGAAAGACTTCCTGTAGAATGTAGTGTTTGCACTGAGCTGTGAAGGAAACTAAGAATTCTAAGAGTTAGGATTGAAGAGGGAGTGTATTTCATGCATGAAGAATTAACTACCAGCAGCCCTAAGGCTTTCTTTCTGCTACTCCTAAGGAGGCCTAGAGAATTGCGTCTATCTGCATCTCTTTACATCCTCTTGGTCACACCTGTCTCTCCTTTCTTTTCTATCACATAGTGTCTCAGGTTCCTAACACAAGAGGACTTGCCAGTGGTAGTATAGTCTCAAGTCATTTACTTCTGAGTCATAATGCATTATATATCAGGAAAGGAAGCAAATCCTCTCCATGGTATGTTAGCTATTTGGGAAACCAGAGAGCTCATGTGATTCCCTCAAGAAAGTCGAAGTGCAGTCAGTGAAGCTGACATTAACAAGAACAGGAGTCATAAGACTGACATGTCAGAGCTCCCTGGATTCTTGGGCCAAAGAAGCTCGGGCCTATCTGTTCATTTCTACTTGCCCTGGCCAGCCCATGTGGATTTAAAAGTCCTTTGTCAGTTTCCAACAAGACTTTGTTAGGCTTCTTTGGCAGAAGCACCTATTCTGGGGAAACCCAGAGTGGACAAAGGGAAACATAAGTATTCCTAGACCTTTGCACCTGGTGAATCCTTTGTTGATCGTCACTAACTAGAAAGACTGCGATAGAGACCTTGGCCCCAGGGGCCCTCAGTTGGTAAAATGATGTCTATTTGCCATTCATTCCTATACTATAGGCTGGAGCCATAGTTTCTGTTCATTTTATTAGAGTCCATCATAGTGATTTGTGATTATTGGCATTTTTCAAATGATAGTTTTGATTGACATAGGTCTACAGAAATTAGTAATGTATCAAAAGAATATTCCTTTTATTCTGGCAACTGAAGATTTGGGCTGCTAGTGTAGTAGAAACAGCACCACATTTGGGTTTGAATATTAGTTCTGTTGTTAACTCCATCATGGAAACTTTCTCCTCCATTAAATGAGGAGGTATGTCTAGATCATTGCTTTTCAAACCCTTTTTTGCTCACATCATAATGGTCTGTGTTGCAATTGAAGTTCCACTCAACTTAGGAGCCACTCTCTGATGTACTTATAGGTATAAGTTCTATAAAATGTCAAACATACCTAGTGAGAACTCAGAGCACACCCTGTGAGAGCTACTGGCATGAAGGATCTCTTCCATCTCTTCCTGCTCTAACAGCTTCTGCTGCTAAATTCCTTAGTTTTGGTCTTTACGTTGGCTTTCATATTACCCCAAAATGACCATGTAGGTTTTGGGTATAAATACAATTGGGAATGGAAAATATGAAGCTTGGTATGATAACCTGATCATCCCTTAACAAGGAATCACTTTTTTTCTTGCCCACATCTGATTTAGACATACCAGAAGACATATTTTTCAATTTTCTATCGACCTAGATCAGGTATTAGCTACCTATCAACCACAGGCCAAATCTAGCCCAATTCCTGTTTGACCTATTAAAATCATTCTTAGCTTGAGGGCTATACAAAAACAGACAGTGGGCTATAGTTTGCCAACCCCTGGTCTCAAGTGTATAGATGGTTGAACACGATCTCACTACTAGAAAAAAGAACTTTCAACACAGGTAGTATTATCAACTTTGGATGGAATAGTATAGAGCCAATTCATGGCAAAATAGTTGGGTTCTGGTGACCTCCCTTTTCCCTCTGTGCTCCTTTGCCACTTCTTATCCTCCCCTCCCCTCACATTCAGTATCTTCAAGCTATCCAAGATCTTCTACGTCAGCATTCTACATAGATCTGCATTCTTTGGAAATACCCCTTTTTTCCATTTCTCATTAAAGTTCCATTCCTCCCACAGTGGCTTCCATCAAGTCAGTGCTCCTTTGCCAGTGCAGTGTGGTAGACAGATTTGGAGTCAGAGTACTTGAATTCAAATCCCAGCTCTGTTACCTACTATCTGCATGACCTTGGGCAAGTCACCTGTTCTCTCTTGGTGGCAATCCCCTTACCTGTAAAATGAGGGAGTTGAACAAAATGATTTCTAATGGCCTATGAAATATCTTTTGTTCAGTTCCTTCAGTGTGGCTAACTTCACAATTTGCTTAAACTAAGTTCTTATGTTAGTGGGATCAGGGTGGCATTATGTGGGCATTGGACAATAGCACAATTGTTCAGGAGCCCATGCCCGTGGGCTGACTGCTTCTACAGACGTATGTTATATGCCAGTCTTATTCCTTGCATGGAGGCACTCGTGGTTTATTCTAGGCCAGCCTTAGCAAGCTGGAAAGACTTTGAATGGGACCTAGTAAGTGATCATCTGAGGGCTAGGTGGTGAATGCATTGGCCCCAGCAACTCATGAAGATAATTTTTGAAGGTATTGAGATATGCATGGAACCTAAGGATGTGCAAGGCACCTCATGCAGAAAGGACTCCCCTTTTCCGACAACTTTGTGGTAGAATATAGCACAGAAATACAATAATAATTATTATAACTAGCATTATTATAAATAGCATTCATATAACACTGTACTAACCCCTTTACAAATATTATCTCATTTCTCTCAAAGAGCTTATATTCTAATAATAAAAAGTAATTTCAGGAGTAATACAAGCACTTCAAGAACAATACAAAGTTTTTTTCTAGAAGTAGAGAGAACCTGAGGCAATCAGGAATCCTGAAACAGGAAGTGGACCCAGAGCTGGGCTTTGAAAGAAGCTAGGGATTCTGAGCAGCTAGGTGGTTCAGTGGATAGAACACTGGGCTTGAAATCAGGAAGACTCATCTTCCTGAGTTCAAATTCAGCCTCTGACACTTAGTATGGCCCTGAGCAAGTCACTTCACCTCGTTTGCCTCAGTTTCCTCATCTGTAAAATGAACTGGAGAAGGAAATGCTAAAGCACTCTATCTTTGCCAAGAAAACCCCATATGGGGTCACAAAGAGTCAGATATGACTGAAAACAACTGAAAAACAACAGGGATTCTGAGAGAAGGATATGATGTAGTGCATTCCAGATGTGGGGGACAGCCAAAGCAAAGGTGTGGAGATGGGATATGGACTGCTACTTACAGAGATGAGTAGGCCAATTTAACTGGATCATGGTGTAAGTAGGAAGGGGAGAAAGGAAAGGGAATAAGAATTTAGCTAGCATACCTACTGTGTGCTAAGTTCTACAGATATCTCCTTTGATCCTTACAACCATCCTGTGATGTAAGTACAATAATTACCTCCATTTGAGGAAACTGAGGCACAGAGTGAAGTGACTTGCCCAGGGTCACACAGTTAAGTATCTAAGGCCAGATTTGATGTCAGATCTTCTTGACTCCAGGCCCAGTGCTCTATCCACTTTGCTACCAGCTGATTGAAATATGGCTGCTTTATGGTCTGCTGGAAAACAAGTAGAATTTCCTGGCCTGGTAAACAGTGGAAGTAAAGAAGTTGATACAAGGTAATGAAAGAACAAGAGAGAGGAGAGGAGGGTGCTGGCTCTTCCAGCTCTGGAGACTTTTTTTGAGGCTCTGTAGTCCTTTCTGGTGCTTCTGGCCTTTACCTTCTAGAGAGAAGATGGATAAGGCAAACCCCACTTCAAGTTGCTGAAGGAAAAGACTCAGGGAAGACATGAGAGGAGCAGGTGGTCTCCATCATGGACCTGTACCCAGATTCTTACACTAAAGACTTTGGGGAACTTCCCCAGGGTGGAGGGAGATCCAGGACACTCTTTTTTCTTGATTGAAGTGAGTTACTTTGCTTGCAATGGGAGAGCTCCTTCACTCTGTATTGTCTGGTATGTATTTTCCTACGTAGCTTTCTCTGATTTCTGTTTTGCTAACAATTTGGATAAATAGGTTTCTTTGCAAATTGCTTTGTTTATACCATGTGGAATTGGTATTTGGTGGGGAAGGAGTTAAGCCTTGGATATAAAGCTAACAGAAAATAGAGTCTCTCTTGGAGAAGGCTAGAGATGCCTCTTCTGCTTCCCTCCCTCCAATGATACCCCCATGCTCCATGTGGAGGACAATCCTTGCTACACAAATATTGTCTCATTTGATCCTCATAATAACTCCGGCAGGTAGGTGCTATTATTGTTCCCATTTAACAGATCAGGAATCTGAGGCGGACAGAAGTTAAGTGACTTACCCAAGGTCACAGAATCAGAACGTGTCTAAGATCGTTATTTCAACTTGGGTCCACTCACTGTGCCTACATTAGTTGTACTCACTCCATGTTACTCCGTTGCCCTTTTGGTGGTCTCCAATTTTGATTCTTCTGAAAGCATAAGACAGCGTGGTATAGTGGAGTCACCACAGCCTGTGTGATTGGGAGACCTAGTTTGGAAGCCATCCTCCTCTTCTTCCCACCAGAACTTGATCTCTGCCCCTATACCTCTGGGCTCTGATTGGTGAGCTTTATTCTTGTCCTGCCTGAAACCAGGCCAACATGCCATTTCCCAGCCCTGTTCAAACCATGCCCCCAATGTACACATATCTTCTCCCCTTTTAAATCTAGCTTTCCTTTCTGTGTTGTCATTTATGATAAGAAGGTAAGGCCCTGAGAGGCAGCTAGGTGGCACACTGGATAAAGCACCAGCCCTGGAGTCAGGAGGATCCAAGTTCAAATCTGGCCTCAGACACACAACACCAGCTGGGTGACCCTGGGCAAGTCACTTAACCCCACTGCCTCGCCAAAAAAGAAAAAAATAAGGCCTTAGAGGGCACACGCTGTCTTGTTTGCTCATATAGGACAATACTGGTATTGAAAAAAGACAGACTTGTGTGTTGGTGAGTAGCTTAAGATCTTAGAAAACATCGCGTCCTTCTCGCTGTCACACTTGCCTTTTCAATTCTGGGTCCTGCTTACTCTCTGTCAAAAGTGACTTCCGAGCCTTTGGCATCTTGAAGCTCTTCACCCTGCACTGTGTTTTCCAAAGGATTTCTTCTTAGTGAAGTCACCCCCCCTTTTCCAAGGGGGGAAAAGTTGATTGGAAAGGTTGAGGACGACAACAGCAACAACAAAAGAAGGTAAGTGATTTACCTAGGATTGCACAGCTAGTAAGTATCTGCAGCTAGATTTGAACTCAGCTCTTCCCAACAGGTTAAAAACCGTGTTTCAGAGGATAGGACCTCCTCAGTTCTTCATAGAATTTCTCTGCTTCTTCCTCCTCTGCAGCAGATGTTGGCACATAAGCTGCCATTATCCTCATCATGGTTCTTTTGCAAGCATTCATCAAGAATGAGGTGTCTAACTGTCACATGAAATGTCCCTCGCCTTCTGTCACATAACAAAACTAACTCTACGATCTCCTTAATTCTCAACCCCAAGGAGAACCTGTGATCCATCCTTCCATTTAGCTGTGGCACCTTTGTCTTCTGCGTTTGTGTCCATAAGGTTGAGTTCCTGTAATGGAGTTCCACTCCATTGAGCCAGAGATCTCATATTTGGACTAGTACCAGGAGTTCTGTTGGTGTTTGTAGATAGCCTAAACTGTGACTCTTATTTAACATGTTTGCCTTCCTCTTGGCCTCCTTCCACTGTCACTGCCAAGGCAAGAGGAGGCTGCCTTGGAACTGAAGACCATTTTGTACTGTTGTCTGTTTCATGGCCTGCCATGACAGAAGAATTTATCCTCTAGGGACCAATGTAATGGTGATGAGTGATGAGGCTCTCTACACTCAGGCTGGTCAACTGGACAGCAAATACAGGCTGTGACCAAGATGGTACGCTCAACCTTTCTAGTTTGGCATAATCAGCCACTGTTTGTGTTCCATTAACATAGGATCTGAGATTTCAGGGTCATGGCCATTCAGTGACAAGGCATCTGAGTACACATTTGTGGAGGTGTAATTGTTACTGATCTGAAACATTCACTTGTGAAGAATTATCTTCATTTTTTGGTCTTAGAAAAGCCAACTTTCATTCTTCAGATTAACAAGTAAAGAAATGTATAAATACTACTTTCACTAAAGAGGTTAACATTTACATAAGCTGACATGGTATATTTTTATAGTATACACCAATTTCACCCAATGCATTCAGACAAGGTCTATTTTAATAAACTCAGAAATTACTGAGCTGTAAAATGAGTTGGTTGCATAAATGTTATGCAAGAAATTATTGAACTGTTAGAAATGAGGTTATCATACTGCCTGCAAAATTCCACAGACTGGTTGTTCTTTGTGTGATTAGTTTATTTGGCTATACTGTGACTCTCAGAGATCCTGTCGCTTTTATGCAGTACTCCAAAGAAAACAAAAGGAGAAAATTTTGAATAGAATACTCTAATGAGTTGAAGATGTGAATATCAGTGGAGACTTTTTCTCATGGAAACAAAAAGTCACAGATCTAAGAAAAATTGCTTGTAGCCCTTTGATAAATAAGAAGCAAGTAGAGTAGAATAGATATTTGCACGCCCATTTATAAACACCCTCCACTACACTCTTATTCCAGTGCCTGATGGTGGTGTGGAAGCAACCTTGGATTCCCCAAAACTTTGTTGAAAGACAGTACGCTCTGTCAGATCTTTCAGAGCTAGAAGGACTTTGAATACAGACTCAGCGGTGGAATGTAGTGTAAGCACTGCTCTGCCTCATTTGGAAAAGACCATACTGAGGTTAGCTGCAAAAGTGAGAAATGTTTCGCCCACAGCAACTGAGGAAGACCAGATGGTAGGCATAAAGACAGTGAGCCATCAGTACAAGTGGTACCCACATTGTTAAGTCACAGAACATCAGGGTATGCCGGCAATTATTGAGATGCTTATGGACATGAAAGATGGTGAGGATTTTGTAATTTTAGTGACTTGAGTGTCAGGCCCTGCTCTCAGACAGAATGGGTTCAATTTTAGGGACTTCTTTTTAATAAGAAACTCTGTGGATGACCATCTAGAGTTCTTCCTGGATGAATGAGAAGCTGGTTCAAATCTCTTTAATGGCCACCTGTAAGCACTGAGGCTAACAAAGAAATAAACATAGAAGAGTATTATTAAAGGCAGTAAAGAACAGAGAGAGACTTGGTATCTGAGACACTGATGAAACAGTTGGGGAAAGAGACCCTCCCTGCTGAGCTCCATTTACCTTCCCAGAGGTTCTACTCACAATCCTGCAAATTCACACGTTAATATGTGAAGTCTCTGCATTCATGAATGGAATTGTGTATGCTTTTGACCTTTGCAATCTCTTCTTGGGTCTGTCTATTCTCTTACTGCCTTAGCATATGGTAGGTCTGCTGGCATCTGATGGTCTCAGTACATTCTTCTTCCTTAGTTCCATGTTTCTCAGCATGTTATAGGACACACACATCTTTACACCGCTTAGCTTCAGATAACCCACTCCATGTGTGTCTTTTCATTCCTCTCATATTGTTTGCTCTAAGCTACACTGGTCTTCTATGACTCTTCAACCTAGAAGTTTCAGTCTCAATTTTCCATTGCCCTTAGATTCCCATTATTCAATTGGAGAGTTTGGGGTAGGCACATGTGTCTGCCACTAGAATGTAATCACCCCAAAGACTGCAGTGGAGCCCAAAAGTTGTAGTTATAGGTTTAAGGAACATTTAGACAGGGCTGGCCAGAGAGTATGTGAGTTCTGGTGAGCAGTCAGGTACCATGTTCAGTATTAAGGTCTGAGGACACTAGTCATGGTCTCTTCTCCCACTTGAAACCCATGACCATTTTAATTGACAAGTTTGAAGTGATTTGACATAATAATAACTAATTTTACATAATGCTTTATGACTTACAAAGTATTTTCTTCCCAGTGACCATGTGGAGTAAGTAGGACATTGATAGGTAGACTTCTTGTAGGAGGTGGAATTATCATCTTCATTTTAAAGAGAAGGAAATGAAGGTTCAGAAATGTCAAGTGACTTTGCCCAAGACCCTGTAATTAGAAAATGGAAGACCAGTAACTCATAAGTGGTCTTATTCCAGGTTCAGTGCTCTCTCCTTTATACTCCAGTGACTCTCAGTAAAGGTAGTTTACTTCCTACTGAACCTAAATTTTCTTAAGTGCCAAACAGCCTTCCCAGATACGACATGGCTACTGCCACAAGTCTCTCCCCACTCCACTCAACTGTCGGTGATTTTCCTAAAGTGTAGTTATGACTGTGTTGTTTCTCTACTCAATAAGCTCCAGTGGCACTCCCTATTACCTCTAAATTGAAATACAAAATCCTCTGTCGGGCATTCGGAGCATTTCATCACCTGCCCCTCCCCCTTTCCAGTCTTTTTATACCTATCCCACATGCCCTTTGATCCAGTGAAACTGTTTGTTGTTCCTCAAACAGAACACTGTCTCCCTACTCTTGGCATTTTCTCTGGCTATCTTGAATGCCTGGAATGCTCACAGTCCTCATTTCTGCCTCTTGACTTCCCTGAATTCTTCAAGTCCTAGGTAAAATAATTCTACCTTCCACGGGAAGCCTTCCCTGATCTCTTTTTATTCTAATGTCCTCCCTCTATTGATTATTTCCTATTTAATCCTGTTATCTTAACATAGCCTGTTTGTACATAGTTAACTGCATGTTGTCTCCTCCATTAAATTTTAAGATCTTCAAGAGCAGGGACTGTCTTTTAGTTTTTGTATTCCCATAGTTGGCACAGTGCCTGGTACATGGTAGGTGTTTAATAAATGTTTAATTACTAACTGTCAAGAATTGATCATTTTATGAAGCAAGAAGCAATTTTAAAAGCATGTAATAACATTTCTTTCTTTTATGTATTTTATTTTTCCATTACAACCTTGGCTGTGTGCTGGGCAAAGGAAAAGTTCAGAAGCAAATAGTAGTTGTGTGGCTCTGACTCCAAGAATGGAGCAGAAAGGGCCTCAATTCCAGCCTTTCGACAGGTGAGAAGCCTGCAGTGGAATAACCAGGGCAAGGAATTTCAAACCAAAGGGGAACCTGCAGTTCTGTCTCCAAAAATCAGCAGCGCATTCAGCAGCAGTTCACTGGAACTCTGACGAGAGACAAATCCATACATGTGTTGCTCAGATCCAAACCCAGATCAGGAATTTGTAGAGTTCAGACCAGGAGGGCAGTGATCAGACTTTATCCTGGATCACACTGCTTTGAAAGCACTGAAAATTTACAGATCCCTAGTCTGAACTGTCCTTGAGATCCTGGAATAACACAACATTTAGCACCTCAAGAAAGCAGCAGCAGAACTAAAGAACACCCAAGCTCAACCCAGATATACCCTCCAGAAATGTGCAGAGCCTGGCCCTAACATAAACTGCCAAAGTTAGGAAGTAGGCTGAAAGAATGAGCAAACAATAAAGGAATCACACCATTAAAAGCTATGATGGTGGCAGAGACGCTCAAGACACAAACTCCATACCATCTACAAGCAAAGCCTGAAATTAAAATATATCTTGGTCACAAGTTCCACTACAATTCCTAGAGCAGATGAAGTAAGAGTTTCTTTTTAAAGAGTTTAAAGTATTTTTTTATGAGTGAAATAAGATCACTAGAGGAAAAATTGGAAAACAAATGAGAACTATGGAAGAAAGAAATGGAAAAGGAATTAACAGCTTGGTTCAAGGGATACACAACAACAAACTCTCTGAAAGTTATAATGGACCAAATGGAAGATAATGACTACGTGAAACAAGAAATATTTTTAAAAGTCAAAAGAGTAAGGTATCTTAAAGCAAAAAAAAAATGATCTAGAAAGTAGATCAAGGAGACACAATTTAAGAATCATTGGATCTGAAATCCGTGACCAAAGAGACTAGACAACAAATTTCTAAAAATCTTAAAAAGAAAACTGCTTAGATTTTTTAGGACCAAAGGACAATGTGGAAGTAGAAAGAACCCACTCGTTACTTCCTGAAAGGAACCCCAAAATGAAAGCTACCAGGAACATTATAGCCTAAATGCAGAACTTCCAGGTCAAAGAAAAAAAATGACACAAGCAACCAAAGGAAAAAAATCAGGTACCAGGGAGTCCAGAGTCAGAACCACACACTATTTAACAGTTACCTCTTTAAAGGAGCAGAGAGCTTGGAATACAATATTCCAGAAGGCAAAAGATGGATTTACAGCCAAGAGTAAGCAGTGACCCTGACTATAATCCTATAGGTAGAAAATGGATCTTTAATGGAATAGAGAACTTCTAAGCATTCTTCATGAAAAGACCAGAGCTATGTAGAAACTTTGAAGTGTAAACACGAGTCAAGAGAAACATTAAAAAGGTAAACAAGAAAGAACAATTATCAAGGACTGAACAGGCAAAAGTGCTTTCATTCTAATGGGAGGGATGATACATGTGTCCTCCTCTGAACTCCATAATCATTAGGGCTCATGGAGTCTAATTAGACAAAACACCTGGAAGTGGTTCTGTTATGTCTTGATGGTCTTCAAAGAAGAGTGGAAAGGGAGAAATAAAGGAAAGGGAGAGGGAGGTGAGGAAAGTTTATGTCACATAACTAAGATATGCAAGTAGAAAGTTGATAATTAATTAGGAGGAAAGGGTTCCAGCTAATACTTGAACCTTATTCTCACTGGTCAAAGGAAGGAAGAATACATACACACAGTTGGGTACAGAAATACATTTTCACTCAGCAGGGAGAGAGGAGAAGGGAGAAAGGGGAATAAGATGGAGGATGAATTTATGGAAAGGATTAGTCTTAAGCAAAATAAACTCTAAGGTTATATAAAACTTTAAGCAGCTTTCTTTGCAGTGGCAAAGAATTGGAAGCTGAGGAGGTGCCCAACAATGGGGGAATGGTTGAACAAGTATGTGGTACGTGAATGTGATGGAATACTCTTGTGCTATAAGAAAAGACGAAGGGGATGGTTTCAGAGAAACAAGAGAAGACATGTATGAATCAATGCAGAGTGAACTGAGTAGAACCAAGAAAACAATTTATACAATGAGAATAATATTGTAAAGAGAAACAACTTTGAAATATTTAAGAACTCTGATCATCACACTGACCAGCCATGATTCTGGAGGCCTCCTGATTAAACATGCCACCTACCTCCTGATATTGAGGCTAAGGACTCAGAATGCATTTCTTTTTATATGTGGTCATTGTGGGAATTTGTATTGCTTGAGTGTGCATGTTTGTAAGAGAAGTTTTGTTTGTCTTTCTCAGTGGAGTTTGGAGGGAGAGAAGGTAGATTTTCACTGATTGAAAAAAAATAGAATTTAATTTAAAAAAGAAGCATGATCTAAGATAGGGAGGTGATAGTCCTGCTGTAGGTCAGACCACTACTATCATATTCTGTGCAGTTCTGGGCACCACATTTGGGAAGGCCCTTGATAAGCTAGAGAATAGCCAAAGAAAGGCACCTACTCTTGAAAAAGGCCTGAAGATGATGCTATATAAGGATTAATAGAAGGAAATGGATATGTTTAACCTGTATAAAAGAGGATGTGTTCGAGTATTTGTAGAGCTTCCTGGAGAAGAGGGGTTAAAATCAGGCAAGCTCTAGAAGCAATAGGTAGAATTCTCATAGGGGCAGAGTTCGGTTTGAGGTGAGGAAAAACTTTCCAATAATTAGATTACCCACAGGTACACTGGGCTGCCTTGGGGGCTCATGGGTTCCCCTTCTGTTGGACAAGTAAACACACCAACTATGCCATTTCTTAGGTAGGAGACACAGGAGGCCTTCTAGCACCTCTCTCGCTAGCGGGTTGGCTTTTGATCCAGTCAAACAGGGATACAGGAATGGAGTCATAATGAGGGGTTAAATAAGCTTACTTTATTCTAGTCTAGTCTTCTCAAAGGGAGTTTGCTGATAATGGGAGTACCAACTCCTACAGCATTCCCTAACAACCCTTCTCGCAGGGACCAGCGTGAAGGAGGGGCAATAACCCCACTTCGATGGGGTCAATCGAGAGAGGAACAACTTGTGCACTCTCCTAAACCCCCTCAAGCCTCAATGGGAGCAGGTTGAGGCAAACACACAGATTCCCCCTCCCAAGCCTTGATGGGGCCTGATCAAGGTACGCACAGCATTCCAGCCTGTGAATTCACCCCTAAGAGGGTGCCCACACACTGACCAGTGCCCACTTTATTGGGCAACAGACAAAAAAGGCATATTGCCAGCAATAGCCTCACAATTTTACATCACTTCGCCCCTATATCTACCGTGACTATACAGTAGAAACTGTTTTCAACCATGATCGTGAGAACTCATATCTAACACCTGGGAAGTAGAAATTGTTACGGCTATGGATCCTGGGAAGAAAACGCTAAGAAAGAATAACAAAAAATCCACTTTACACACACTAAAATTCACCTTACTTAGACCTTCCCTGGAAGCCTTCATGTCAAGGCTAGAAGACCACTTGTTGTCTCTATCTGAGGACGGGAATTATGTTCGGGTATGTGCCAAATGACATCTGAGCTCCCTACAGTTTGGAGCTGCTGTGTCTGTGTGCAGTCATATTTCAAAGTGTCCACTATTTTGAATTGTAAGTATTCAGTTTGTTGCAGCAAGTGCTACTGAGATAAGAGTACTTGACTAGAACAGTGGAAGGGGTGGATGTCTGCACATTGCAGTTCCCATTTGCTTAGCCTCTCCTTGCTGTGTAACTAGGGGAGAGCAAGTCACTGTTGTTTAGTAAATGGAGGTGAGACTCAAAGATTAATGGAGCCTACTGGGGATGGTAAGATAATTCCCCTCCAAAACTCAATATAGAGGCAAATATTAGGGGAAAGAGGGAGATAATTATAAAAAAAAATAATGAAACAAAGGGAGTTGAGGCTTATGTTAACTGTCTTTTACATCTTTTAGAGGTCTAGGGTTGTTGTTATAGTTTTTCATTTCCTCCTGAAACCATCTTTCTCTCATTTAAACACAGACCACGGATTCTACTGTAAATGGGCCAATCTTGTAGCATGCTTCCCTTTCCTCCCAAGGGCAGTTTGCTTTCTCAGCAACACAAGTGAAACTGCTTTCCCCTGGCCCAGAATTTGTGTCAGCAGCAAAATTGAAAGTATTTTTTGTCACCTGCCCCTGCTGTCAGCAGAAAAAAATAGAAAGTAGAGGAACATAATTTCAGCACTAACACAAGTATCAGAATGATTTACCTGTCTGTTCTGCTTTACTTTCATCTAAGCTTTCAGGGTTTCATTCATCAATTTTGTATTTACACACGCATATCTCATTTTTACGCGGTTTCTCTCCTCACTGCCAGATGGCTGTGTTGTCTGCGACAGTGTTCATCAAGGAGGGTGAGAGAGTGGCGGGGCTGCCAATTGGCATCTGGGTGGGGCTCAGCCAACCACCTATTCTAATGGGAAGCTCCTATGAATAATGAAAAAGACACGAGCAAACGGGTTCCTTTTTGAAGAAATAGTGTGCCATCTCCAAGAAAATGAACAACTTCCCCGTGAAAGAAACGACCATCACAGTAGAGGATCATGAAAATGAGAAACAGAAAAACTGAAGAGGTCATAGCCCAGTTGCTAATGATGTTTTTTTTTTTCCAGCCAGCTCATTTTCTAGTGTTCTGTG
Organism: Vombatus ursinus; assembly: GCF_900497805.2. Lineage (NCBI taxonomy): Eukaryota > Metazoa > Chordata > Mammalia > Diprotodontia > Vombatidae > Vombatus > Vombatus ursinus. The sequence goes on along the minus strand of NW_020944469.1, from coordinate 6,541,247 downwards.
TGGCCCCTTTTAAATGACCCAGACAAAGTTGCTATTGCTTCTAGTGAGAGGCAATTTCACAGTCTAATAGATCTCACCATTGGGACATTTTCCCTAGTATCCAATCTAAACATAGCTTTCTTTAGGAGACGTAACAAGTTCAAGTGGGGGAGTCAATTTATATTGGCATAATGCAATCAAACAATAATATAAAGCAATGAATTTGATTTTTTAAAGAAAAAGCTACATGAGAAAATGACTCTCCAAATAAGTATACTGCTGCTCTGGGTCTCACTTTTCTCATCTGTAAAGTGTGAGAGTTGAACTAGGTGATATACCTTTAAAATGTTTCATTGATGTTCTTTTTTTCACCACTAGCATTTCCCAGTGATTTGCACCTTCTCCATCACCTTTCTTATATCTTTCCTTGTAACAAAGAAGTACAGGCAATTAAAACAAATGCACATTTCTGACAGTGTATGCCTCATTCTGTACCTGTAGTTCACCACCTTTCTATCAAGGTGCAGGACATACACTTTACTGGTTTTTACTGGAATCTCACTGGTTCTCTGGTTTGTTGAGCCTCTCTTTCTTTGATGTACAGCATATAACCAACTTGAAGTTCCCAGATTCCTGGCCAAGTCCACTTAAGGAGGATGAGTTTGAAGAAAGGTCTTGAAAACTAGGGAGGCATTGGGGTGTAGTAAAATCAGAGTATGGGGGTTGGGGTTGAATTCTGGTTTTGCTCCTTACTATCTATATGACCTTGGACAAATCACTATCCCTTTGTGAGCCTCAGTTTCCTCTCCTCTAAAATGTGGGGTGATACATGATTTTAAAGCTCCCTGCCATCTCTAGAGCTCTGATCCTGTGAAGATTCTAGGAAGATAGGTGATGATGACAACCAGTCCTACCATGATAGTAGTAGGAAGGTGGAGGGGGGAGGGAGGGAACAGATTACAGAAATCAGAGATAGGATCAATTAGACCTGGTATGTTACCAGTGTTTGGTTATGAAGGGTATTGGGAAGGGAAGGGAAGAATCAAAGACAGTTGCAAGGTCTCAAATAGGGAAAAGTGGGTGGAAAGCATCATGGAAGACAGAAGAGGTAAAGACCAGAAAGAGGAGCTCTATTGGGGGAAATGTGTTTGAGATGTCTTTGGGATATTTAGGTAGAGATGCCTTATAGGCAGTTGTAGAGGTAGCCTAGAGCTCAGGTGAAAGAATAGGCCTGGAGGTGGTAGTTGGAGCCTTGAGAGTGATTGATATTTGCCAAGGGAGAGATTGAAAAGAGAAGAAGGCAAAGGAGAGAGCCTTGGGGAATGTCCACCTTAAGGGGCTGGAAAGAGAACAAGGGGTCAGTGCTTCAGTAATGGTAATAACACGTGTACGTAATGCATGGTTTAGCAGTCTTTTTATTTTTATTAAAAACAGTCAAAATGGAATTTATTGATTCAATAACAAGTAGGATGCTTGTTGTCCTTTGTTCTCGAAGATGACCAAAATGACATCACTATGCTAGAGTCTAGTTTTAGTGTGTCCAACTGTGACTGATCAGACCAATATGAGCTTGGAGTATGCTACCACAGGTCGAGTACAAACAGTCTGTGTGAACCTTTGGGGCGGATTCTTTTAATTTGCGCATCTCGAGTTTCTTTTGAGCTACTTCAATTCTGCTTTGCTCATAGAACACGGCACCTTCTCTGACGAGGGCATGCCACGCTGAGCGGTCCTGTGCCAGTGTCTTCCATGTCACAATCAATTCCAGAGTTCTTCAGAGAGACCTTGAGAGTGTCCTCGTATCACTTCTTCTGACCACCATGTGAACATTTGCCCTGTGCGAGTTCTCCACAAAATGGTCTTTTTGGCAAGCGTATGTTTTGCATTTAAACAACATGGCCAGCTCCTTGGAGTTGCGCTCTCTGAAGTAGAGTTTGAATGCTTAGCAGTTTAGTTCAGGAAAGGACCTCAATGTGTGGTATCTTATCCTAGGGACCGGAGGAGCTATGAATGAGTGAACATTTGTTAAGCTCTTAATATATGTAAAGCACTGGGGATCCGAATAGAAAAGCCAGATTGCCCCTGCGCTCAAGGAGCTCGTAGTAACTGACGTTCCAATTGAGACAGACTCCACATACAGGAGATTTCAGCAGCAAACCAGATGGAATTAGCACAAAAGCAGACAACAGTGCATCTTCTTTCATGCCATTTCCACTGATAGAACCATACCAGTTTCTGATGTTGAACCCTCTCCAGTCTAACTTCCATTTTCATTATTCAACTGAAACTCCTTTCTCCAAAGTTACAGTTGCTCTTTTAATTGCCCAATCAAAAGCCTTTCTCGCAATCCTCAGGCTCTCTTATCTGTCAGTCACCCTCTCCTCTGATTACTCTCTTATCTCTGGGTTTTTGAGACACGGCTCTCTCCTGTTTCTCCTTCCTGTCGTACTCCTCCTCTGCCTCCTTCATTGGTCCTTTGGGTCTTGTCCACTAACTGAGTGCTCACCTAGGCTCTTTCCTGAGCTTTCTTTTCTTTTCCCCACATACTATCTTGCCTGGTGATCTTACTGGTAACTGTGGCTTTAATTATCACCTTTGCACAGACCCTGGGCAAGTCACCTAACCCTGTTTGCATCAGTTTCCTCATCTGTAAAATGAGCTGGCAAAGGAAATGGCAAACCACTCCTTTCTATGCAAATAAAAATGTTATTCTCAGTTTTATTTATCCAGCTCTAACCTCTCTCCCAACTTCCATCCTTGCTTCATCACCTGTAGAAATCTCAAACACAACATGTCCAAAACAGTACTTGTTAGCTTTCCTCCCCCTTCAGGACTTTCCTATTATTGGATTATTTTTTTTTTGAGGCAACTAGGGTTAAGTGACTTGCCAAAGGTCACACAGCTATAGTATATGAGGCTGGATTTGAACTCCGGTCCTTCTGATACCAGGGCTGGTGCTCTATCCACTGCAGTGCTACCTAGCTGACCCTCCCTATTATTGTTGAGGGTAACACCATCCTCCCAGTCACCCCTGCTTGCAAACATGGCATCATTCTTGACTCCTCACTTGTATTTACCTCACATCTGTGAGGTCTGTTGCCATGTGTTTTAGTTTTAGTTTTAGCTGCCAAAGTGATTGTCCTAAGGGGCAGGTCTGACCATGTCACCTACCTTGCTCAATAAACATCAGTGGCTCCCTGTTACCTCCAGAATCAAATATCCAGTCCCTAGGATAGTACTTTGCATATAATATATTTGTTATTGAATCAATAAATCCCACTTTGGCTATTTTTAATAAAAAAGACTGATAAACCATGGCTTATAAAAGCATTATGTACATGTGATATTACCGTATATTGACACATTTTTTTGGTTGCTCCTCATACAAGATACTCAGTCTCCTGACTCTGTGCCTTTTTCCTGATCTCCCATGTGTGAAATGCCCTCCCTCCTAACCACTACCTTCTAGCTCCCTTCAAGATTCAGCTAAAACCTCACGTTTCTCTGGAGGACTTTCCCATTCTCCCAACCTCCACTACTAGGAAGTCTAAAATGACTTCCTGTTTACATTGTAGATATCTTCCCTGCATGGTGTTTTGCCTGCTGTCTTCTCCATTAGAATAGAAGCCTGACAGGACCACATTTTTGCCTTTCTTTGTAACCACAGCTCAGCACAGTGCCTGGTTTAATAAGTGCTTAATAAATGCTTGTTAATTAACTGGCTGATATGACAATATCATGAACTTTGGGGGCAAGACCTTTTTTGCTGGGCCTCTCACAGCCTTGGCTGCTAAAGCAAGTAGGGACTTAAGCACCTGCAGAGGAAGTTGCCAGGTTATCTTCTGTTTTGTTTTTGTTTTTTTTTTAAATTTCTGGGGCTGTTGGACTTTATCTGGGCTGTTTCCACCATGGTCTAAAGGGAAGTGGTAGTTGAGGTGGTGCCAGTAGTTGGACCCACCTGCCACATGCTGTTTCTTTTCCATCCCTCAGGATACCTTGCTACTTCAGCTGGGTTGGTTTGCTATGTAGACAGGTAGAGCAGTGGCTAGAGCACTGGGCCTGGAATCAGCAAGACCTAAATTCATATCCATCCTCAGACACTAGTTGCATGACCTTGGGCAAGTTACTTAACCTCTGTCTCAGTTTCCTCAACTGTAAAATGAGGATATTAGTAACACCTACCTCCCAGGGTTTTTGTGAGGATCAAATGAGATAATACTTATAAAAGCCGTTAGTACAGTGACGGGCACATAGTAGACGTTACATAAATGCTGGTGATTATGATTATGATTATGGTGGTAGTGCAGTGAAAAAGAATACAGAACTTTGACTTGGAAGATCTGTGTTCAAGCCCCAGTCTTGCCACATACTAGCTAAGTGACCTTTGGCGCATCATCTTCCCTTAATTCACCTTAAAAATGGGGATAATAGCAACCTATGTGGTTCAGTTGAAAAAGTGTAGGATTTAGAATCAGAAGATGTGAGTTCAGTCAGTCTGTCAGACAAACATTTATTAGGCACCAACTGTATGCCAGGCACTGTGCTCTCAGCACTGGGGATATAAAAAAGAGGGAAAAGGCAATCCCTGCCCTCAAGGAGCTCACATTCTCATGGGGGAGACAAGCAACACTGTACAAATGAGTTCTAGACAGGAGATACTGGGGGTTATCTCAGAGGGAAGGCACTAAGAGTAAAGTGGATTGGGAAAGGTTTTCTGTAGGAAGTGCGGCTTTACCTGAGACTTGAAGGAAGCCAGAAGGTGGTGATGAGGAGGGAGAGGGGTCCGGGCATAAGAGACATGCAGTGAAAATGCGATGAAGCACCTCGTACCAGAAGCAACAGCAGTGTCACTGGATCACAAAGTGCACAGTGAGGAGGAAGGTGCAGGGACACTGGAAAAACAGTCAGGAAGGACTTTAAAAGACAAAGAGAGGATTTTATATTGAATCAAATCTCTGAGCTGTCCTTTACTTCCTGTACAACTCTGACCAAGTCCCTTCAGTTTCCTCATCTATAAAATGAGGGGGGTGGACTAGAGGAGGCTCTTTGAACTCAATGTCAAGGATTCTCTGGTCCTCACAGGGTTGTTTTGGGTTCTTTTGTGTCCAGTGCTATAATAATGGCAGCCCTTCTGAAGACTGTCTCTAATGCCAAAGGATCCATGATGAATATTCTATCTTCCTCCAGAGAGAGAAGTGATGAACTCCGAGTACAGACTAAAGTATAATTTTCTCACTTTATTTCTTTTTCTTGCTTTTTTTGCACCATGGCTAATATAGAAATGTGCTTTACATGTAATAATTGATGTCATATCCCTTGTCTTCTCAAGGGGTGTGGGAGGGGCGGGAAAGAGGAAGAGAAATTTAAAAAAAAACAATGTTGAAAATTTTTACATGTAATTGGGAAATATTTAACAAAATGAATAAAAATGTATTTATAAAAAAGACTCTGTTGCTGACCCCCAGGAGAGGATACAAGGTGGCACGCAAAGTCTAAGGAGGTCTTTCTTTTGGAGGGATCCCTGGAATAAAGGGCATTTGAGATGGGCCTCAAAGGATAGGTAACAGTCCACCAGGTAGAGGTTGGAGTGATGGCATGAAAAGGTGAAGAGTGCTGGATGTGGGCTAGAGATCGCAATTGAGGATTAGTTCCATTTGACTGGTGCACCTTTTGGAGAGGTATGTAAGGTAAGATTTGAAAGATTGGATGAAGCCTGATTACAGAGACAGCTAGGTTGGTGCTGCAGTGCACAGAGTACTGGGCCTGGAGTCTGGAAGACCCAAGTTCAGCTTGGCCTCAGACATTTACTAGCTGTGAGACCCTGGGTAAGTCATTTAACCTTTGTCTGTTTCACTGTCCTCATCTGTAAAATGGGAAGTTGTGAGGATCAAATGAAATGATATCTGTAAAGCACTTAGCATAGTGCCTGTCGCATGGTAACAGCTATGTACATGCTTCCCCTTCCCTGATTAGCTGGACACTTTCCTGCTGAAAATTTCTTTTTTTTAATGCTTAAAATATTTTTTTCATGGTCCACAGATTCAGATTGTTAAAGCTTGGAAGGGAATTTTGTGATTATCTAGTCTGATGCTCTCATTTTATAGATGAGAAAACTGAGGCTCAGACTGGCTGAGGGAGTCATCTGTGTTCCCACAGCTAGTCAATGACAGAGAGACTCACAGTCTGGTCTGCTAGCTGCTCATTCACTAGTTTTCCCACCATTCCATGTTCATGCCACTTGGACCCAAATTTGGTGAATTTCAACAGCAATTATGTGTGCAAAAAACGACTTCTAGGTGGACTCAAGTTATTGCACTTTAAATTTGAATATGTTTGTTGAAAATGACCTTTGGATATAGAATCATAAGTCCTGGGTTCAAATCTCCACTTGGATTCTTACTAGCTGTGTGTGACCACCTGTGTGTTTGGGCCTCAGTTTCTTCATCTGTAAAATGATGGGGTTGGACTACATCAGAAATGTCAAGGGCCGACACTGCAGCCTGCATATCCCTAATACTGCTGGAATTGGATTAAAATGTGTTTGAGAAATATTTAAAAAATAAATCAAAATACAATAAAACAGATACTGTTAATTTGTGGTCTTCTGAGTTGCTGTGTGGCCGAGTTTCTCACTGCTGGAGGTCCTCTTCGTGGACTCTAAGTCACTTCACCTTCTCTGAGCCTCAGTTTTCCTATCTGGAAAAATAAGGAGGTTGGTCTCATTGATCTCAAAGGTGACCACACAAGCATGCCAATGGGAGACACATACACACTGATGCTCGAAAGATGTTAATGCAAGAATTGAGCTATTTGTTGTCATCCACAAATTGCTTGGAAAGAATTAAAAAGCTCAAAAGGAAAAGTCTGGATGAAAGGAGATGAGAGAACTTGAAAAAAATTGCTTCTCTCAAATGGAGCGCTCAGTAACCTGGGCATTCGGGGGTGCATTATGGGGTGCTAGCTGTGAATATTGTTACCTCTGAAGAGAAAGACTTGTTCCAAGACAAATAAAGATACTGTGTGAAGCAGTTTAGTCCCAGGGGACCCTTTTCCCTGGAGCAATTTAGCAGGAGGTGAGGACAGCAGGATATCACTCACACCAAGGCAGAACAACTGGGATTTGGTTGATGGAGTATCCACACCAGAGCATTTCTGGCTGCAAGAATGGTCTGTGCTAACAATAACTAGCTTTTTGAAGCTATGAACAGCTCAGAAAATGAATATGAGTTCCTGCGGCATAGAAATGAGGAAGTTCCATTTCTGTGGGATCATTTTTCTCTGTCCTGGGAAAGAATAGCCATGATATAGAGAAGGCAATGAAAAAAGCAGGCTCAGAAGGGGCCTAAAGCTGTATCCTGCTTGTCTGGCATGAGTGAGGAGCACATGGTGCTCCCAAAGAAAGTTTCGGGTTTCATCATTTAAGGATGACCCTGATGAGAAGACCAAACAGGGTAATAGAAGAAGCACTGTATTATGAGTCAGGAGACTTGGGTTTGATGCTAACTAGCTGCGTGATCTTTGATAAGTCACCTAGCCTTTCTAAGCCTCAGTTCCCCTTTCTGCAAAACAGAAAGAATATTTGCCTTGCCAATGTTTAAGGTTTGTTGAGGGGAGTAAATGAGACCGCATCACAGGATAATGAACTCTCCAGCTGGAAGTAATCTTGGGGGGCGGGGGAGGGAAGGGAATAAGCATCTATAGCACCTACCGCATGCCAAGCACTGTGTTCAGTGCTTTACTTGTGATCTCTCCCATTAGGCTGGGAGGTCTTAGTAACTTAGGTAAATAGGTGCTTAGTAAATTTTTAATGACTGACGTGCATTGATTTAATAATATGATTTTGGGTAATGTTTTTCAAATGATAATTTATATTAATTGTTTTTACTGATGTTGAATCATCCTTGCATTCCTGGTATAACTCCAACTTGAAAATATTGAATGCTTTTTTGGACATGTCATATTTTAGTATAAAAGGAATTTGGTAGAGTGTTTTCTTCCTCCATTTCTGAGGACAATTGGTAATAGTATAGGTACTTATTTCCTTAAAATTTTTATAAAATTCTCTTCTAAATCCAACTGAACCAGAGGTATTTCCCCCTCCTTTGTTAGTTCCTTCATAGCTAGTTTGGTCGCCCTTTCCGAAATTGGTTACATAAGAGCTTTATTTGGTGTTCTGTTCATCTGGGTATTTTATACTTTTGTAGATAATCCTCTATTTCTCTTAAATTTTCAGTTTTGCTGTCATATAATTTCTACCGTGCCATGATTTCACTTTATTCATTTTGAAAATTTGGTTAATTAGACTTTCCTCCCTTTTAAAATCAAGTTCGTGAAAGGTTTATCATTTTGTTAGTCTTTCCAAAGAACTAGCACTTAGTTTTGTTGATCACTTCCATAGTCTTTGTTTTTCAAATTTATCTGTTTTTCCTTTAATTTGCAAGATCTTATTTGTGCTTATTTTTCTTCATTGGTTTTCTGATTATTTTAAACTGTACATTCAGTTCATTAATGTTTTCTTTTTCTTTTAAAAAAAATTATGTAATTTTTGCTCTGAGGATTGCCTTTGCTTCATCCCAGAACTTCTGGTGTTTTTTCTCATCATTATCTTTGTTTTTCACATAGTTATTAATTTTTTCCTATGTTTTGTTCTTTGACTCACTCATTATTCAGGATTTAGGTCAGGTTTTTTTGCTTGTCTCCCTCTATTGATTTTTATTGTGCTATTGTTTGTAAAGGATGTTTTAGTATTTCTGGTTTTTTTTAATATTTATTTACAGTTTCTGTAGTATATTGTCTATTTTTTTAAAGGAACCACATGGTCCTGAGAGAGTATATTCTTTAATGTTGCAATTTGAAGATGTCATTATGTCTTTCAGCTCTAAATTCTCCAGCAGTTTATTCAATTCTCTGTGTTCAGTTTTGTTTACCTTTCTAGAAGATTTGCCTGAGAAAGGAATATTAAAGTCATCTACTATTATTGTGTTCCTTTATCTTTTTGGCAATTTAGTTAACTTTTCCTTTGTGAGTTTAGATGCCATACCATTTGGCACATATATGTTTAGAATTGATGTTGTTTCATTATTCATCTTCATAGATTTACGTATCTGTCCGTCATCTCCCTCCTGAGCTCCAGTCTCATAACAGTAACGGCCCATTGAATATCTCAGACTGGATGTTCCAGAAGCATCGCAAAGTCAGCATGTCCCAATCTGAACTCTTATCTTTCTCCTCAAACCCTTCCCTCTTTCCAACTTTTCTATCACTATGGAGGGCACTACCATCCTCACAGTCCCTCACTCGAATGACCTTTGTATCATCTTCAACTCCTCGGACACACTCACTCCACACATCCTAACTGTTGCCAAGTCTTGTCATTTCTTCCTTTGCATCTCTTGTCTAATCTCCCTTATCTCTACTCACACTGCTCCTACCCTGGTTCAGGCTCTCACCAATTCCTACTTGGATGATCACAAGAGCCTTCTATTTGGCTTCCCTATCCCAGGTCTCTCTTATCTCTCCTCCCACATTCACCTACACGTGTGTGTACATGTGCATCTGAGAGAGATCCATAGCCTATTAAAGAACTCTTTGCCATCACCCATTTCAAACATTATGGCCAGGAGTAGGCACCCTCATGTTTACACCTAGTCACGTGGAAAGGAACAGTGGAGGAGGAGGGAGGGTGGTGGATGAATATCTTCAAATTGGCCCACATAAGCCATTCTACCTCGATTCTACTTGTATAACCTCTCTCTGAATATGTCTGAATTTCCCAAGGGTTCATTTCTCTTTTTCTGTCTTTTTTTGCTGCTCTTTTTCTGCCCTTCCAACTCTTCTGCCTTTTCATGTATTTCTTCTGTGTGTCCTTTTCAGTCTCTCTCATTTTCTATCCCCTCACTTTCATTACTCCATTCTGATTTTCTCCCTTAAGGATCATAATGTAGAAAGTATGTTTTTGTTATTTGTTGTAGTTTATTGAATGGCTTTATGCTCTAGATTTAAGAGCTAGGTAAGAAGAAATGTTTTATTTTTCTCTAGCCTGCTCACTTCTTCCCCCTCAAAAAAAAAACCTAAGAACTATTTTTTAAAAACTTAGGGGATCCTTCATTGATTTTCCTCCCATATGTCAGGGCCTCTAAATAGAACAGAAGTTCCTCACTCATAGTCTAAAGTTATAAAAAACTTGTTAGGTAATTATATTGGGTTTAGGGAACTAGTCACTACTTTGGATTTCTGCCTGATACCCTGAAAACACAGTAATATTTGTTAAATGATCAAATCACAGCCACAAACAGCAAGTTCATTGACTACTTGATTTCTGATGAATGTTATTTGTAATAAATCACAATAAAGGAGATATATTTTGTAACTATAGATAGGGAAGAGTTTATGACTAAACAAGGGATAGAGAGGAGCAGAACAGATAAAATGGACAATTGGGCCAACTGAATTAATGAATCACCCCACTCCTCTTAAAGTATCTAAGAAGATACTCTGGCCCTGATACTTTTGTCAGGCTAGAATATCTCTACTGAATCAATCAATTTGTCATAGGCATTTGTCATAGGCATATCCTGTTACACCCCGTGGATCTTCCATAAAATAGCCAATTTGGATTGCAGCATTTCATTGGAGATTCAGGAGACAGCAGTTCCAACCAAGCCCTTGAAAGGGGATTGCTTATTGGGGCAAGGGGGTGGGGAGAGAAGGGGTGGCTCTGTCTCTTCCTTACTTGCCCCTTGATCAGACAAGGACTTTGTGAACTTCAAAAGGTCAGAGGATTTGGACCTCTAATCATTACCCTAGCAAAGAAGAGAAGCAAATGAAAGCAGTATCTGTATTGAGATATGAGGACAAATTAGATACACTGAGGAAAGGCAGCTTTAGGAGTCTACAAGGAACCCAACATAAAACTATTCCATACATATCAAGAACTTCATAAGGGCCCTACAAAGGGAGGAAAAGACTTCCAGGAGCTGTGAGTTACCTTTGTGTCTTGTGGGCTTGAGCCCACCTTCCCCTAGACTCTGTGTATACTTGCAAGAGAATATGCCCCATGCTTGGAAGGATGCTTTGTTATGACTGCTCCTATTATGCCTTCCTACTTCTAAAAAGTAATTCTTCCTGACTGGATAATTGCTATCTACTGATAAAGCACAGGAAGGGAGAAGCACACTGATGAGAGCTCATGAGCTATAGTACTAGGAAAAAACCATCCCATGGTCCCTCAAGGGAGAACCCTCGAATTCTGAGGAGAGACATAGTAGCCACCCTCTGAGGACCTAGCTTGCCATTGTGAGACTCTAGATAGCAGCCCTAGAGCAGATTCCCCACCCCTGCCTGCCCTAGAGCTTCTGCTGTAATTACATAAAATTAAAAAGCTTCTGCACAAAACAAAGTCAATGAGGTTTTGGAAGGGAACCAATTAAGTGGAAAATTTTTTTCGGTAATTTCATCTGATAAGTCTTATAAAGTAGTCAAGGAAATGATTCAAATGTATAAAAAGAGCCATTCCACAATAGAATGACAAAGGGTCACAGTATTTGAACAGGCAGTTTTCAAAGAGAAATCCAAGCTATCAACGGATTTATGAAAGAAATACTTCAAATAATCAGACAAATAGAAATCAAAATAACTTTTGAGGCTCCACCTCATACTCATCATATTGGTAAAGATGACCAAAAAAGAAAATGACAATTGTTGGTAGGGTTGCAGGAGGACAGGAATACTAATTGACTGTTGGTGGAGCTTTCATTGGGTATAGTCATTCTGGAAAGCAATTTGGAAAAAATATCTCCAAAGTCAAAGGCAAAAAAGTAAAGCAGGGAATGATTTCATGGAAGTCCTGGGAAGACTTCGGTATGAACTGATGCATAGTAACGTAAACGGAACTGGGAGCACCATTTATACAATAACAGTATTGTAAAGAAAAAGAAATTGGAAGGAAGAACAATGACAAATGTAGTGATCAACCACAGCTCCAGAAGAAAGCTACCTGCTGTATGACAGGTGTGGGGTCTGGAATCAGGACTCAAAGTGCCAGATGAGACATATATTTTTGGACATGGCCAGTGCCTAGATTTGTTTTGCTTTACTATGTTTATTTATGACAAGTTATTGGTTTGGTATTTTGTTTTGTTTTGTTTTGTTTTTTAAATGGAAGGCATCTTTGGGAGGTAGAGCGAGAGGAGCACTAGTAATGGCCTTCCCCCCCCCCCAAAAAAAGAGGTATCAAGGTATAACTTTGTGGGGGTTTGGTTCAATATAAATGGAAATTCCCTAACAATTAGAAATACCCCAAAATGAAGTTGGCTGTCTTGGAAAGTAGTGAGTTCTCAATCAGTGGAGGTTTTCAAGTGCTCAAATTACACACTGTTCAGATAAAAATCACACATTCTATAGGGGAAGGGACTCCAGAGGCCATCTGATATACAGGGTACTTCAACAAAAATTCCTCCTGCAATTCTCCAACAAATGATCATCCAGGCTCTGTGGACACTCCCCACTGAAAATGAGCCCCACGAGCTCCTGAGGCAGCTCATTCCATTTTCAGACAACTCTAATTGTTAGGAAATCTTTTCGACAGCAAACCTAAATATGTCCCTCTGAAACTTCTATCCATTGATCCTAGTTCTCCCCTCTTCCATCAAAAATAGTACACAATAGCCTTCCAGATACAAGAACACAGGTATCAGATCTTCTCTCCCTGCCCCGTGCCCCAACCCAGGTCTTTTCTTCTTGGAATGAAACATCCCTGCTTCCCTTAACTGATCCCCCCATCCTTTGAGATTGTATTTTTCTTATCTTTTAAGTTAAATTTTATTTTACTTTCATGAAGATGTGCCTAATCTCCCACCCCCTCCCCACACACACACATTTTGGAAAAAAAAGAAAAATAAAACTCTGTTACAAACATGTATGGTCAAGCAAAACAAATTCCCCCATTGGACATGCACTCACAAAATATATCACCAGCAGGCCAGTATCCTGTCATCACAAACAGGTTGAACTGCAGGTGAGAGGAAAAGTTGGCCCAGTCCAGTAGGCAAAGACCTGGCCTCTGAGCCATGGCCACGCCACAACAAACAGAATCTACGTTCTAGACTCCTCTAATGGCTAGTACGCCTTCTGCGCAGGCGCACTACTTGGTAGCTCTTCACCTCTCTCAGGCGGTGGGTAGCATATTGAATCATGAGGCCTCTGGAATCGTGGTTGACAATTGCACTGATCAGAGATACTGTTTCAAAGTTTTTCCATACAATATTGCTGTTGTATAAATTGTTCTCCTGGTTGCCACATCACTCCGCATCACTTCACACAAGTCTTCTCAGATTTCCCAGAAACCAGGCCTATAATAATTTCTTACAGCACAAATTCAAATCTTTGCTTAAATGTGGCATCCAGAATTAGAGAGCCCATCTTACTACTACTGAGCTGCTGTGGAAAGAGCTTGAGGCTTGGCAGCAGGAAAAAAAAGGTTCCAGACCCATCCCCATTCTGGCTTTAACCGGCTGTGCTGCAGAAGGGGATGGCATGGGGTAAATGAGTGGCACACAGCAGGTTGGTAGCCTGCCACAGGTTGGAGAGCCTCCCTCCCTGGCTCCACCTACCAAGTAGTGCGCCTGCGCAGAAGGTGGAGGGGCATTGGAAGAGGGAGAATTTAAAACTTAGATTCCTTCTATTGGGAGGTGGCAGCTTCTAGATCCGACCACCTCCAGACACACTCACATCATCCAGCCATGGCTCGGAAGACCGGCCGGCGCCTGCTGAGCTGGGCCAATTCTCCCTGTCACCTTCAGTTCAACCCGTTTGTGTTGACGGGATACCGGCCCACCAGCGGCACCCTGGGCTGTGTGTACAGCCTCTTCTACCTGCACAACGAGCTGGGCAACATCTACATCCATGGCATGGCCCTGATGACCCTCCTGGTGCTGCTGCCATTGACCATCCCCTGGGGCCAGCTGGGCTGGGGCAGCTGGCTGGGCGGCACCCACTGTTTGGCATGCCTGGCACCCCTCGCCGGTTCTGTCCTCTACCACCTCTTCATGTGCCACCACGGAGGCAGCCGCGTCTACACCCGCCTCCTGGCCCTCGACATGTGTGGAGTCTGGCTGGCCAACAGCCTTGGAGCCTTACCCATGATTCACTGCACCCTGGCCTGCTGGCCTCGCCTGCGCCTGCTTGCCCTGGTAGCTCACGCCTTCCTGTCCACCATAGCCGGCTGGCAGGCCCTCACCGCTCGCTCTACTGTCGCTCGCCTCCGAGCCTTTGGTTGGCAGGCCACTGCCCACCTGCTGGTGTTTGCGGTCCGGGGGATGGGGCTGGGCACTGGAGCCCCAGGGTCCTTGCCTTGCTATCTTCGAACGGAGGCCTTGGCACTTCTGGGAGGGCTGGTGAATGTGGCACGGCTGCCTGAGCGCTGGAAGCCGGGGGCTTTCGATTACTGGTGTAACTCCCACCAGATCATGCACTTGCTAAGCGTGATCTCCATCCTCCAACTACATGCTGGAGTTGTGCTAGATCTAATCTGGGCTGCCCACCACGCTTATGCCTGCCCCGCAGACTGAGCACTGTTTTACCACCGCCACAAACAAAAACTTAAAAACACATCAAAAAAACCCCAAAAAACCAACCCTTAAAAAAGCCTCAAACCGCTCTCCTGCCACTCTCCTCAAAGCTAGTAAGTACAAGTAACCCTTGTTCCCCAGGCTTCTCCCCAGTCCTCCCACCTCTTTCCTAAAACTCTTTTTTTTGTCTTGGGGAGTTATGGAGGTTCCCTTTATGCACTCCGGTGTTTGTAAGATCCCTTACTTGAGTGCCAAGCACCCTTTACTGAGTTTTTCTAGTTTATGGAGAACTCCAGTCCTTTCTTAAGGCTATAGGAGGTTGTCCAACCACCTTTCAAAAATCTCAGTTTCTACTTCCCCAAAGCATTTTCTTGCATTCTATTCTATTCTATTCGTTTTCCGAAGTTGTTTAGCCCCAAGAATAGTATGGGAAGAGAAAGGAAAACTTGACAAGGAGTCAGGAGTCCCCAGGTTATAATCCTGGCTCTGCTACCAAATTGAACTTTCCTTCATCTGATTTATTTGTTGGACTAGGCCTGCAGCCTCTAAGTTTACCCACGTTCCACACACTTCTAGGACCACCCACCTCACCCATAGGCCACAGTGTCTTTGCTCTTCTCCAGGGTGAGTGGGAAGCATTGGATTGATTCTCCAACCACTGTAGCATCTGGGTGGCACTAGCAGTCGCCCCTCAGAAAGCATTTGTGCATTCCTTTGACCTCCAACCCTACTTAAGCTCCCTTGTCTACACTACTTTTTCTCCTGCTTCTTGCTCGCTGTGGACTGAAGTCTTCTCCCTCTATGCACTAGCACCTCACATCTAATTTTGAGGAAGACCAAAATTCCATTCTCCCCTGCCCCAAAAGAAACCAAACCAAACCAAGGAAAAGGACAATCAAAAAAAGCGAGAAGGATTATGTATTTAAGGTTACCAAGCCTCAGGACATCTGCTTGCATGTGACCTGACCAGAACTTCGCCTAAAGAGGAAAATTTGCCTTGCACAGAGACTATAACCACTCTTATAAGCCCTAGATCAGGAAGACTGCTTTTCTGGCCCAAGAGCTCTGTCTCTTCAATTCTTCATGGGACTGTGATTTAGTGGGCCCTAAAATGCCCAAGAACATTGCAAGCTTTTTCTTTGGATTCAAATTGCTCAGGTCTAAAATTTTGTGCTTTTTACCTGAAGATTGTGCTATAAATGTTAGGCTTTTTCACACGAGGTCTTACCCACTTATAGAAAACCTTGCCATTCCTAGCACAAAGACGCTGCTTACGTGAACAGTTTTCCTTCATGAGGACTCCCATCCCTTGAAACAAGATGGTCTCTGATCTCTAGAACTCATCTGTGAGAGCCAAGGGCCAATTCAACAAATAGGACAGGAAGAAAAAGCAACACTTACGCATGTGAGTTATTATTTTTGACTCATTTTGGTTCATTTTATTATCTCGTAGTTACTTAATTGTACTTATATTCTTGTGCTCTTTTAGCTAGATATGAGATAGAGTATATGGGCGTGCAGATGGACTTCATGTCTGTTATCCAAGGACAAGCCTAACAGAGTTTGGAGAGATTTATTACTACATTGGTTGTAGGGTAATAAATTGGTTTTGACCATAACAAGTGTCAAAAGCAACCAGTAGGTTGCAGAGGGTTTTACATTGTGCATCAGATGAGGAAGTACTCATACTGATGAAATCAAAGCTATCTGAAGTATGTTGCTTATCTTGCCTTAATGTTGTTGTTGGACTTTTCCTGACCCCATTTGGGGTTTTCTTGGCAAAGATACTAGGGTGGTTTTGCCATTTCCTTCTCCAACTTATTTTACAGATGAGGAAGTTGAGGTAAACAGGGTAAAGTGACTTGCCCAAGTTCACAAAGCTAGTAAATATCTGAGGTCGGATTTGAATGCAGGTTTTCCTGACTCTGGGCCTGGGGCTCTATTCACTGTACCACCTAGCTGGTCTTCTTAACCTTAATAGTCAGAGTTTTGTTTCTTCTTTACCAAACACCATTTCAAGTGAGTTTTTTTTTCTTTGTATTCTGCATTTGCTTCTTTCTGATTCTGCTCTGCCTTCAGAATTAGCCTAACTTAGAGAGCATCACTCATTTGTCACTTACCATATGCTACCAGAAAGCTTATGTTTTATTCATAGATATAGCTTATGTAACTTTCCTTGATAATAGAATCATTATTTCACAACTCCAGTTATTCGTAAGTTCTCCCTAGTGTCTAACCTTAATCCATTATGCATCACAGAAGCATAAATATTAATTTAAAAATCAAATCCAAAAAGATGTTCAAGAGATCTTACATGTTTCTTCTGCCTCTGTCAGCAAGACATCCAAACCAAAAAAAAGGGGGGAAAATTTGAACATTTTGTTTGCCCAACACCAAACATCCGAATGGTTGACCGAATTTTTCACTTTTCGTCTGGATGTCTAGCATCTTGCAGATGTAGCCTTAACATTTTTTTTCGAAATTTGATGACCCAGTTTCTTTGTGCTTTTCCTAATCAAGAATTCAAACCTGAGCAAAAGTGAGTGAGGTTCAGAAAAGTGAAAGTCGTTTAAAACCAGGAAGCTGTTTCCAAATATCCTAGTATATAATCATTCTTCCTTAACTACTTTTCCTTTTTTTTACTTTATACAATTTGTCACTTGTTTTCAGTTCATTCAAATTTGGCCATCAGCCCAAGAGAACCATTCTTTTCTTCATTTCTCTTTACCTTCAGGTAGAGAGACATGTTTGTCTTTCAATGTTGCTTATCATCTGACTACAAAACTTGAAACCGGCAGCTAGATGGCGCTGTGGATAGAGCACCAGCTCTGGAGTTGGGAGGACCTGAGTACAAATATGGCCTCAGACACTTAACACTTACTAGCTGTGTGACCTTGGGCAAGTCACTTAACCCCATTGCCTAGCCCAAAACAAAAACAAAAAACCTTGAAACCATTTTCTATGAACACATAAAAAAAAACCCAAAAAACCTAGCCATTCAAAGCATTATCATTAACTTGAGAGTGGCATTATGTTACTCATGGGACAGCTACTGGGGTAAAGTGCTTTCTACTTTTACACTTAAGAGTTCAAATCTTGGCCCCATTGAGGATCCTTACTATTTGGTGATGAGCCTAGTTCTGTTTCCATAATATTACTGCTACCATAACCAGTGCTAATTTCATCAGACACCAAGCACAGGTGTTACAAAACTAGATGATGTCAGGGCTCTTTATTGGGTGTATCATATTCTTTCTGCTTATGCTACTCTTATCTGATTCACTGAGAGAAACATCTAAAACTCAAAGATAATAGTAGTAGTACTGGTAGTAGTAACAATAATAACCCTTCAATTCTTCGAGTATCTCTAATTTCATTAGCACGAGTACTTTTTTCACTGATGCCATTCACGTCCCCTTTATGTTTAAATAATTTTATTTGATGATGATCTTTTTTAAAAATTTAGTTTATTTTGTTACATTTTAGGTTCTGAACTGTCTCCCTCCCTCCCTACTCCACATTAGAGAAGGTCACCATTTGATACAGATTTATAAATATGTGTACAATCGTACTATGCATACTCCTATTTATCAGTTCTTTCTCTGGAAGAGGATAGCATCTTCCTTCATAGGTCATTTGTAGTTAATTTGAGAATTTATAATGCTCAGAATAACTTAGTTGTTCGCAATTATTCATCGAACATTATTGCTATTACTATACAACATTCTCTTGGTTCTGCTCATTTCACTTCTCATTATTTCGTGCAAGTCTTTCCATGTTTTTCTGAAACCATCCTGCCCATAATTTCTTAGAGCATAATAGTATTCTATCAAAATCATATACCACAGTTTGGATCAGCTATTCCCCAACTGATGGGTATCCCCTCAATTTCCAATTCCTTGCCACCACAAAGAGAGCTGCTATAAATATTTTAGAACATACAGATTCTTTTCCTTTTTCTCTGATCACCTTGGGAAACAGACCTAATAGCGGTATTTCTGGGTCAAAGGGTGTACATAGTTTTATAACTCATTGGGCATAATTCCAGATTGCTCTCCAAAATGGTTGGATCGGGTTCATAGTTCTAACCAGCAGTATTAATGTCCCAATTTTTCCACATTCCCTCCAACATTTGTCATTTTCTTTTTCTATTATTTTAGTTAATCTGATAGGTTTGAGATGATATCTCAAAGCTGTTTTAATTTGCATTTCTCTAATCAATGATTTAGAGCATTTTTTCATATAACTATATATAGTTTTGATTTCTTCATCAAAAACCTGCCTGTTCATATCCTTTGACTATCAATTGGGGAATGACTCATATTTTTTATAAATATTTGATGATCTTCAAGAGTTGCTGTGACTGAAAAAAGTCATCATTCTGTGGTCAAGCCGGCGATGAGCCTCTTTAAATTTGTCAGTGTTGGTCCTTGGTTAACAGACATACAATCTATTCCTGGGTCCATAGTCTAAGCCTTTCTAGTTCACAAGATCTGTCAGAACTTCCACTCCACTAGTTTTCCACTACCTAATTTTGCACTCCAATAGTTTTGTACTACCTAGTTTTCCAAGTTCATTTTATTTCTATACTGCTATGTTTACTGAAAATTCTATTAAGTAGGGTCTTTATACAAGTTTTTAAATAGATACATATCACCTTCCAGAACAGAATGTGAGTAGGGGTATAAAATTTGAAAGTCTTTGGGAAAAGGCACAGGGGGAGGGGATGTGAAACTAATTTCTTCCTATGAATTTCAAGTCACTTTATTAGTTTGAAAACATGACAATTAGTTTTATATGTGCAATTTGGTTTGATCAAAAATAATTTTTGGTATCACTCTAGGAGACACCTTACCCAGGGGGAAAAACGCTTGGGGTAGCTGGGTAGGGAGAAGGGGTCCTTTGAGTCCAGGATATAGTAAGCTTCAGAGGAGATGCAAACCTTGATCACCAAGTTCCTAAAGGCTCGGATAACAAATAGAGTAACAAGTTTGGAAAGTCTTGTTCTCGCCCTGTGGGGAAGACTTGTGGCTTCAGGACTGCTGCAAAGTACTTATATAAAGATTAATTGAGTAGCTCTATTTTTTCCCCTCAGGGCTTCATTTATATTGAATCTCAATTTAAGCTCAGGTTGCTATGCTGTAAAATGTTACTACACAAAAATAACAGTGAACCAATTTCTATTCGGTTATTCTTTGTGCACTCATTCCATATGACAAATATATTCTCTTCCACAGAGGTAACTGATTGTGACAAACAGTTATTCCAGATTAACACACAAGATTAGGCCACAAGGGTATCTAATTAATTTAAGCACCTATTAACTACTCTAATAATTCACTAATGTTGTATAGTATTATAATGGATTTCTTATGGAAGTACTTATTACATCTACATGATAACCAAACACATTGATTTTGATCAGTGCTTTTTCAGTAAATGTTAGTATAATGTCACTATTATGTCATTCAAGAGGCTTCTGCACTTCAGAGTCAACATCTATGGAAGGAATTGCTTTATCCTGACCTATGACATCTGATCTTCTCACTCTGTGAGACTTTTCTCTTGAGATCTTTTGTCACTTTCAAACTAGACCAAATACAAAAAGGAACTTTTCAAGAAAAGCTGAATTTGTATTAATCCAGGTTCTCTTTACAGTAGATTAATGTGCACAATGAAATGATTGTCCAAAGTTGTGGTTTATATGCAGGTAATAAAATAGAGTTAATGTGCCTATGTACCTTTATGACTAAATTGAACTGTCTCAGAGGCTGCTCATTGAAGTGGTATGTATATGGGCTCAGAACACAATCCACCACGCCATTTCAAGGACCCCCCTCTTGGCAGGTATAGCAGTAGTTTCAAAAGAGAGTAGACAAAGTACGTAAGTCTGGCAGAAATAATGAGAGTTTTGCGAATAACTAAGCATCTATAGGGAATCCTTCTTCTCTTTGGACTCTTGGATATCTTCCATAGCAGTGACAAACACCTTTGGTGAGCATAAGTCTCCCGATTTTATGTCTAGCTTTATATTAATAATCAGAAGATTGTCGAACAAAGTTGCTTTGGTTAGAGTTTGAATTATTTTAGGAATATCATCTTTCAAGAACCATAAGATTTTAACATGCGCATGACAGACAGCTTATTACAGGAACATCTTTCAAGTGGAATCTTGCTATATTAAATTAAATCAAATGCCTTCTATAGCCAACAACCAATAAGCACAAGAGGATCTTGTGTTTTCTATGCTTTTCAGTCAGTTGTGTGAATATGGTCTGTTGTGGAATACTGTATGTGAAAGTCTACCTCCTTACTCTGATATCATCATCAAGGATGTCTTTGTCGCATGTATATATTATTCTAGTTTTAATGTTTATTGTTGATTTTGTTTTTTACATCATATTTGTTTCCAAAAATCCTTCTTTGATTTTCCTCTTAAAGGTTTTGCCAAGATGGGAATATGTGCATATAGGTTAGTAGTTTTTTTTTTTCCTTTTTCTCAATTTTTTTCCTGTTGCCTTTTTTTTTTTTTTGGTAATAATATCTGTGTGTTTTTCCAAGTCTTTCATGCCCTTCCCTCTTGAGATATCTTGAGAATCTATCATTCAACAGTCTCAGAATTGAGTCACTTTCAGCAAGGATCTCTTCTGTACATACTGATTCCACATGATCCAGGGAAAATGAGCTGCCTCCATGTCCAGCAGCAGAAATGGAAGCAGTGCTGAAAAGTGCAGCTCTGTGGTCTCCTGGATGAATCATTTCACAGCATACAAATAATTTACCAATGATAGGACAAGTTCCCAGTGTAAATCATCTTTATTCTCCACATTAAAAAGCCAAATCACTTAGCCTCCCCAGTAGGACATACAGTGGAACAACAACCTCTTGTTGGAATATAGATTTAAATGAATACCAAAATATTTTTTAAAACTATTCGTCACTTGACAGTTACTTTTAGAAAATCTAATTCCCTTTGAATCATTCATGGCATTCAGTGGTATCAGTTGAAGTGGATCAAAGATGACTTTCTCTTGCTTTATACAAAATCCATGGCATTTTCCCAAAGCACCTTCAGTGAGAATATATGTAGATTTGGAACATTTTTAGTGGATTTACAGATGTTCTGAGATGTTAAAAAAGGATTTCATTCTTTGTACTGTTGATTTCATAACATATTTTTGAATAGTGTCATGGAAAGTTTTAAGAAGTTTATAGTTTTGAAAACAAATTTCTATTCAAGTATTCCTCACTTTATAATGTTGCTAAAAAGGTACAGAGAGGTTGAATTATTAAAAGTAAATTATGTCTTTATCCCAAAGAAATAAAAAAAGGAAAATGACCTATATCTACAAAAAATGTTTATAGCAGCTCTTTTGGTGGTTGGAAAGAATTGGAAATTGAGGGGATGCCCATCAGTTAGGGAATGGCTGACCAAGTTGTGGTATATGATTGTGATGGAATGCTGTTATGCTATAAGAAATGGCGAGCAGGATGGTTTCAGAAAAACCTGTGAAGACTTATATGAACTGATGCAGAGTGAAGTCAACAGAACCAGGAGAATTTTGTACAGAGTAACAGCAATATTGTGTGATGATCAACTGTGAATGACTTAACTGTTCTTAGCAATACAGTGATCCAAGACAATTCCAAAGGATTTATGATGAGAAATGTTGTCAACCCCCAGAGAAAGAACTGATGGAATCTGAATGCAGGTTGAAGCATACTTTTTAAAACTTTCTTTATTTCTCTTGTCTTTTTTTGTCTCTTTTCTTCCACAACATGACTATTATGGAATTATGTTTTGCATAACTGTACATGTATAATCTGTATCAAATTGTTTGCCTTCTCAGTGTGGGGGGAGGGAAGGAGGAAGGGAGATAATTTGGAACTCAGAGTTTTAAAAAAATGTTGAAAATTGTTATTGCGTGTAATTGGAAAAAATAAAATGTAAAAAGTAAAATATGTGCCCAAGAACATCCATTGGCATTTTTAAGAAAGAATTCCATTATATTTTAAGTTCTAAAAGGATCAGAAACATATCCTTTCTGTATTACATAAAGTACTTTGTACAATGCCAAACACCATGTAGACTCCTAAGAAATATTCACTGATAATGGCATGTCTTGGTGATACTATATGGCTATGAATAATGAAACACCATGATCTGAGAAGGCTAAAAATTGCAAGTGATCCAAAGGGTAATGGAAAGACACATGCTGGGTATAAGTACCACGTAGCATATCACCAGTGATGGCTCGTACATGAGAATTGCCTAAAAGATATAATCAAGATTATGCATGACTGAAAAAGGAGGTGAACCTGTCTTATAGTTCATGAGATGGACAGCCCGCAGCATTAAAGGACTCGGAGAATAACCTCCACTGTTTCAGGCAGATTCTTTGTGGGGGATTTGCAGAAAAGCACAAACGAGAATTGTATGGGAAGAGATAGAGATCGTGATCTGCAGTAATGAAGGGAATGACCATATTAATTAGATCATGGAGACACCAAAGTATCTAAGAATGGCTTTTAAAAAGCAAAACACTGGCACCAGTGCCTTACACCTAGTAGGCACTTAATATTTATTTGTTTGAATATCCACATATGACATCATGTAATATAAGTGGAAAATGAAGAATTAATAGGCTTCATTGCACCCTAGTCTGAGCTGGCTTTTTTAAAGATCAATTTTGAGAAGATCAGAAGGACATATGGACAAACAGGACAGCTTTGAAAGTTATATGTTGAATTTGTTATAGAAAGAAAACTGTATGTAATAAATTTGTGATTTCATGTGTTGTTGTTCAGTTGTTCAGCCATATCTGACTCTTTGCGACCCCATGGATCATAGCATGCCGGGACCTTCTATCCTCTGCTATCTCCTGAAGTCTTTCCAAGCTCTTATTTGTCGTTTCTATGACTATTCATCTCATTTTCCGCCTTCCCCTTCCTCCTTTTGCCTTCTATCTTCCCCAACATCAGGGTCTTTCCCAGGGAGTCCCGTCTTCTCATTATATGGCCAAAGTATTTAAGCTTCAGCTTCAGTATTTGATCTTCCGGTGAATAGCCTGAATTAATTTCTGTAAGTGTTGACTGATTTGATCTCCTTGCTGTTCAAGGGACTCTCAAAAATCTTCTCCAGCACCACAATTCAAAAGTGACAATTCTGTGGTACTCAGTTTTCCCTATAGTCCAACTCTCACAGCCATACATTGCTGCTGGAAAAACCATAGCTCTGACTAGGTGGACCTTTGTCAGCAAGGTGATATCTCTGTTTTTTCGTATACTGCCCAGGTCTGCCACAGCTTTCCTTCCAAGGAGCAAGAGTCTTTTAATTTCATGTCTGTAGTCGCCATCTTCAGTGATCTTTGAGCCCAAGAATATAAAATCTGACACTGCTTCCGTTTCTTCTCTCTCTGTTTGCCAGGAAGTGATGGGACCAGTTGCCAAGATCTTAGTTTTGTTTTTTGTTTTTTTGTTTTTTTATGTTAAGCTTCAAGCAGTTTCACGTACAGTCTTCTTTTTTGTTGTTGTTCTACTTTTTATATGCAAGTGCTCATTTTATTTGGTGTTTAAGTTCAGAGTAAAAAAATAAAATTTAACTTTCAAAATAAGATCAGTTTTAAGACAGACTCCTGGAAAATGAGCTACTTCTCCGGGCTCATATATATTAAGCAGTTGTTGTAGAACAACTCCAGCTCCACATCACCAACCTCTTAGACGTCTTTAATTCAATGTCCTATAGACGTCTCAACTTCAGCATGTTCAAAATGGAACCCTCGAAACATTCCCCTTTTCCAGACTTCCCTATTACTCTCAAGGGCACCAGCATTCTAACAAGGACCAAGGCTTATATCTTCTGGGTCATCCTCAGTTCTTCAATTGCACTCTTTCCATATGTCCGGTCTGTTGCCAAGTCTTGTCGTTTTGACCATTAACAACATCTCTGATGTATGTCGCCTTCTCTGCCGTTACCTTTATATGAGTCCTCACCACCTCTCACCTGGACTGTTGCAGTTGCTTATAATTGGTCTGTCTGCCTCATCTCTCCTCACTCCAATTCATCCTCTACTCAGCTGCCAAAATGATTTTCCCAAGGAGCAGGCAGGTTACCCCCCCCCAAAAAAAAATCAGTTTCAGTGGCTTCCTGTCACCTCAAGGATCAAATATGAATGATCTGATCTGTTCCTCAGTTAAAACCCTTCACAACCTGTTTCCCTTTGCAGTCCCCCCCGCCCATGTACTCTATGATCCAGTCACAGTGGTCTGCTACTGTTTCTCATGCTCTTAATACCATGCCTGCACACCAGTTGTTGCTTGTGTCTGGAATGCTCATCTTCCTCACCTCCACTTACAACGAGTTTTCTTGACTTATTTTAAGACTCAGATCACATCCCACCTTCCGGAAGAGACTTTCACTGGTTTTCCTCTCCCTTCCTCCCAGTTTCTTCCCTCTGAGATTGCCTTCCATTTACACTGTGTATTTCTGGTTATTTTCATGTTGTGTCCCTTATTGGAAAATGACCTACCTGAGGGCGGGGACCCACATTTGAGCCCTTCTAAATATCTCCTTCACTTACCACAGTACCTGGTATATAGTAGGTCCTTAATAAATGCTTGTTACCTAACCAGCTGACAGTACGTTCATTAGGACCATAGCTTTATAGCTCGAAGGGATCTTAGAAGGTAAAAATTTGTTGATGTAGGATACTAGGATTATATACCTGTATATCTGCTTGATTATAATAATAGCTCGCAATTATGTGGCACTTAATTCACAATAGCCCTGTGAAGTATATAGCAGAAGCACTATGACAGCTTCTCCACATTCCCCCATTTTCAAGACACTAAGGAGAAACTGGACAGTCAGGTGGCCCAATGGATAGAGCACCAGGCCTGGAGTCAGGAAGACTCATCTCCCTGAGTTCACATTTGGCCTCAGATGCTTAACAGCTGTGTGACCCTGGGCAAGTCACTTCATTCTATTTGCCTTAGTTACCTCATCTGTATAATAAGCTAGGGAAGGAAATGGCAAACCACTCCAGCATCTCTGCCAAGAGAACCGCAAAGGAAGTCATGGAGAGTCAGACACAACTGAAACAACTGAACAACAAGGGGAAACTAAGGCTTAGAGAGATGAAATGATTTTTCCAAAGTTACACAGCCTCTAAGTCATAGTGCAGAACTCGAGCCCAGGTCTCCTGAATCTTAATCGAGTACATTTTCTACTGTACCACAGCTAACCGACTATTAACAAATGAAGACTAGAGACAGGAGAAAAGTTCAAGTTTACAAAGAGAGCCAGTGAAATAAAATGCTTCAGAGAGCCTCATACAAATAATAGCGGGCACTTAGAATGTGCCTTACAGTTTATGAAGCTGTTCACATCCATTGTCAAGGCAGAGATAGAAACAATATTGTTAATTGGCATGTACTGGCTACGTGGACAGAGGAAATTGTTGAAAAGTTTGGAAAACAAATGACAAGCCAAGCCTAGCATGATATGGCAATGTTATGCACGACATAGTAATCAGTTGGGACTTCAGTTATTTGGACGTTTACTGGAAAGAAACAAAGGAACAGAGAGAGAAAGAATGAAAGAAAAGAAGAAAGGAAGGAATGGCAAAATTTTTTTGATTTGCCTTAATGATAATTTAATTCTTCCAAAAGTGGAGCAACAATTGAGAGAAATTTTTCTGCTTGACCTGATTCATGCCAACAAAGGGATACTGTTTGCCTACAACAGGAGCCTTCTAGGGAAGTGACTGTTTTAGAATTTGTAACAGAGAAGGAGATGAAAGCCTAGCATAGTTCGACATGCATTTTAGATTTTGAGAGAGCTGATTTCAAAGGGTTCAGAGAAAGGGTAGTTAGTATCCACTGGACTAAAATTAAACAATGAAAGATAACCCAGGAAGGATTAGAATCTCTCAAGCATGAAATTCTGAAGGCACAAAGAAAAACAATTTGAATGAGTAGAAAAAAAAAATAGGAATTGTTCAAAGAGACCAAAGAGTACATAAAAAGAACTCAGCGGCTTAAATTTTATCTTTAAAATTTTTATTGATGTCTTTTGTTTTTACATTACCTTCTTTTCTCATTATATCCCTCCTTCCTTCCCCACCCAGAGATCAACTTAGCTTTTAAACAGACATCAACCAATCATCAATCAACACATAATAATTAAGGAACTAAGTGCCATGTGCTGTGTTAGAAGCTGGGATATAAGTATAAAGAATGAAATAGTCCTTACTTGCAAGGAACTTATACGTTTAATGCAAGAGATAAGTATACATATAAATGTGGAAAGTATAAATATAAAGCGAATAAACACAAAGTAGTTTGGAAGGGAGAGATTTGGAAAGCTTCCATGCACAAGAAGATGCTTGATTGGTATCTTAAAGGAAGAGAGGGACTTTATGAGGTGCAAATAGAGAGGGAGTGCATTCCAGTCAGGTGGGATGGCCAATACCAAGTATGTATGTGAGGAACAGACAAGGGCTAATTTGGCCAATGTGGCTGGGGAAGTAATGTCCAAGGATGCTAGAAGGATAAGTAGGAGCCAGATTGTCTAGGGCTTAAAAAACCTAAACAAAGGCATTTATATTTGATTTTAGAGATAATAAGATGCCATTGGAGTTGACTGAGTAGAGGAGTCATGTGGTCAAATATGCTTAAGAAAAATTACTTTGGCAGTAGTGTATAGGGTGAACTGGAGTTCTGAGAGCCCATAAGGCAGGGAGAGCAATTTGGAGACCGCTGCAATAATTGAGACAAGAAGTGAAGATGGTGGCCTGAACTAAGATGGTAGCTGTGTGAATAGGAAGAAAGGGTCCTATGTGAAAGATGTTGTCAAGAAATGGCAAACTTTGTCATCTGCCTGGATGGGTAGAGTGGAAGAGAGTTGAGGAATTGAGGATAACGCTGAGGTTATCCCTGGGAGACTGGAAGGATGGTGGTGTCTTTGGTAGAAAAAGAAAAGTTTGGAGGATGGGAAAGCTCTGAGCAAAATATAGTGAGTTCACTTTTAGACATGTTGATATTGAAATGTCTCTGAACATCCAGTTGGATCTAATAGGCAGTTGGTGACATGGGGCTGAAGTTTAGAGGAGAGACTAGAGCTGGATATAAAACTCTTGGAGCTATTTTCCAGTGGATAGAGCTCCGGACATCTGGCTTCAAATTTGGCCTTAGACACTTGCTAGGTGTGTCACTCTGGGCAAGTCACTTAACCTCTGTTTGCCTCAGTTTTCTCAATTGTAAAATGGGGATAGTAATAGCACCTGGCTCACAGGGATCAAATGAGAGGATAATTGTGAAGTGCTTAGCACATAGTAGGTGCCTGACAAATTCTAATTTCATTCCATTTGCATGGAGATGATTGTTAAACCCATGGGAGGTTACCAAAAGAGAAGAAGGTTAGCGTTAAGATTCTTCACTTGAGGTCCATGAATTTGCTTTAATCTTTTTGATAACTATTTCAGTAAAGATTGTTTCCTTTGTAAACCTATGCATTCTATTTTATGCATTTAAAAACATTTTTTCTGAAAAGAGACCCATGGGCTTCACCAGACTACTAAAGGAGTCTGTAAAGGTTAATCCCTCTCTAGAGGTAGAAGAGGGCCCAGGACAGAACCTTGGAGAACACTCACATTTATGAGCATTTCGTGGATGATGAGCCAGGATACCGAGGAGTGGCAGAGAAGTAAGAAGACTAGGAGAAAGTAGTGTAGCAAAAACCCAGAGAGGAGATAGTATCCAATGTAGCAGACGGGTTGAGAAGGATGAGGACTGCATGTAGAGAAAATGGAAATGAGGACGGTATTTGTTTCTCTACAAATAGTATCCTGTGTGCAAAAGCTCAAAAACTGTAGGAGTTTGGGGAGGAACATTAAGGAGAATAAAAAGTAAAGTTTTAAAGCTCTATTGGAGGAAAGAAGATCAAGGATGGAGTTTTGGGGTAGAAAGAACAATGACAATGGCTAATTGAAAAGGGCAGGACTGTTTGGCTCTTATTCTGCCAAGGAGAAATATCTTTCAACTGGAAAGGATAAAACACAAATGCCTCATATGGAGTAGCTATCTCAGATAAGAAGGGAGATAGTAAGGGAGGCTTGAGCTGCTCTCGATGACTTAGTGACCAGATCAAGATGACTGTGTGTCTTTGTGTGTGTGTGCATGTGTGTGTCCCTGTATATTGAAAGATTCGGTACATGGGATACAATTGTTGAGGCAATCTTCTTTTATTATCCTAGAGAAGTGGATAGGTACCAGGTATCACATGACTGGAGAAGGCAAATATCCCGCTTAAAAAAAAGAAAGAGAGAATGGAATCTGCAAAGCCAGTGAGCTTGAATTTAATTCCTGAAAAAAAATTTAGAATCTATTATTAAAGTGATGGTGGTGGTCACGAAGAAATGATGATCACATAGTTTATCAAGGACAGGTCGTGTCAAACTAACCTCATTTCCTTTTGTGATAGGGTTACTAGACCCACAGTAGATCAGGGGAATTCTGCATATAGAATAAAAATTTTAAACCTTGTTACTTGAAAAATAAAGATCAAAACTATTTTTAAAACAAAAAATGAATTGTATGCCATACATTTTGCTCTCCTATTGTTTCTTGTTTTATAAATTCTAACCTTAGATTTGATGAGTAGGTGCTGTTGATAGATCATGCAAGGATAGCCGTAACTTCTATAATAAGTATTTGTCTGTTACATATCAATTACGTTTTGGTGTAAAGTATCTAAACGTGTAATTGGCCTTCATATGGAGAGATTGCTGATAATTCTCGTCTTTTGGTGATAGTTATGTGAAACTTGGGATGAGACTTGCATCTGAGATCAAAATAGTAAAATGCTTTGCTAGTTATTTATGACTCATTGTGAAGAACATGAGCCAATATTTATGGATCCTATGCAGCCCCTCGTAACAAAGTGAGGAAGATCCCTAACGTGTTGAGTAGACTCTTGGTAGCAAACTTATGGGAGAATATGGACAGGAGTAGCACGGGATGGTGAGATGTGCATATGATGGGGTCTGCATTTCTAGAGGGATCTCCCAAATCAATGAGATCCTGGAGACATTTCAGTGTTGAGTATCTATCCCTGCAGGAGTTCACAGTCTAATGGAGAAGGCCACATGTAAGCAACTATGTACAAACAAACTACAAGTTATTATTATTACATCTCTCTTTTATTCCTCGCTTGATAATAATGATCTGGGTCATCAAACAAAGTGATTTCTGTTCTTCCATCTCAAAAAGAATCTTATCTGATTTTGACATATTCTTGGGAGATGCATTGTTGGAGGAGCACCTGTAAGATGGCTTATTTGCTTTTTCAAATCGACTTTTTAAAAAAATCATAGTATAATCTTTTCTTCTCCACAGCAGCCCATATATTGTGTAACTGTGGAATACTGTTCGCAGAATCCTACCTGTTCTCTTCTCATTGCCTTCATCAAGGATGGCCTATAAACCATCTATAAATACTATTTTTACTATTGATACTTAACTATGAGATCCTTATCCAATGACCTACGATGAACAAACTTACTATTAGAGGAAATGAATTGTCTCAGTATTGGCATTCTTTTTACAAATGAACTCAGAAAAAAGGAAGTTGTAGCTAAATGAAAGGATGGCTCACAAATTCTCTTTTAAATGACAAATAAAGGAATTAGTGGGTTTAGTTCTACTGTGTGTCCCAAGCTAATAAGAGACATCATTTCATGGAGCATTTGGTCATCTGTTATTACAGTGTTCATTATAAGTATTTGCAAAAAGACCACCATAAAAATAATGATAGCTCACATACTATGGCATGAGATGAAATGGTAGAGAAATGCTACAAAGAATAATTGATCCATATGAAATCAGTATATTCTTTGATACTCTGATGCTTCAGTACAAAGGTAAGCATGGGGAAAGATTAGGAAAAAATATGGTTTAGGAGTAAGAAACAGGGGAGGACAAAGGCTTGTAGACTAAACAGAAGATTCATACCTATATACCAAGAACATTTTATTTAAGAAAAAACATCAGGCATTGGACATGATAGTTATAAATATTACAACAAAAAAGGAAATCATTAATGTGATATGGTAGCCATTCCTAAATCTACTCTCTATATACAGTCAGACAAGCAACTTATTAGAGCAAAGGTAAAAATTAACACAAAACTAGAATAGTACGTTGCCATGATCAAAGAATTTGTGACCATGTGGTCACTCTACTGGTGATGATCCTTTCTAGGCTGGTCCTTGGAAGGCAGATTGAATCTCTTGCTGGGACCATGCATGAATCCTTTTGGTAGATCTTGCCTGAGCTTGTGCTCTTTAGTTACAGCTTTTAAGACCCTGGGATCACCTGGGTCACTATTAGATGAAAGAATAAAAATAAGAAAAAGATATGATATTTTATAGTTAAAACAACTCAGCCTGACTATTCAGATAAGTTATTGATACTGCAAAAATGTGAAATAGATGAATGGATGGATTTTAGTCTAGATTATAACCATTTCCTCCAGAAGATTAGTAAACATCCATTTAATACCGTAAGGAGGCCAAAAGACCCCAGAAACTGTGTCAGGCAGCAAATACGTGCAGCGGTATCACTCCATAAAATGGTGTGAAGCAGTGGAGAGAGAAACAAGTTTAGAGAAAGCTTGTCAGTCCGCCCACTTAAGCACATGCCCAAGAGCACTGAAGGATGAAATCAGGAGGACAGCAGACAAAAAATGAAAAATAGCTGTAAAGATGTATATGTGTCATATGTGGCCTGGCCTTCTCTCCCAGAGTCAGCAAAGAAAAGGGCCCTGCTTCTTTGATGAGTGGGATAGTAAATTAATAACAGAGGTAAAAGAATTGCCTTGGGATAATGAGGGTCCGTTTGATATCATATAACATAGATTTGTGGTGGACCCAGTCAACATGGTTTCATGATTTTCTCTAGCTTTGTTCAGCATTGTAAGCATATATTAAACACTTATTAGTCAGTTTTTCAGTCAGTGAACATTTATTAAGCACCTACTAAAATTAAAGCACCAAAGAAAAGCAAAAATTCCCTGCCTTCAAGAAACTCACAATCTAACGGGGGAGACAACATGCAAATAATGATGTAGGTACAAGGTATATGTAGTGGAAATGGGAGGTAATCCCAGAAGGAAGGTACTGGAAGGGAGGGAAGGAGAGGGGAAAGGAGGGATACTACTGGAAAAGTCTTCTTCCAGAAAGTGGGATTTGAGCTAAGTCTTGAAAAAGCCAGGAAAGTGAGGAGGTTAATGTGAAGAGAGAGATCATTCCAGACTTGGAGGACAGCCGGTAAACAGGCAGAGTCTAGAGATGTAGTGTTGTATGAGAGGAACAATACTTGTGGAATATATGGAAGCGTGTAAAGTGTTAGAAGACTACCAAAGGTCAGATGGTTGTGAGTGACTTTGAAAGCTCAATGGGATTTTATATTTGATTCTAGAGGTAATAGGGAGCCACTGGGGTTGATTGAGTTGGGCAGGGGGGTGACCTGGTCAGATCTGCCATTTAGGAAAATTACTCTGACAGTTGAGTGGAGGATGGACTGGAGTGGGGAGAGACTTGAGGCAGGACAACCAACCAGCAGACTTTTGTCATGGTGCAAGTGTGAGGTGATGGGAGCCTTGACCAGGATGGTGATTGTGTGAGTGGAAAGAAAGAGTCATATGGACGAGACGTTTTAAAGGTGGAAATGAGACTTGAGGATAGATTAGATATGTGGAGTAATTGGGAGTGAGGAGGTGAGCATGATATCAAGGTCATGAGCCTGGAAGACTGGGAGGATGGTTGTGCCTTCAATAATCATAGGAAAGTTTATAAAAGGTTGGGGTTGGGGGAAAAGATAATGAGTTCCATTTTGGACATGTTGAGTTTAAGATGCCTTTGGGGCATCCAGTTTGAGATGTTGAAAAGGCATTTGGTGAAGTGAGACTAGAATTCAAAAGAGATGTCAGGGATGGATATGCATACATGTACATATGTGTATATATACACATGAACTTGTATATATATATTATATATATATGAATTATTTGCATAAAGATGATAATTAAACCAAGTCAGATAGTATGGAGGGAGAAGAGAATGGGGTCCACCAGGGGTGGGGAACCTGGTGCCTCAAGGCCACATGTGGCCCTCTAGGTCCTCAAGTGTGGCCCTTTAACTGAATCCAAACTTCATAAAACAAATCTCCTTAACAGAAGAATTTGCTCTATAAAACTTGGACTCAGCCAAAAGGTCACACCCGAGGGCCTAGAAAGCCACATGTGGCCTCGAGGCACCAGGTTTCCAGACCCTTAGAGTATGCCCATGGTTAGTTGGCATGGCCTAGATGAAGAACCAGTAAAGGAAACTAAGGTACTTTCACAAAGATATGAGAGAACCAGGAGAGAGTAGTATTCCAAAAACTTAGGAAGGAGAGAGTAACTAGAAGAAGAGTGGGATCAACAGCATCAAAGGCTTTGGAGGGGAAAAGGAGGAAGATTAAGGAAAGGTCATTAGCTTTGGCAATTAAGACTTTGGAGAGAGTATTTCCCATTGAATGATGAAGTTGGATGCCAGACTGTACAGAGCAAAAAACCCAGTGAGAAGAGATGAGGTGAAAGCACCTGGTGTAGGGGAGGAAAGGGAGGATGCTAGCTAGCAGAGATGGCAGGGTCAAGGGCTTTTTTAAAGGGCAGTGGAGATCCGGCCATTTTTGTAGTTGAAACAGAAGCAGCCACTAGTTGAGAGAGATTGAAGATGAGTGAAAGAATAGGGATGATAGAAGGGGTAATCTTCTGGAGAAGATGGGATAGAATGGAGTCAGAGTTGTATGTAGACTGGTTTACCTTGGCAAGAAGGGCTGCCTCTTCACAGGAGACAGGAGTGGAGGAAAAGATCATGAGAGGGGAAGAGTCATGTGAAATGAGGAGGAGGGGAGAAGAGGGAGCTTTTCGCAAATGCCCTCGGTTTTTTCAGTGAAGTATGAGGTGAGGTTCTCAACTGAGGGTTGGGGAAAGGGGTACCCTGGGAGGCTTTGAGGAGGGATGGGAAGGTTCAGAATAGTCACTCTTATATTAGGATCAAGGGCCCCTTTCCCTTGTCAGGTCACTCCCCTGATTACTTTGAAGGGAGGAAGGAATCTTTACTGGGCCAATCAGGAGAGAGGGAGAAGCAAGATATTATTTCTGAATTGATCATTAAAAACTGATAAGTGTTTCTCTTTCCAATTAGTCCACGGTTTTTGGACAATGATAATTTGGAAGTTCTTTCATACTATTTCGAAAAGGGCTTAGTCAGCTTGTGCAGTTCTTTTCATTCTACCACCCTGAGCCCCTAGCAAATGGCAGAATCAGAATTTTGGCCCACATCCTCTGGCTCCAGAGCTAGTGCTTTTTGTATTATACACCATTTTCCCTGCTGAGATCGAATTTCAAACTATCTTCTGCCACGATATGGATTGCCTTTGAACAATTTCCAGGAATCGCCAATGCCTGAGAAATCTCACATTGGCCACCTCTGCGTCCTTGTAGCCACTTGAGTTGGACAGTCTCTTCTTTTTGTCAGTTTCTTGATCTTTCTCAGTAATTTGATCACTTCCTAAACCCAGACATCTCAGTTTGTCATCTTATTACTGTTTCTAAATGTGGCATTTTTGAATCCTACTCTTTTACCACCTTCGTATCCAGAACTGCCTTATACTGACACCTGCTGGGAAACATAGGACTTGGTACTAGAGAGTATGGCATATAGCAAAAGCCTGGTTTGAGTGCTTGACACCAGAATTCAGTGTGTAGATGCTGATTTGGGTCTAGCTTATGCTCTGAGTAATGCCACAGAGCAATACGATATGTCTTACTTTATTAAGATACAGCATCATAGATTTATAGCTACGAGTGTCTTTGAGGCCATCAAATTCAGCCCCCTCATTTTTAGATGAGGAAATTAAGGCACAGATTCTCTGGGGTAGTCCTCATAGCCTCTATTCTACGAGTATCTCAGAAATTCTGAGAAAGAAAAGGTGCTACCTGTCAAGGTAATGCTAGACTTTGTCCCCATAAAGTCATGTCACTGGGCTTGTTGAAAGGAGTTTAATTTTAAAACTAACATATTAACTCAGAACTCATCCTAAATCTTTCCTATCCATCTCACAAAGCTCTGGTAAGAATCAAATGAGAGAGACTTTAATAGATCTCTGATTTCACTGATGTGGGCATTCCCTCCATTGGTGTAGCTTTCAATCCATGCTTTCTCATCCTCTGTGATTCTTGTCCTTATTATTCTTTATATCCTCCCCAGTGGATTCATCTATCATCCTAGAGGCCTTCCTCCAGTTCTTAAATTTCAAGGGATAACTCAGGCTATCCATTTATTATCCCTTACTGGGCCTACATGACCAGCCCACTTCCTTTTCTCATCATATATTTCTTCAATGATTTCCCTTATGCCGCTTCTCTCATATAGGTTATCACTGTAAATATGCTACAACTTACTTGTATCCACCATTTGTCTTTGATATTTGGATAACATGGAACTTAAACTGCTCAGAGATGGTGGTGTTCCAAGATTTACAACTATGTGGCATCAAAGAGAAAACATGCATGTTGACAGGATGGGTTTTTTCACTGGGTAGGAACTTAATATCATTTAAGCACTTTGTAGGCTGTATAACCCTGTGCAAGTAAAAAGACATTGAAAAATCTGCTACAATGTTTTCTTGAAGCACCATCAGAATCTGTCTGGTTTGTAACTTGTTGGTAAATACATATGTTTTTCCATTATTTTGTTAAGATGGGAGAATTGAGTGTTCAGCTGGTAGTTCTTTCCATGCCTATCGTAATAGAAGGAGCTTTGCATCAGGAATCAAGAGAAATGGGTTCTAAGTGGAACTCCTTCTCTTTGGCAGCTCTCAACCTTGGTTTCATTACTTCTACAAGTGAAGTAGCTAATTTCTCCAGCCCTTTTGAGATCCGACGACTCTATGAAAGGTCCAGAAACTTTTGTGAGTTATTTCCAACTGAAATGAAGTGACTGGTTACACTGGATCGAATGACTCCATTGGAAACAACATGCAGGTGCCTGAAGGGATGGCCGGAATCAAAGGGAGAGGTTGAAATTTGAATGATAGTTTGGTCTGGTGCCAGTGACCAGTCTTCTGCTTCTCTTTTTGTATTTCCACATTATTCAGTTGATTTTCATGTGCTTCACACATAGGTTATGAGCTTAAAGTCTAATGCTTTTTGCTATACCTGAGGCCAACTGTTACTTTCTTTCCTCAAGTTCTCCCTGCCTTGCCCTTTTGACTGAAATCCACCCACTGCTCACTCCTTCAGATTAAAATATCTGTGCCCCTATTTAAAATGCACATATGAGGGACAAATCTAGTCCATGAGCTGATTGGTTTTTGTATTTTTAAATATAATAAAACTTTATTTAAAAATAGAAAAAAAATTTTTAACTCAAGTGGCAGGGAGTTGCCAACCTCTGCTTATGCCATCAATAGTTTAATTTGATTTATTAATTCCCTAAAATAAAATAGGGAAATAAGATTTGATGGTGGAAAGAAGGCCTGGGAAATTCTGCCAGGGAAGTCTGGTTGGTGTGAGTTGCCAAAAGGCAGCATGAGAAGCATTATGCATATATAGGGAGCAGTGAGGGAAAGAAGAGGCTGCAGAAAACGAGAAGGGGAGTTGAAGACAAACGGCCAACTTCAGATTTTTGTCTGGGGTCAGTCTTTACCCTCTGTTTCCTTACAATTACATTCCATCGTCCCTCTTTCCCAGTTTACTTTGCATTTTAGTATTTTCCCCCAGTAATGCATTTTTCCTTCTTAGAGAAATCTATTTCCTTCATCTGTGGTGGGTGGGGAAGAGTTCTAGGATCTGAAACAAAACTTTCGAGGCCGTGAGCTCTGAAGGAGGGTTAGACAGATGAATAGTCAGCCCAGTTACTCATGGGAGAAACAGATGAATAGCATGTATGTTTCACTGCATCTTCCTTTACTCCAGTCTGATGAAGAGATAGCATTGTCTTTCATGTTTCTAGGTCCTCTTGGTTTTAATCTCAGTGCTGTCCTCATCCCCTCACTCTTGTGTATCCCACATATCCAGGCACTTCTCAAATCTTGTCATCACGTGGTGCAGCACCCTCTCTAGGTAAGACTCCCATCAACTCTCATCTGGAGCATTGCAATGGCCTCCTAATTGGTTTACCTGTCTCAAGCCATTACTCACTGTAATCTGTCCTGTACACATCTGCTGCAGGGATTTTCCCAAGAGATAGATCTAACAAGGTTGCACCCCTACACACACACACACACACACACACACACACACACACACACACACTCGAAAAATATCAGTGACTTCCTATTCTCTTTAGGATTACAATTAAACTCCTCTGTTTTGGCATTCAAGGCTCATCTTAAACTTATTCCTTCCTACCTTTCTAGTTGTCTTACACTGAACTCCCTTCCTTTCACTCTGGACTGCTTACTGTTTCTCACCCATCCTCTCCATCTCCCTTCTCTGCCTGTGCTTAAACTGTCATCCATGTATGGAATGCTCACCTCCATTTCTTGGGATCTCTGGTTTCCTTCAAAACTCAGCTCAAGTTCCAGCTTCTCCAGAAAAGACTTGCTGATTGATACGTGCTGAGGAAATTAAGGAGAATAAATGTCCACTTACACCATCCAGTGGATTTTATACAAATTGATGAGAAAGAAAACAAGTCATTTTTTCTGTGTGGCAAATAATGAACTCAGAAATTAAAATAATCACAATGCCACGAAATGATGGCTTTCAATGGTAAAAGGGCTGGTAACTTCCAGAGTGAGGAAATCTCTCCATTTGCACTTTTCAGAGTGCTTTAGTGGGAAGAGTAGAGACTGTGCCCTTGCCCAGTTTGGCAGAACTGCCTTCAGAAAGGAGATGAATTAATCAAATGTATTTATAGTTTTTGAAGTTCAGTAACCATGAGGGCACTGCACAATTTCCTCTAGGAGGTATTAAATTCCAGGAGCTCCAGTCAACTGGAGAACTCTTTGGATCAGAGGAATTTGTAAGGGTCTCATGTGGTTTAGGTCGCTGAACCTGGGCAAAGTGAATGGGGGAAAAGGTCAGAACTAAATGCCCTGTCAGTATAGGGAATATTAGGTCCTGACCCCCCAGAGTGTGTCCTCTGGAATCCAGTGGCATAGATGCAACTTAGCAGGGATACCGTTTCAAGGGCTCTGCCTTCCTTATTTCATGGAAGGAGAAAACCTTCCAGCTATCTCTCCCAAAGGAAAATGTTATTACGAGAGTGGCAGATGATGATAAGCACTTCCAACCTAACTACTGACCAGAAAGAAGTTTCTTAACTGAGTCATTTCCCCCTGAAGCAGGGAGGCAAATTCCATTTCTCTGTGCTTACTTTCTAAAATAATTTCAGTAGTGCTGAGGACAGCAAAAAGAAGTCCATTGGCACTCATGGACTCGATGCAGCCTCAATACTTCTGCTTTCATTTGGGCAAAATCAGTTCTCTTGCAGCTCACTAGTTAGTAGCATAATTGGGTGATAGCAGATATTGCTACTGACACAGGTGTGAAACTCCCAGCAGGCATATCAGAAGTGAACCCTCCAGATTGAAAAACTGCATGCGTATCACTTATGCATTTGCAAAAGCTATATGTGTGTGTGTGTGTGTATATGTATACATATATGTATGTAATAGGCATTGTCTACTTTGTATATTTTATAGGTGTATATATATACTTTTATAACAGATGAGCCATATTATATAACATATAATATTGCAATTTTATATATATATGTATATACATACACACATATATTCATTTTATTTTAGTGAGAACTCAGCCATTTAAAAATGTAATTCTTTTTTTAAAATGTTTATTGATTATAGTAAGATTGGAGAGCCTTTCAGATGGCAAAAATAACCCCTGCTTTGCCATTCTAAATTTTCAGTAACTCTCCTGTAAGACTTCTTTGAATCAACATGTAAGCTTTTATCTGGAGAAATGTTTTATTTTTGTTTTTGTTTTCAGCCAAAGACAAGGTTTATTAGAACATTCGTCATATTAGGCAGACTCTTAAGGAGTCTGAACATTAGTAAGCTATTGGCTAGATTATAAGAATCTGAGCAGTGCCTAGATTTTAAGAATCTAAGCCAAAAAATGTAATTCTTTAAGTTCTTTCCCCCCTCTTCACTCTGGTTTTTGCTGTGAGATTTATAGCTGTTTATTGAGCTTATAAAACCCTCTTTCTTTGTCAAGCTACCCTAACTTCATCAGCTCCCCAGACTCTTCTCTTCTCATTGTAGAGAAGCATGTTTTGAGGAAGATAGTCAGTTGAATAACAGTTTTTATTTAGAACTTTGCATATCAGGTATAATTATTCCCCTTAAGGATCTTAAAATAGAATGGAGGAGAGCAGAAATGAATAAGGTCAACTCTCAGCTTATCCACATGTGAGTTATCTATACTTTTCAGATTACCTCCCTTATAGTTAGCTGGTTTGTATATGGAAAATGCAAACTAATTTGCTGTTAGCCTGAGCAATAAGTAATTAGACAAATCTGTATGAAAACCATACATTTTATATCTATGCCAAATATGGATTTCTCCCCAACTAGAATGGTGACTATAGGAGCAGAGAGAACATAAATGAGAGGTGTTATATAGGTAGGAATTAAAAACTGGGAAATGGATTGGGTATGTGAGATGACTGAGAGTGAGGCATCAAAGATGCTGCCAAGTTGCATACCTGAGTGACAAGAAGGATGGTGGTACCCTCGCCAATAATGGGAAAATTTGGGAAAGGGTAGGATTTGGGGGAAAAGATAATCAGTTCAATTTTGGACATGTTGATTTTAAGATGTCTATGGGACATCCAATCTGAGATGTCCAATAGGTAGTTAGAGATATGAGACTAGAAGTCTACAAAGAGGCTACAGAGATCTAAGAAGCCATCTGCATTGAGATAATTGAAGCCATGGGAACTGATGAGATGAATCTCTAAATGAGGAATAGAGAGGAAATGAGGCATGTAGGTGGTACATACATTCCAAGCATGGACTTGGAATCAGGAAGACTAATTTAGTACATGAATTCAAATCCAGCCTCAGATACTTACTAGCTGTGTGACCCCGGGTAAACTGTTTGCTTCAGTTCCTCATCTGTAAAAATGAGCTAGAGAAGGGTATGGCAAACTACTCTAGTATCTTTGTTGAGAAAACTGCACATGGGGTCATGAAGAGTCAGATGTGATTGACATGACTGAACAACAAGAGAGGAAATAGAAGAGGGTCCAGGACAGAGCCTTGGAGTATACCCCCAGTTAATGAATATGACAGCAAAGGAAACTGAGAAAGAGTGGTCAGATAGGTAGGGAGAAAATTGGGAGTGTCATAAAAAACCCAGACAGGAGAGAATTTCCAAGAAGAGAGTGTTATGAGCAGCATCAAATGCTACACAGAGGTCAAGAGAAGAGGACTGAGAAGAGACTGTTAGAGTTGGCACTTAGGAATAATTGTAACCTTGGAAGGAGTTTTTTAAGTTAACCAATAATATTCGGGAGCCAGATTGCAGAGGATTCAGAAAAGACTGAAAGGAGAGGACATAGAGGTATTGAGAATAAATGGCTTTTACAAGGAGTTTGGTTGGGAAAGGAAAGACTGCTAGTGGGGTTAGTAGCACCTAGTGAGGGTTTTTTCTTTTAAGGAGAGGAGAGACCTCAGTGTGTTTGTAGGCAGCAGTAAAGAAACCAGTGTATAGGGAAAGATTGAAGATTACATAAAGGATTAGAGTGAGGGAAGTTGACTGGAAAAGAAGGAAGGAGGTGGAAGTAAGGGTACATGTAGAGGGGTTGGTCTTGGTGAGAAGAGCCATTTCTTCATTAGAGACTGTAGTAAAGGAAGAAACGGTAGGGGCAGCTAGGTGGCGCAGTGGATAGAGCACCAGCCCTGAAGTCAGGAGGACCCAAGTTCAAATCCAGCCTCAGACCAAACACTTGACACTTACTAGCTGTGTGACCTTGGGCAAGTCACTTAACCGCAATTGCCTAAAACCCCCCCCCCAAAAAAAAAACGGTGGAAGATGATGTCAGGAGAAGATAACATGATAAAGAGGAGAAAGAGGGAGAGTTCTTGGCAAATGACCTCACTTTCTCAGTTAAGTATAAGGTGAGGTCCTCAACTGAGGCTAGTGCGTAGAGAATGCTGTTTGAGGCTTGAGCGGAGAAGAGAAGGTTTGGAACAGCTTCTGTGGGGAGTGGGATAGAGAATCGGGGAGGAGTAAAAGAATTGCTTTGATGGAGTGATGACTCTGTTGAATATAGATATCACAAATTTATCGTGGCCCCAGTTGGCGTGATTATGTGCATGACTTCCTGTATCTCTGTTCTGGAGTACCTGAGGAGGTGTGTCAGAGGTAGTTGGTGAAATAATCCAGGGTTGGAATTTGGCAAGGCATGAGAAGTGATCAAACAAAGTAACAAGGCATTCCAGAGGAGAAGATAATATAGAATTAAACTGGTTCACTAAGGGATCCAGTTTGGACAAGGAAAAGAATATAGTGAAAGGAGGAGGTAATTTCTGCCATTAGATTGTGAGCTTCTCAAAGGCAAGGACTGTCTTTTGCTTTCCTTTCTATCCTCAGTGCTTTTCGCAATGCTTGGCACAGGATAGGTACTAAATAAATGTTTATTGACCAGCTAATTGACTGGGATTGTAATGAAGGGCAGGGAGATTAGAGATTGCTGTCAAGAGAAATAAGTTTAGGATGAGAAAAGTATGTAGAGAGAGATGGTGTGATTAGAGATTATGACTGGATAAAGGAATTTCAGAATTCATGATCATGGAAGTAGAACACTTGTAAGTTATGGCAAGATCAGTTCCTATGAGTTGCTGACATAGAGTGGAAAAGTAGGTCATAAGAATTGAGTAATGTGAAGATCTGGGAGATTATGATATTTGATGAAACATCAAAATGTTTCTTGACATTCCCTATTATAATGGAAGGAGCCAGGGTGGAGAGGGAGACTGTAAGCCAAGTACTAAATTCAGTGAGAAAAGAGGGAGAATATCCTAGAGGGAGGAAAAAGGTTTGGTAGATAGCAGCCACCAAGATCTGGATTGGGTGATAAATTTGGAGAGAATACACCTCAAGGGAGAAGAGGTTGCTGAGTGATGATAGTATAGGGAGAGTCTGGAATTGTTTGTAAGAAACAATTTGGTTTCTTTCTTACATTGTTTGTAAGAAACAATGTAAGAGTATTCTGATTTCTTCTCTGGGACCCTTGAGTTACGAGTAAGAGAAGGTACAACCTGCATTGGAAAGGATCAACATTCAGTGTCATCCCCGGAGAGCCATGTCTCAGTAAGAGTCAGATGGAAGGAGTATGAAAGGGACAGGTTTAAAATGAAGGGAAATTTGTTGATTATAGAACAGGAGTTCCAGAGAGCACAGAGGAAAGGATGAGTAGATATGTGGTGGAACGTTGCGGAGTTAAGACTGAAATAAGAGAGCAAACAGCAGAAGTTGGGGAAGAGTGCTCAAGTCCCAGCTTTGCTCCTTACTACCTGTGTAAACTTAGGCAAATCACTTCCCCTCTTCAGGCCCCAGTTTTCTCCTAGATTGCCCCTAAAGCCCTTTCTTTTTTTTTTGAAGCCCTTTCTAGTTAGAACATTCCACCATCCTGTGGCCTCAAGTCCAGTGTTCATTGCATCCTTGGCCATGTCAGGCCCTTACAATCGGGTGTGCCACAGCTAACAATTTCTGTGGGCCTTATAGTGTCTGCTGAACAAGAAATCATTACCTGGTACTCTCGACAAGAATTGCCCAAACCAACTCTAGAATGAACAGCAGCAGAGTCGCTCTTCGTACTAGAGTACAGACTACTGTGTGATTTATGTGTATGAATGCTGATGCAAATCATATCCAATTAATGTAGCCTAGTATCTGGATCACACTTTATAGGACATTAGTTCATCTTACTTCTAGCCAGAACCACAGTTAAACTATCCCCCAAAGCTATTATCTATCCTTCTTTTTAAAATTAGCTGACAAAGAGACTTTAGTACAGTTTTGGTAATGGGTTCTTGTATCTTACGTTTCTCATGTCAGTGACTTAACCTGAAGAAAGGCCAGTTATCATAGTCATTTTCATTTCCATCACTTTGTGCGAATAGAAACCATGGGCAAATAGAACACTAAGTAGGGGCCAGCAAATGGCAAAGTAGCTGCTGACCAGAAACGGATTGGATTTGTATTTAGTGCGGAAATGAAGTTGCCCACACACATTAGAGGCATCAGCTATTACTCTGGAAGTAAGACATAAATATGCTTGTGACGTTGCCCAAATTTGTCCATTTTACCTCTTCAATTAAAAATATATTATTCTTTTTTCTAGAACACATCAAAACTAAGGAAAATCTTTTCCACAAATTCACGTTAACAGAATTTGCAGTTCCCATAGAAATTTGCTGGACCCACAGAAACAATTTTCCTGGCACTCATTTCAATAATTCCCCACCTAAGGCATTTCATTTAAAATTGTTTCTAAATGCAGCATGTACCTTGGGGCTCCTATCCCAGCTTCCTCCCTCACTGACAGGTTGAGGCACAGAGGGTGGCTAGTTGCTTCTCCGAACCTCGGGGTTCTAGGGAGCTCTGAAGGCCTTCGCCAGAGATGCTGAGTGGACACTGGTTCTTTAAA
This sequence comes from Vombatus ursinus, assembly GCF_900497805.2. Lineage (NCBI taxonomy): Eukaryota > Metazoa > Chordata > Mammalia > Diprotodontia > Vombatidae > Vombatus > Vombatus ursinus. The sequence continues at coordinate 6,497,968 of NW_020944469.1, read as the reverse complement.
GTTCATGTGGCCCATTTGATAGCAGTTAGTCAGCCAGCCTTAATTAGCTTTTAGCATGGGATGTTTACTAAGGTGGCATAGTAGGAACAGTTGGTACACAACATCTTCCCAGAAGTCTGGGACCTATAACCCTACAAGTACATACAGAGTCCGGGGAAAACTGGACTTATGCTTGGAGAGCTAATGTGACAAAAGGCTCATTCATAACACCTGGAAGTTCTTTTGCTTCCTTAAGGTATGGTGGAGCTTTCTGATGATCATGAAGCTGCCTTTCCTCAGTGTGTCTCCTTTGTTTCCAGTCCCTAATGACTGCTACCTGTACGTGCTGTCCCTGGGCTGCTGCCAGGACACACCGATGAGAAGTTCAAACCCTCCCATCCTCCAGATCATGCCCTCTAACTGGACTTGCTCCTCAGGGATCTGTGCTGGGTCCTCTTCTCTTCTTCCTCTGTAGTATTTCACTTTGTGGTCTCATCACCTCCCATGATTTTAACTACTATCTCTATGCTGATGATGGGGCAGCTAGGGGGTACAGAAGACGGAGAGCCAGGACTGGAGTCTGGAAGACTCATCTTCCTGATTTCAAATCTGGCCTCAGACACTTCCTAGCTGTGTGACCCTGGGCAAGTCACTTCACCCTGTTTGCCTCAGTTTCCTCATCTGTAAAATGAGCTGGAGAAGAAAATGGCAAACCACTCCAGGTTCTCTGCCAAGAAAAGCCCAAATGAGGTCATAGTCGGACGTGACTGACGTGACTGAACAACAGCAAAATGCTGATGGTTCTCAAATCTCCCTTTCCTACCCCAGTCTTTCTACTGACCTCCAATTTCATGTCTCCAGCTACCTTTTAGACATCTCAAACTGGATGTCTAGTAAACATCTTGAACTCAACACAGCTAAAACAGAACTCATTATCTTCTCCCCTAAAGCCTCCCTATCTCTCATCTTCCTTGTTACTGTAGAAGGCAGTCCCTCAGGCTCACAACCTAGGGGTCATCCTGGACTCCTCTCTATTTCTCACCTCCCAGATCCAAGCTGTTGCCACGACCTGTCAATTTCACCTATGCGATATATCCTCTTCTCTCCTCTGACACTACCTCCACTCTGGTCCAATCCTTTATCACCTCATGCCTTGATTTTTGTAGTAGCCTGCTGGTGGATCTGCCTGCTTCTAGTCTCTCCCCACTCCAGTCCACTCTCCATTCAGCCACTAAAATGATTTTCATAAAATTCAGGTTCGATAGCGTCACCCCACTACTAAATAAACTCCAGTGGCTTCCTGTTGCCTCCAAGATCAAATACGAAATGCTCTTTTTGGCTTTTAAAGTCCTTCCTAACAGAGCCCCCTCTTACCTCTCCAATCTTACACCTTACTCCCCAGTATCTACTCTTTGATCCAGTAACATTGGCCTTCTGGCTGTTCTAGGAACAAGACACTCCATTTCTAGGCTCCACGTATTTTATCTGGCTGCCCCCCATGCCTAGAACAAGCTCCCTCCTCCACTCTGACTACTGACCTACCTGGCTTCCTTTAAGTCCCAACTAAAATCCTGCCTTCTACAAGAAGCCTTCCTTAATGTCCTTTATAGAGCTTACTTTGTATATATTTGTTTGCATGTTATCTCCCCCATTAGATTGTAAGTCCTTTGAGGGCAGGAATTGTCTTTTGCCTCCTTTTGTATCTCCAGAACTTAGCACTTTGTCTGGGAGGCAGTACGCACTGGATAAATGTGGATTGATTGATTGATAAGGTTGTTCTCTAGTCAGGAGTCAGGGAGAGAAAAGACTGAGACTCTTCTCCTCCCACCCTAAGTAATTCCTTCTCAGGGGTTTGTCTGGAGCTAGTCTTTTCTGCCTTGTCACTAGAATAATGCTGGGTTCTGAGCTGGCCTGCTATTTTCAGAAGACCCACAGGGCTTGAGAAGATATACATACATATATATATATATGTATGTATATAATGCCTTTGATTAATTGATAGGTTCTATGGCGATATTCGCATCCAACGAAGGTATCTTTTTAGTTATTTGAAGTGGGGTGGGATGATTGACTCAGTAGACACCTTCCCTTACATAAGGCAGAACATTTGGAATCTTTGCTGGAAGTTTCTGGTGCTATGGAAAAAGCTCTGGATTTGGAATCAGGGGATCACTTGTTGGGTCTATTTTCCATATAGGCTTTGACCTAGGTAGCCTTTGAAGTCTCTTCCAACTCTGAAATTCTCTGTGACCTAGATTCAGATCTTTTACTAGGTCATTGATGTCAGCAGAGTAGTTTTCCTTTTCTGCTTCAGTTTCTTCACCTGTATGTAGCGAGGATTATCTGTCCCCCACATATAGCATGGCGGTGTCATTGTGTGTCTTGAGGAAAGGCAGGATAGACATCTCTAGCCTCTTCTCCAAGGGGAGACTTTAATTCCTGCCAAGAGGGGAAGTAGAAAGTTGGGGCCAGAAGCTGCCACTTTGTTCTCCTCAGAGGGAGGGGTATTGAGCTAGAATTATATCTGTCTGTCCCCTTGAATAGTATTAGTCTAGGGGATGTGATTTTCAGGTTCAAGCTAACTTCTGATTGCTGTTTCATTGTTGGGGGAAGCAGGACTCCAAGCTTTATAGCCATGGCTTGATTCCCTTCCCACCAAATACAGATCCCACAATAAATACACAGAGCATTTAGCCAAGAAACCCATTTATCCAATTCTACAGCAAAACAGACATCAGAGAATATGCACCAGACAATACAGAGTGAAGGAGCTCTTCGTTGGGAGTGAGGTAATTCAGTTCAGCTATGAAGAGATAATCCTAGATATCACCCAAAGGGAAACTCCCTGCAGTCTCTGGTGTAGCAAGCTGGGGATAGGGACGTGATGGAAATGTTACTTCTTCCCACAATCTTATTTTCCCTTCAGCAACCTGAAGTGGGATTGGCATCTTTCCTCCTTCTCAAAGTTGGAAGTCATAAGTGCTACAAACGGCTTAAGAACCTGAAAAAGAAGAAACTTGAAGAAAACTGAAAAGCTGTCCTCTCTCCTGCTCTTACCAACTCTGCTCTGCCCTTCTAGCATGTGTAGGTCATTGGTCACCATCAATAAGGAGAGACTACCATACCAGTGTACTAGGTTCCATGTAAAATGAGTGACTTAGAGTAGATCATTTCTAAGGTTCCTTTCATTTTTAAATACTATAAACTTAAGGTCTAAAGCTACTGGTGGATCATAAGCCCATTTCTTCTCTTTCATTTCTCAGTACCGTTGGAGAAAAGCTGCCCAGAAGAACATGGTCCAATATATACATCATTTGCTCTTTCTAACTACATAGATCCCTCGCTTAGTACCTGGGATGCAGTAGGAGCTTAATAAATGTTTATTTGAATTGTTTATTGAATTTGGCCCTTAGTTCCCCATGAAAAAGCTTATTGGATATGTTTGACCTTTAAATTGTCTATTGAACAATTTGTAAGATAAGCAATTGCATACCACTTGTAGGTCTGTATCCCAAAGAGATCATACAAATGGGAAAAGGACCCACATGTACAAAAATATTTATAGCAGTTCTTTGTGTGGTGGCAAAGAACTGCCCATCAGTTGGAAAATGGCTGAACAAGTTGTGATACATGAATGTAATGGAATACTATTGTGCTATAAGAAATGATGAGCAGGCGGACTTCAGAAAAACCTGGAAAGACTTGTATGGTGTGATGCTGAGTGAAGTGAGCAGAACCAGGAGAACATTGTACACAGTAACAGCCACATTGTGCGATGACTAACTTTCATAGACTCAACTCTTCTTAGCAATGCAAGGATCTAAGACATCTCCAAAAGTCTCGTGATGGAAAATGCTGTCCACATCCAGAAAAAGAACTGTGAATCTGAATGCAGATCAAAGCATATTATTTGCTCTCTCTCTCTTTTTTTCTTTTTGTTTGTTTCTTCTTTCTCATGGTTTCTCCCATTGGTTCTAATTCTTCTTTACAACATGACTAATGTGAAAATAGATTCAATATGCTTGTATGTGTAGAGCCTGTATCAAATTGCATGCTGTCTTGGGGTGGAAGGGGATGGGAGAGATGGGGAGAAAATTTGAAACTCCATATTTTACAGAAGTAAATGTTGAAAACTAAAAATAAATTTTAAAAAATAATAATTTTTAAAAGATAAGCAATTGCGAATGTGTGAGATCATTATTATCTGAAAGTTTTCACATTGAATAGATTGGTGAAAGCCCAATACTGGTTAGGTTAATGTGAGAACAACATTGGTCTGAACAGGAAATTCTTTCTTCTGAGTAAAATCTACTTTGCATTTTATAACTCACCTAGCACAGAGAGCGAGCCTCTGGCAAAATTGTGAGATATTCAGTCTTAGTTATACTAGTGTAGGCATTGGTAACCTGCAGTCCAGTACACTTTAAAAAATATTTTGACACCCATATTTTAATGTAATTGGTTACCTTTGTAATCCTAGATATTTTATTTTGTGCATTTAAAAACCTTATTCTGAGAAGAGATCCACAGGCTTCACTAGACTGCCCAAGGGGTCCATGACACAAACAAGGTTAAGAAGCCCTGATCTGGTGCTTTCCTCCTAAGAATGGGGTGAGGCATACCTAGTGCTGTAAATATAGTTATATTCATTTTATAGAGGAGACAGCTGAGCACCAGGGAGATGAAGTGACTTGCGAAATGTCACACAGCTAATAATGGTCAGCAATTGAATTTAAACCTCTGCCTCATGACTCCAAATCCAGTACTTCCCATTACAAGCACCAGGTGCAGGGGAGGGGGGATATAAAGATTAAAGTTGGCCACAGTTTGTCTTCACGGCTCCCTCTGTCCCCTATTCTGGGCCTTTGCCTTCTCTTCCTTTCATCCTTCTTCTCTCCTCCACCACATAATTTACTTGTTTATGGACCTCATATCCCCCACCCCATTGACCTTCTTGGCAACATTTATGCAGGCCTAATAAAGAATACATTTAATAATTAATAATAATTAAATAGAATTATATAATATAATAATTAAATAATAATTATAAATAAATAGATGTTGATTTTGCTTTACCTGTCCTAGAGAGGCAGGATGGCACAGAGCTGATCTTGGAGTAAGGAAGACCTGAATTTTAAGTTTTACCTCCCCATAACTTCTCAGTGCTCTAGGCAACTCTCGAAGTTTATAAATTGTAGACAAGGATCCATATTGTCAGAGGGAGTTTTCTCCTTCGTATACAAATGAAATCCCAGGTCTGGTCCCTGGCACTGTCCCTGCATCTGATCAAACAATTCACGTGAAATTGTTTGTGACTTTGGTCCTGTGCTATTCCATCCTAGAAAATTTACATGTTTAAAAAAAGTACCCGGGGCAACTAGGTGGTGCAGTGGATAGAGCACCAGCCCTGGAGTCAGGAGGACCTGAGTTCAAATGTGACCTCAGACACTAGATACTTACTGCCTGCGTGACCCTGGACAAGTCACTTAACCCCATTGCCTAGCAAAAAACAAAAACAAAGAGTACCCCCTGGAGGTAAGACAGCCCAATGGTGTGATTTTAGGAATTGGTAAAAATATTTAGGGATGCAAGGACCCTAAATTATAGCACATAGTTAATATCTCACCTATAAGGATGGCTCTGTTAGCACCTTCTAGCATAATATTTTTTCCCACACAGCCAGCCTCAATCAGTAAATCTATATCAAGTTCTAACTTGTTTTGTTTCTTAGGAGTCTTTTCTCTCTGTGGTAATAAAGGAGACAGACACCAGGAACTTGTTTGCTACCATCCTTCCTGACTCAGGACAGATAAAGAATCAGGTCTTTATCTCTTCATTTACTCTCTCCTTTCAGGAGAAAACATTGTTTTCTCTTTCCAATCTCAAACTAAGTACTATGGAAACTATTGGACAGACTAGTCAACCCTGCAAAAATCTTTTCTTATGGTCCTTTGTGATCTTGACAATTCCAGCTTCCAAAATTGGGAGCAAATAAAGGAAAATTTAGTTCTCATTTCATAAATTTTTGACATAGAAATAAAAAAGAATATATGCTTTATTTCTCATATGAAATTTGGTATCTAAATTATGCTAGTTTTAGAATGTATTGAGCATTATAGGAGAATTAAAAACAGGAGACTGAAATCTACTAATTGATTGGTAATACTTCCTCTAGGGCTAATTCCCTAATTCCCACACATTAGTGGGCTTGGTTCACGGAGGGTAACTACTGCTTCTTTGAGGTTTGTTGGGATTTCTAGTCACTCATGAGCCCTCATCTGATGTGTTCCCCAATAATTATCAGCCAGAGTTAATTAACTTTTTAAAAGGGTATTTGCTAAGGAAGGTATAGCAAGGATAGCCGTTAGAAAAACAGCTACCCAAATGAAAGTTTAATGTCCTCGTGAGATTGGGCTCAGACTTAGAGAACACATATGGCCAAAAGGTCTGCTCCCAGCTCCATGTGACTTCAATTCCTTTCTCTCTTCATTGAAGCCTCAGGAAGTTTTCCTCAGTTACAGCTCTCTGCTGTAACTCTATGAGAGTCAGTGCTGTTTCAAAGCCCTGATGCTGGCTTTCCTCAGAGTTCAGTGACTTGCCCCGGGTCACACAGCCAATAAATGTCAAGTGTCTGAGGTCGGATTTGAACTCAGGTCCTCCTGACTCTTAAGACCGGAGCTCCATCTACTTCGCCACCTAGCTGTCCCCTTTCCTTAGTGTATCTTGTTTGTGCTTGGTTTATCTCTTAGCTTCCAGTGCAAACACTGGCATCAGCTACTCCTGCTCCCAGGGACACTGCTATTGGCTCTGGTAGACACTCCAGATCTTCTGATCTTTCAAAGTTCGCGAGGTCCTGATCTAGTCAGTGTTGGGGGAGCAGAAGAACCCTTCCTTCCCCAAGGGCAGTTCCATCTTAAGAATCTCTCATCATTGGATTCAGTCATGACTAGAATTCTGTGTCTTATTCAGCCAATTACAAGAGATTTCCTGGGTAATGTCATTTGTCTTTACACAATGATCAAAGCAGTACGGTTTTACCAAATTCAATAAGGACTTGTTTGTACCTGGTTTACTCTTTTAATAGATTGATTTAATCCCCTCTACATTTACATTAATTTGAACAGGGGCAGCTATTTCATGTCATTTCATTCCTGCAGAAACTGAGCTTCCTTTTAATAACTTTTCCAAATCATTAGAGCCCCTGGCTATGTCAGGTTCTTTTTTTCTGTTTTGTAATTAAAGTTGTTGCTACTTGCCTCTTGGGAAAACTGATGGCACAACCACTTTTGCGCAGTTACTCCTTACTGCCCACTGTAATGAGAAAAATCGATTTTGCCTTTGCCAACGAGGCACAAAAATATGCCTCTTCTTGGAGCACGTGCTGCCCTGATTTTCCAGTTACCTGGCATGGATATGACTGGAGTCAACAGATTCTGAAGGAAACCAAACTCCAACAGCTCACATTTCTAGAGCTTTTTCTAAAGCAAGGCTTTCCAGCAACACTCTGAGATAGTTAATACGAGCATTAGCCTTATTTTCCTAGTGAAGTTCGTTAGCTGTGGAGGCCCGGAGAAGTCAAGTGATTTACTCAAGGACACACACTTGGTGTCAGATCTGGTGTCATAACGAGGTGGGCCATAATCCAAGTCTAGAACACTTTCTAGTGCTCCAGATTAGGAACGCCTGACTTTTTCTCCTATGACTGAGGTATCCCCCGTTTCTCCTTTGTTCTGCCTTAGAGGATATTAGAGCCTGCTATGTGTTTCTTAAACTTCAAATGAGTTTATAGTATAAAGTAATAGTAAAACAGAGTATTTGAAGATAATGCCGGTAATACTCAATGAGAGGGAAGCAATTGTTGTAGCTTTGTGGGTAGCAGACTGGCATTGGAGTCAGGAAGGTCTGAGTTCAAGCCCTGCCTCTGATAGATACTAAAGTGCGTGTGACAGTGGATAAGTCACTTAACCTCTTGGTGTCCCAGACAATTCTCTGAGATGATAAGTTACAGAAGAATTACTAAGCAGCATTAATGGAGATAGTCTCTACACATGGTATGCTCTATATGGATGAAATACATGAATATAGAAGGAAAACCAGTCTGAGTTATAGCATTTATATAAATAGGAATAATGTTTCCTTAACATTTTTAGTCCTGTCAATAGAAATGTGCCCTTTGCGTCTGAATATTCTCAGTGTCATTGAATGATTTTAAAAATTGATTCTCGATTACTCACAAGCATTTCCCAATAAATCATTTTATTAATACATTATAAAAATAATGTATTTTGAAAGCTAATGGGACCCAAAAGCCATTTTAAAAAACAGATCTCTACATCTTATTTGGTATCAGATTTCCTGAGAGACAAGGGAGTGCTGAATGAAAGGTTTCTTAAGAAAAAGTGACCCCTTCCATTCGCAGTGTGTCAGATCCATTCTCCTGGCCTTTCTCCCGGATTCTGTCTCAGTACCTTAGTAGTTGGAGAGCTGTCTCTTTCTTGCTACTCTGTACTTGATTTTTCCTTTTGGATAAGGAGCTTGTACTTTCACAGGTGTATAAGAAGCTAATAGAGTTGTGTTGTTTTCTCTTCAGGGTGCGGTAGGATGAGGACATTACTAGCATTTTTAATAGCAGTAAAGTGGTTTGTCTTAAACCTAAAGAATAACAATATTTATTTTTCTAGTTCTTAATGACCTCCAGACTTTGAAGTCTTATGCTCCATTTGCTCTTTTAAAAATGCCTTATTCTGTTTGACACAAAATAACAGAACGTTTGAAATCCTTCTTATTGAAACTTTCATCTGCTTTGTTGGTGGATTTTTGTCGGTCTCGAAAGCATGTTTAAATTGAACATTTGGAAGTGTTTCTGATAATCAACAGCAGAGGGCGCTACTTTCTCACTATCCAGAAGAACTCCTCCCTTTAACTATTAGAATATAAAGGATCATTTACTCCTGCCAGTTTCTAACTGTTTGAGCATCTGTCAGAAATACTCTGAGCTTAAAAAAAAAAAAGTGTTAAGATTAAATAGTAAATTAATTTGCTAAGACATCCACATTGCTCACTTGATGTGAAAACCAAAATGCAAAAACAAACCTCATTGCTTTTTCTCAGCAGTGTGGGTGGCTGATTTTTATGATTCACCAAATTTTGAATTTCACAGGAGGACTTTTTTTAAAAGTCTCTTTTAAATATTTTAAAGGTGGTTTTCCTCAAATCAATTTGTAATTAAAAATAATAAAATGTAATTATTTCAGGGGTACCTAAATTCCATATGTATATAGGGGTACCTAAATTCCATATGTATATGTGTGTATGTGTGTGTGTGTGTGTGTATATATATATATATATATATGTATATATGTATATGTATGTATGTATGCAATTCCATACCCTTTTCCGGAGTAAGTATGGCTTAATGAGAGAGGGAGCCTGGTTCTTAGAGTCAGAAGTCCTGGGTTTAAATCTTATCTCAGACACTTAGTAGCCAAGTTTCTAAAAACTTCTCCAAATATCAGGTTTATATAAATGGAGGATAATAATGCTTGTGTTACTTGCTTCACTATTTTTTGTGAACCTTAAAACACTGTAGAAATGGAAGCTACATCTTCTTTTATGTACTACACGTACTATGTACTACATGTAGTTTTTTTATGGGACGAGCACTTGTCTGGGTTCTAATGTCAGTTATGCTATGAACTGTATGATGGGTAAATCATAGAATCTTAGAATTAAAAAGGACTTCAAGGGTCATTAATTCATTTTAACTTAGAGGAACAGTAAATTAATCACATAATTTCTCCAGTTAAAGTTATGGCATATGACAGTTCTAATCTGAACCTTTGAAACTCATGTGCATATTTCACTTAAAAAATAAATACGCGTTAGGTAAGAATCAGAATATGCTATGAAAATATAGTGGTAGAAACCAAAGTTACCACTCCCTTTCTGTGTTTTTGGAAATATGTTTGACTAACGTGTAGATTTATTACTTGGTAATTTCTTTTTCCCATTTCATTTTTTTTTCTTCTTGGCAAGTATATTTCCTAGAGCATATCTATAAATTCATACCTGTACAGTCTTGGAATTGTGAGGAGAAGCTCCAGAGCTTGGGAAGGAAGTGAGAGAGAACACTAAATGGCTCGCCATTTTTGTTGATGTTTTATACCTTCCAGAATATACTAAAATAATGTATCTCCAGGAAGATGTTGGGATATGGATCAATTTGACATGACAAAATGGCGTTTGAAGTGTATAGCTTTCAAAATGATCGTTGTTCATTGAGATCCTGTCATTTTCCCCGTAAAGTGAACTAATAGTAAGTTCCATTTCTGTAATAACAAACTCTCTTTTGTAGATAAAGGTGAGGCTTAAAAGGGTGAAGTGACTTTTTGCGAGATCCCAGCTAACAGGTGACAGAGCTAGGATTCAAACATAGGCCCTTTGGTTCCAAGTCTTCTATGTTGTGCCCTACCTGTATGTAGACAAGTTAAGGAAGGCTGAGCCTGTCTGCAGCTTTATCTACAAATACAAACTTATACTGAGAAAAAAAAATTAAATTCAGGCAAATGAACCATTTCAAAATAACCAGTTAGTCCCTAGTTAATAATCAGTTGTTTGTCTGTATTCCACTTTTTCCCTAAACTACTATATAGAATCAAAGATTGCATTAGTTCCCTTCATTTATTAATAACTAATAAGGTCCTATCCCCATTACTAGAACTCTGTGAATGGGACTTAAATCATCATTGATTGTACCTAATGCTTGTTTCCCCACAGGCAAAGTGGATCATTTTTTAAACTTCCGGAGAACATAGTGTTTTCGACTCAAGCATATTGAATTCTTTGCAAAACAAAGCTGTACTCTACAATAGCTTTATAAATAATCCACTAGAGATGTAGTGAATTGTTTTATTTTGTCAGTGTAGAAAACCAGTAATTTAACTCACCAACAGTTTGTTGTTTTTTTTTTGTATATTATGTTTATTTAAAAGCCTTATCTGAGTCACTAAAGTCCATGTGAATTCTTAAACTTCTTTGAATTTCATTTTGACTTGTAATGAATTACACATATAATCCCTCTAATTGTTATTGGGAGCTTTACATCATAGTGTGCATAAATTGTCATCTGAACTGTGGGTGTTTGTGTGGCTTGTAAAATTGGCTGTGGTGTGCATGTCTAAGGCGATGAGGACTTACTTATTTCAGACGGGTATCAATCCTTTAATTCTCTTAAAGTCTAAGTTGAAAATACTACCCAGAGGGAATAAGCATTTAAACCAAATTGTGGTTGATGTATGTAATCTACCTTTTCTACTCAAGGGTTGCTGGATTCAGTGTAGGGTCAATATATGCCTTGAGCCCCTCATCTGATACCTACTCTATTAACAGATCTGGCCAGAACAGTCAGTCAAATAGCAAAGTATTTAACTGGAACAGAGTGGCATAGTAAGTAACAAGAGAAATCAAAGAAGAGAATCATTTTCAGTGCCATACCATATTCCAAAATAAGTACAATATTCCGTAAACTCACCTGTAGGTACAGGGAAGATTTAGAGCAGGTCTTAACCCGGAGTCCATGGATCTATTTCAAAGAGTCCTTGAAATTGGATGGGGCAAAAATTCATTTTTATTTTTATTAACCTTGAGGTTTTTTTTTTTGGTAATCTTTTGTATTTTCTTGTTTGCATTTACAAACCATTATGCTGAGAAGAAGTCCATAGGCTTTACCAGAATGCCAAAGAGATCTATGACACACAAAAGGCTAAGAACCCCTGGCTTAGGGCCTCTTTGCCAAGAATAGCCTCATACACCTTGAGGTGAGGAAGGGTTAAAGCAAAGTGCTATTTGTTTCATGTCTCGCTAGAAGATGCCCAAGTCCCTACAACTGCTGCCTTTCATTACTCTTTGACACAAAGCCCAGGGGCTTCGTGGCCACCGCCACTTTTGTTCACGTCCACTCCTATCAAGGCTTTCCATCCTCATGGGTGCTCAGGCTCTATCCCACTGAAGCTTCCTGCCACTACTATTGCTGTTGGGGCTTCAGGGAAGCATTCCATTTTTGTGAGAGTAACTGGATCAACAGAGTTCATCTCTATCTTTTATTATTTTTGCCAATTTGCTGGAAAGTCATTTTAATTTGTGTTCTTTTTAGTGATTTAGAATAATCTTTCATAAAGGAGCATAGGTACAGCGAGAGGCCATCACGTTGAATCCTCTCATTTTACAGTGTGGAAACTGAGGCACAGAAAGGTTAAATAATTTGATGGTCTTAAAAGAAGACTGAAAGGGAAGGGAGGAGAAGTACACTAGAGTGGAAGGGAAAGCAAGGTTAGAGAAAATCATCTCACATAATTGGGGTTTAAACTTAAATAATTTGCCCTGGGTCACATATACAGCTAGTAAAATGTTTGAGACAGGATTTGAACCCAGGTCTTTTGATTCTAAGTCTTCCCTGTTTCCTCTAAAACCGTCCCCTTCATAATTTCTTACAGGATAATAATATAACAGTATTCCATCACAGTCATATATCATAACTTGTTTAGCCATTCCCCAATTCATAGACACCTTCTCAGATGCCCATTCTTTGCTACCTCAGAAAGAGATATAAATATTTTTCACATCCTTAATTTAAGAGTTTGTTTTGCTCAGGATTAATCTCTCCCTTATACCACCCTTTTTCTAATTTTCCCTTTTCTCTTTTCCATTTTCCCTCCTATTTCACTGTTGAATGAAATATATTTCTGTACCCAACTGTGTGTGTATGTGCGTGTATTCTTCCCTCTTTTAACCAGTTTAGATGAGTGAGGTTCAAGTGCCAGCCTTTCTCCTCACCTCTTCCTCCTTGTTCATATAGATGTCTACTTGCATACTCCAATTATGTGAGATCATTTTCTCTAACCTTATTTTCCCTTTCACCTTAGTGTATTTCTTCTCTCTTCCCTTTTAAGATCATCAAGACACAACAGAAATGCTTTTAGGCCTGCCGTGTAATCAAACTCCCTCAGTGACCTGTGATGATGATAGGGTTCAGAGGGGACACATGTATTATCTCCCTGTATTAGAATGCAAGCAATTTATCCTTGTTTAGTTCCTTACGTTTATTCACTTATGTTTACCTTTTTATGTTTTTCTTAGCTGTTGTGTTTGTATGCGGTTAGGGTCTTTTCATCAGGAATGCTTGGAAGTCCTCCATTTCATTAAATGTCCATTTTTTCTTCTGTAGGCTTATAGTCATTTTTGCTGGGTACGTTAATCTTGGCCGTAAGTCTATATCTTTTGCCTTCTGGAATATAATTTCCCAAGTTCTCTATTATAGTAATGGCTGCTAACTCATGTGTAATCCTGACTGTGGCTCCTTAATACTTGTATTTTTTTTCTTTCTGGATGCTTGCAATATTTTTTTCTTTGACCTGGGAGCTCTGAATTTTGGCTATGATGTTCCTGGGAGTTTTCATTTCTTTTATGAAGTGACCAGTGGATTATTTCTATTTCTTCTTTGTCCTTTAGTTCTAAAAGATCTAGGCAATTTTCTTTTAAGATTTCTTAAAATGTAATGTCTAGTATCTTTTTTTTGGTCATGACTTTCAGGTAGTCTAAAGATTTTTAACTTTTTTCCCTTTTATCTGTTTTCCAAGTCAGTTTTTTTAAACAGTAAGATACCATCCATTTTCTTCTATTTTTTCAGTCTTTTGATTTTGTTTTAATATCTCTTACTGTTTCATAGAATCAATTATCTTCTATTTGATTTGTCCTAATTTTCAGAGAATTTGTTGCTTGGGCAAAGTTTTATACCTCTTGAACCAAGCTATTAATTCTCTCTCTACTTCTTTCATTGCTCTCTTTTTTATTCATTTTTTTTCCTTGAGTGCACTTATTCATTTATTTTTTAAAAATTTAAATATCTTTATTTAACTCTTGTTTCATCTCTTCTGGGAATTCTAGTTGAGTTTGTGCCCAAGCTTGTTTTTCTTTGAGGCTTTGCTTATAGATCTTATGGATTTGGGGGAGTCATTCTCCTCTGGATTTGTGTCTTGAGCATTGCTGTCATTGTACTAGCTTTTTATGGTGGGATTCTTTTTTATTTGTTCATTCTTTCAGGCTGTTTCCTGACTTCAGACTTTCTATTAGGGCTTGGTTCTGTGCATTTCTGGAGGAGAATGTCCGAGGTGTTCCTGTTGCTGCCTTCTTGGGATATTGAGTTGTGTTATTCCAGACTGCTCAGGCTGGGAACCAGCAAGCTGTCAGTTTTCCCAAAGCAGTCTGATCCAGGGCAAAGTCTGATGACTACATAGCCTCCCCCAAATCCTCCTTGCTCTGAGCTCTACATGTTCTTGACCTGGGTTTGGGTCTGAGCAACACTAGACTCCAGCTGGACTTGGCACTAACAGTCAGCTGGAAAGCTCTACTGGTTCAGAGGGACAAAACTGTAGGCTTGCCTTTGGCCTAGGATTCCTGCCCTGATTATTTCTTTGCAGACTTCGGATTGAGTGAGAAGCTGGACCTTGCTCCACTCCTGGGCTCAGAGCCACACAGCTGTTGCTTGCTTCTGAACTCCTTCCTTTCTCACTACACAGTCCGAGGCCCATGATCCTTTCTCGCCCTGCACTGCCGCTCGTAGGTGCAGGTTTGCTTTTCACTCAGAAATGAGCTTCCAGTAGACGCCCCACCAGGTCAGGACCCTCTTGTTGCCCTGGTGCACTGCCTCCTCCTGTGGTGGCATATGCTCCTGGCCAGACCCCATCTCCAGTGTCCTCAGACCTCTGACTGTCTCTCTATGTGGACTTTGGTCAGTAAAATGATTCATTGTGATTCTCGTCTTGAATTTCTCAATCAGAATTCGATCTGTTTGGAAGAGTTTTGGGCAGGAAGCTTACTGTACTTCTTTCTACTACTCCACCGTCTTAGCCCTTACCTCTTCAACAGCTATAGTTACTAAAAACACAGAATATAAAATTCTTACCACTAAAGTCAGTTGATTCACCACTAAAAACAGCTGTAAGTATTAATAGAAATGGCATTGAAGAAGATACATTACCACTTGCTTTGCCAGTGTATCCTAGGGAACATGGGACCTTTCATCTGCCTAGCAGCTGAAATTTCCCCCACTGGAGAGCAGGGACTAGCTTGTCTTCCTACTTGTATCCCCAGTGCATAGCACGGTGCTTTTGTTTTAAACGAAGGCCCATCTCTGTAACAGTATTTCTCCAGTGATGCTGTGTGTATGTTAGCCATGGAATGCTGTAGTCTCTGAAGAATTAAAGTGTCACCCAAAGAGTGATGGAGAAGCACGTGGTGGGTATGAAGAGTTTCTCAAGAGAAGTTTTGCAAAATATGTCATCAGAGAGATGTATGATCAGAAAAGAATGTGAGTCAGTCATGAGATGAGAGCAAAGGATAAACAGTGGATAACCTGGGCGCTGCCCCATTGGTATCTAGACAATGTTGGGGTCTAGATGAAGCCCCTTATTGTGTTGTGTGGATTTTTGGTGAAGTATTTATGGTAGGGCGTGGACAAGAGTCATAAAACATTAAAGGCCACAAATGGATTGTGATTTGCATCATTAGAAGGAGGACCAACCTTGATTCATTAAAAGTGTCCAATAAAGGAGGTCCTAAGAGTGTGCTCTAAGGATTTGTGGATGTAATTAACTGAGGAGTCTGTAAGCTTCTGAGATGGTAAATTAGTGTTCTCATTCAAATACTTGAGAGAAGGCATTGAAATTAAGTATTCATTTCACTTCAGCAGGCGTTTATCAGGCACCTGTTGTGTTCCAAGCACTGTGCTAGGTGCTGGGGATAGAAAAATAAAAACGAGAGTCCCTGCCCTCAAGGAGCATACAGTCTATAAAGAGAAGGAAGGTAGGGATACAAAATGTACCACAAGTCAGTATAACCCTTGGCTCAAAGGGCCAATTGTATAGGACTTTTTCTCCCCATTGGTGGAGGTTAATTATTCCATGCCCAGGTACCTGCATGAGGTGTGGGTAGAGTTGATGAGAGCAAGTTTGAAGAGAGATCTGGTTCTTCTGATTTTTACCTTCAAGAGAAAAGATATGTGATTCCAAGCTCTCCTTAAGTTGCTGAAGGGAGAGAAAGCTTCTGGCAAGAAGCCACCAAGAGAGGAGTTGCCAGTCTCTGTAATGTCTTTATCCCCAGCTTACTGCACCAGAGACTTCAGAAGAATTTCCCCTTCATTGAGATCTGGGGCTCTCTGTAGGTTCATCGGAGTCATCTAACCCCTAAACAGAGAACTCCTTCAGTCTCTGTTGTCTGTTATACATTTTCATTTGTATACTTTCTCTGATTTCGATTTAGCTCTCGATTAGGATAAATGGGCTTCTTTGCAGTTGCTATGTGCATTCATTATGGAATTGGCATTTGGTGAGAAGGGAAGACAAGTCTTAGATACAGAGTCTGGGGCACTATTTTCCAATTAAGAAGAGGGACCAGGAGTTTAGCTTGAACCTAAAAATTACATCCTCTAGACTAATAATATCTAATATATAATTCTAGTCTAGTACCCCTTCTCTTTGATGAAAACAGAGTGACCGGCCAGCCTCTGTCCCCAACCTCCTACTACACTTCTTGTCAGGAATCAAAGTTGCCCTTGGAACTTTGTGGGTGGGTAGAAAAAATACTAGAGATGTGTTTTCTTGCCTCCCTGAGGGTCACATCTAGAAAGAAGCATGTGGACATACATAACCTGCATGGGCCAACAGCAGCACCCCACATGCCACTAAACCATTACATAAGTAAATACAAGCTATGCATGGAATAACTTCAAAGTAATTCTGATGAGGGGGCCTTAAGCAACTGAGGGAATCGGGGAAATACCTCTTATAGCAGGTCTCACTTGAGCTGATCAGTCCCTGAAGAGAGCCAAGAGTTCCAGAAGGTAAAGGTGAGGCAGGAGAACTTTCCAGGCACACAGAATGTTGTTTATGGGAAAGAGCAAATTGGTCATTTTTAGCTGTGTTGTAGAGTATATGTATTAATCACATAGTAAGCACCTACTACATTGTTATTAAGTACCTACCATGTTGTTAGGCACTATTGTGTTAAATGCTAAGAATAAAAGTGTAAAGAATGAAACAATTCCTACTTGTAACCTTATATTCTAATGCAGGAGGTAAGTGTGTGTGTGTGTGTGTGTGTAGTACACATAAAGTGAAGAAATGCAAACATGTACAAAGCAGTTAAATACATGGTAGTTTGGGAGGAAGGAAGGGTACGGGAAGTTGAGAGTACGGAGGGGAATGTGTTGAATGTATGGGAGAGGATTAATGTGTAATCGGTATGAAACTAGAAGCTGGAGCCAGAAGAGCTCTCAATGCAAAGCAGAGGGATTTGTATTTTATTCTGGAGTCTGCAGGGAACTAACTAAAGTGTTTGCAGTTGTCAAGTGGCATGGACTTGTTTTGTGGGAGTATCAGTTTGACAGAGATGCTGAATGGGGGGAGACCAGGCACTGCTACATTGCTGCAGACATGCTACACAGCTATTGCATTGACATAGGAAAGAGTTGATGAAGGCCTGAGTCAGTGTGATTGTGGTATGAGTGAAGGGAAAGGAACAGATACAGGAAACATTGTGGATGTTGACTCAACTAGGCTTGGCCACTGCTTGGATATGGGGGGTGAGGGAGAGAAAAGAATTGAGCGAGACATTGAGGCTATGAACCTGGATAACTAGAAGAATGATGATACCTTTAAAAGAAAGAGGAAAGGTGGGAGAAGAGGAGGGCTTAGATGAAATGATAACGAGTTGTTTGTGTGATACAAGAGGACATATACCAACATTAAGCAGTATTAAGACATATCTGGAGTCTGTAGTGTAGCCGGAGAAGAAGAAAGTAATCTCGGCAAATTATATATGTCAGTTATATCAAAATCTGAAGCATTTATCTCATGGTACATAGAGCATGTAATCATACCTTAGAGAGAATCATACCTACATACCTTAATCATAAGTTAAGCCAGTTTAGACTATTCTATGTCATTTTTGACCCAACCAATAAGATTTCCACCCAAAACAAAAACCAAAACTCTAAGACTTCTTTCGAAGCTATTTGTTCTCAACCATACTTGGAATTATGTCTAAATAGAAGTATAAATGACAGAAAATCTCATTCTAGTATAGTCAGGTCACACTTTAGAGTCAATTTAATGATGAAATCATGTCTCTTTTTTACTTAACCCTAAGTCTTTAAGTCTTTAGGTCATTGTTTGTTGGACTAGCTCTGGAACTAGGTAGGACTTCTTCCTTGAGGGAAACTAACAAACAGTGAGTGCTCTAATTGTGACAGATACACAGGATAGAACTGATACCCTAGATAGAAGTTTTACTGGAATAGCCAGGGCTGGGTCCAGTATGTGTCAGCAGTAGACCTAACAAAAAGGTAATGGTATGCATCTTTGACAGAAAATGCCATTGCAAAATCACCATATGTGACACCCTCTTGTTTGTTTGAGTTCTTGGCACTGCCCTTCAGTAGGAAAAACAAATCTGCAACCTTCTAAAAGATGGTAGAGTAATGGGAAGCCTGAGGAAATTGGGCAAGGCAATTGTTATTAGATTTAGCTCCACAAGGGCAGGAACTATGTCTAATCTCTAGTCTCTGCCCATAAAATAGTGCTAAGGACTCAGAAAACATACAATCAATATATCTCGGCCAAATCAAGTCAGTTCAACAAGCATTAGTTAAACATTTACTATGTGCCTGGAAGCCCTGGGAATACAAAGAAAGGCAAATAAACATGGTTCTTGTCCTCAAGGAGCTCACATTCTAATGAGTAAAACAACATGTAAGCCACCTTGCACATACAAAATATATACAGTGTAAGTGGGACGTAATCTCCAAGGGAATGCCCTAGGGAAGGGGAGGGGACCAAAAATGTCTTTTGCAAAAATGGATTTGAGCTGGAACTTGAAGGAAACCAGGGAATCTGGAAGGCAGAGATGAGAAGGGAGAGCATTCCAGGTATGGGGCACATCCAATGAAAAGGCACAGGAATCTGGATGTAGGATTTTATACGAGAGAAGGCCAATGGGGCTAGATTGTAGGGTTATGTGGAAGGGAGTAAAGTAGAAGAAGACTGAAGACGTAGGAAGAGATCTGGTTATTAAGGGCTTTAAAAGGCAAAGAGAGGATTTTCTAATTGATCCCAGGAGGTAATAGGAAGTTACTGGAGTTCATTGAGTTAGGAGAATGACATGGATAGACCTGCTCTGTAGGAAGACAGACTTTTGCAGCTGAGTGGAGGATGACCTGGAGTGTGGAGAGACCTGAGTCAGGGAGAGTGACTTGCAGGCTACTGCAGTAGTCCAGGCATGAGGTGATGAGGACGTGCATCAGACTGCTGGCTGAGTAAAGAGAAGGGAACACACAGAAGAGATATTGTGAAGCTAGAGATGACAGGACTTGACAACATGCTGGATACACAGAGTGAATGAGAGTGAGGAGTACGGGAAGATGTTGAAGACAGGAGCCAGGCTGACTGGGAGGATAGTGGCACCCTTGACATTTATAGGGAAGTTTAGAAAACAGGAGGATTTGGGCAGGATGAGGGATGCCGGGATTGAGTTCTATGTTGAGGTGTCTGCAGGACACCCACTTCAAGATGTCCAACACGCATTTGGAGATGTGAGACTGGAGGTCAGGAGTGAAGTTAGGGCTGAATAAATAGCTCTAAGAATCTAGTCCTGGCTAGTCCAATAAACTTTCTATCCTGGAAGCTGGCGAGCTCACCAAGCAAGCTAGTATAGAGGGAAAAGAGAAGATAGTCCAGGAAAAAGGCTTGGAGGACACTCAGAGTTAGGGTGGCTGAGGATCCAGCAAAGAACAGTATTAGGATTCATAAGGTAGAGGGAAAGATAGGTTGATAAAATATTATAATAGCGTAAAGGACTTTCAGAATTCGCCAACATGGAAGTGAAACATTTGTGCATGGGTCCAGGATCAAGAGTATGACCATCTCTGTATGTAGGTGAGGTGCAGAGGAGGAAAAGGCCATAAAAAACAAGTAAGTTATTATAAAGTAGGTTCAGAAATGGCAGGATTGTATGACCCAATCAGCAGGCGTTTATTAAGCACATATTATGTGCCAGGCATTATGCTGGATGCTAGGGACACAAGAACACAAGTGAAACAGATTCTGGCTTTAAAGAGCTTATGTTCTTTGTGGAGGAGGGCGACAACATGTACCTGTCCAAAAATATACAAAATACATACAAGATAATTTTCAGGTGAAGGCCATGGCAGCTGAGGGGATTGGGAAAGGCTTCATATAGGAGGTGGCAGTGTATTGTTATCCCCTCCACATCATGACTTTCCCCACCACAGATTCAATATATTATGGGTCACACACGTACAAAAATATTTACAGCAGCTCTTTCTGTGGTGGCAAAGAATTGGGAATTTGAAGGGATGTCCATCAATTGGAGAATGGCTGAACCAGTTGTGGAATATGAATGTAATGGAATACTATTGTGCTATAAGAAATGATGAGCAGGTGGACTTCAGAAGAACCTGGAAAGACTTGTATGGACTGATGTTGAGTGAAGTGAGCAGAACCAGGAGAACATTGTACACAGAAACAGCCACACTGTGCGATAACTAACTTTGATAGACTTAGCCCTTTTCAGCAATGCAAGGATCTAAGACAACTCCAAAAGACTCCTGATGGAAAATGCTATCCACATCCAGAGAAAGAAGTCTGAATTGCAGATGGGAGCATACTATTTGCTCTCCTTTTCCTTTGTTGTTTTATTTTATTTCTTCTTTCTTGTGGTTCCTCCCATTAGTTCTAATTCTTCTTTACATCATGACTAATGTGAAAATATGCTTAATATGAATGTATAAGTACATCTTGTATCAGATTGCATGCTGTCTTGGGGAGGGGGGAGGAGAGGGAGGAGGAGAAAATTTAAAACTCCAAATCTTATGGAAGTGAATGTTGAAAACTAAAAATAAATAAATTTATATATATATATATATATATATATATATGTTTATATAGTGGGTCAGCATAAGAAATTAAATGGGAATTTTTGGGGAGTTTTGCGGAAGCTGCAGATAACACACAAAGGCCAGCAGATGACACAGAAGAAGTTTAGAAACTCAGAAACGCATAAAATATGTGTATAATATTATATAATATCAACACATTTTATATTTTAATACCATAATAACTCAAACTTCTTTTCTGGTACGAAGGAAGGGCCAAAAAAATTTTACGTGGATTTTCTAGATCATGGGGGTGCCGTTCCCCTAACCCTGCGATATGGAAGGGATAACTATACTTTTCAGGGATGTTCACATAGATGATGAGGTTGATGCACTCATTGCCAGGGCTTGCTCAGTGTTTGCGGGCTTCAAAGGAAAGTGTGGGAGAGAAGAGGTATCAGGCTGCCTACGAAACTGAAGGTCTGCATAGCCATTGTGCTGAGCTCGTTGTATGCCTGTGAAACCTGGCCAGTATACCAGTGCCATGCCAGGAAACTGAATCATTGCCATCTGTCTTAGGAAGATTCTGAAGATCACTTGGCAAGATAAGGTACCAGACACTGAGGTCCTTTCTTCAGCTAAACTGCCAAGCATTCAGACTCTATTGCAGAGAGCCCAACTCCAGTGGGCTGGCCATGTTGTTCAAATGCCAGATGTATGCTTGCCTAAAAGACTAGTCTAGTGATTCTATTCCTAGCCATCATTAGAAGAAATTATAGTAATTATTATAATAATATAGCAATAATATGTTATTAATATATTAATGTAATACATATAGTAATGAATATAGTAATTATTAAATTATAGCAATTTTTTCCAAAAAGACTTCCCAGAAAAAGCCAAATTATAATGAACCTTTGTTAGACTGAAGATGACCCATTTCCAGTGCAAGGTCACCTTTCCTAGGGATAGTATAATTAGATATTAGGCTTATCTTTACTGAAGTCCTACCCTGATACTTCCTTATGGCAGAGAAGTGACTTTGAATTCTTCAATCAACAAGCAATTACTAAGTGCCTACTATATGCCAAGCACTGTGTGCTAAGTACTGGGGATACAAGTGAATGAAATAATCCATACATGCAATCAGGTTACATTCTTGAAGGCTATTCCAGAAGAAGTAAGCTTTGGCAGTTCCTACCAAGTAGAAAGGCCCACTGGCAGATGCTATATTCCTGTTGTCTGAGGACCAGCCTAGCTAAGTTCATTGGAGCCCATCTCCAGTTTTGCCACAGAGTGAATGAATCTTTAGTTCTCAGCAACAACTACATCATATGAAGAGTATGATCGGCATTGGTGGAGAGAATGCTTATACCAATTACATCAAGATTCCTTGAAGTGTTGAAGTATGTATATAGTTTACAGATTTCTTTGGAAACATAAAACAAACCTCTTAGAATGGAATCCATCAATATTGTGAATTGGAAGAGTGATGAACTCGGTCAAACTCAAGTTCTTTTCCCTTTTGGATGGCGATACTCAACCATAACATAGTGCTATAGGTTTTTAACAGCGCTTCTTAAACTGTGGGTCATGACCCCATATGGGGGGCTTAAGTGCTGAAGGGATCACAAGTGGAGAAATTTGAAGAAGCCCTGGGTTAGAAGATCATATAGGTTATTGGAATGAAGTCGAGCTCACTTTAGAGTAAGGAGAGTTGCCTTGAATGTTGATGGCCTTAGGTGTGAGTACTTTTTTATGTTTTACATTTTCTTTTAGGTAAAATAAAACCTGTCCTGTATTTGACATATTTTTAACCTGAGGCCTTGTGTGGGAACTGAGATCTCTCTTACCTTTTTTGGATTGAGACCTAGAAGTGATCTATATTTTGATGTTTCTAGGAGAGATCCTGAGGTGGGAACATAAGTCAAAAAAGGATTATCCCCCCACGATTTAACTTGGTCCTTGTAAATCTACTAAATTCTTAAAGAACATAATTTCCCCATGTGCAAAGTAGGGTACTACAAAGTGGTAGAGAAGGCTTTTCATGTGGGTGCTGTGGTCATATTATTAGATACAAAGTAATTTAAGGGAATATTCCTCTGACTGTATTAATTAATCAGAGCCAATGAAAAGTGGTCATTATAGAGAAATCATGTCAAGTATCAACATGTAATTTAATAACTCTCTTCTTTTTATAAGTTTTGTTGATGCCTTTTGTTTTTTACACCATGATCACTCCCATAGAATTCTCTCTTATAACCCAGAAAAACGGTTCAGCAGAACCAACCAACTCTGTGATCCTGATACATCATATGCAACATTACACTCTTCTAGTTTCCACATCTCTACAAAGAGTAGGAAATGTATTTCATCTGCCCTCTAAAACTAAGATTGGACATTGCATTACTCTAAGCTCGATAACTAGATTCTTACACTGACTCTATGCCACCTTTTGTATAGAGCTAATTTTTATTAGTGTGCCATGGCAAAGCCAGTCTTTTAAATGTATTTAGGTCTTGATGAATCCTATGAAGTAGTCACATTGGCACTATTTGAATTGGCACTGTTCAAAGTTATAGTTTTGTAAAATATGGTCATTGGTTCCAGCATGGAAAATGTGACCACTTACCAGAATTCATTATTCTCACTAATTGGGACCTAGCTGTGTTGAAAGCTTCTCTAAAAAGGAGTCAGAGAGAAAAGCAATTGCTTTTGTCAATATAATTGTACTATAAGCCATGCTATCTATCCTCTCTAGTCTCAGAGAAAAAGGTATTCCCCCTTACCAAGACTAAGCCTTCACCTATGCCATTGATCCTTCTCCAGCTTCCTCAAAGACCTTGCCGCATCAGTTTTCCATCTCTCTTTTGTATGTTCAATGACTTCCTTTCTCTTGTCTTTTTCCCTTTTGCCTACAAATATAATCAGGTCTCACCTATCCTAAAAAGAAAGTTCTCCACATCATGCTAACCACTTAAGTCCTTTTTCCTTTCAGTGAAATTTTTTCTTTTCCTCCACTTCCCTGCATTCTCTTTCTCACTACCTGCTTATTCCTTAATCCTTGTAGTTTGCCTTCTACCTCATCCTACTCTACTGAAATGTCTTTTAAATGTCACCAATGATCTGATCTCAAAATCCAATAACTGTTTCTTAGTTCTCTTCTTCCTTGACCTCTCTGAAATATTTACTGACTGCCTCCTTCGTACTGAAACTCCCTTGCCTCTATGTCTTGCTATTAAGTTGTATCTTCCTCTTTTTGACCTCTCCTTTGAGATTTCATTCACTGACTTCCAAATCTGTATCTCCAGCCTCAACTTCTACAAATTGCAATCTTGCATTTCCAGCTCTTTGCTAGTATGTATGTCCCATGGTTGTCCCACAGAAGCTGTCAAGTTGACTTGGACTGACTGGTTAAAACAAGTTTGGAAGTGAATTAACAATCCTGTTGTGACTTGATTAAGATCTATTGAACTGTACTTTGATTTCCAATAAGCTTCCTATCTTTTGTTTGTTTTTTGTTTGTTGATTTTACTCCTGGATTACCCATTGTGGCTAATCTACCCACATTTGTCTTGCTAATGACTTATGCCACATGACTTTCCCAGTTTATCATAGTAACTCCTTTAAACTAATGACACAAGACTGTGTTGTAGACTCTGATTATGACATTTCCTGAAGTACCCAGACAGTTCAATATCTCATCGTGGATGACTGTCTTGTACTTAAGATTCAACAAATCTAAAAAAGAACTCATCATCTTTCACCCCCAAACCAACTCCTCTTCCAGACTTCTCTGTTGTATTGTTCTGCTGTTTTGTATCACTATTCTTCTGGTAATATAAACTTTCCTTTTCATGTACTGTATTCCCCCCCCCACAAGTCAGATCAGGTCAGGTCAAAGGTCAATCATTACCAAATTAGAAAGATAAAGATAAGATAACACTATCAAAAAACAGTAGCTCCAACTCAATCTGCTATCTATTGGAAAATGTCAAATGAACACAAATAAATACATTGACTCCATCACCATTTTTAGAGATGATTAGCTGATACGAAATAGTCACCACAATAAAGAGCCCTGAAGAGCTCAGAGCTTGCCCCGGTCAGCAGAGTTGTGATCTTGTCCGGTTGAGAGACTGCAACAACACTAGTTTAGGGTTGTAAGTTCCCTTGGAAAACATTTTGGAGGAGGATGGAAGATCATAAGCAATATTGTCTCACAAAACAGCAAGAAGAGGTTAAGTGGAAAACAATCCTTCAGAGAAGGAGGTAGAATAACGCAGGGACATCATTGAATCATAGGCTGTAGAACTGGTCAGGAACTTAGAGATCATCTAGGCTTAACCTCTATGATTTACAGTTGTGGAGTCTGAAACTTTGAGAGGTTCAGTGATTTGTCCAAGGTGATAGAGACATCGAGGTGCATGAACAAACCTAGGATGATAAATAGAGGAAAATTCAAGGAAATATTTTAGTATTTCTATAGTTCTTAATTCTCATCAGCAACAGTAGTTGAACAGCTACTTCATTACTTGTTCTACTGTGAGGATGTGGCAATGGAAATGAATCCCACGAAGTTGGACAGAGAAGACTGACCTAGCCGAGTGCTTCCAGAAGAAATCAGAGTTAAGGGTGACACACTTTCAAAGGGACTGATTTTGAAGATAGCTCAAAGAGGGAAAGAGTCCAAAAGAGTGGAAAACAACACAAACAGCACCTTTACAAAAAAAAATGGTGATCCAGAAGTTATCAGCAACTACTGGACCCAATTATTTCCTTTCTCATATTAATAAAATCTCTGTAACCATGGTCTGTATACACATCGAGGCTATCCTCAAGGAAAACGTGAAAAGGGAACAAGTGTTTTCTATAACTGAGCATATCTTCACAGTCACACAACTGAGAAATACAAAGAAAGTCTCCCACTGTGTCTCTTGTTTGCTTATTTTAAAAATGCATTTGACTTTAGAAGAGGATATAATCTTGGTTCTTCTCAAACATTGGTAAAAATCATACAAGAGTCCATGATTTATGTGACCAGAAAAATAGCTTTGTTCAATAATCCATTGATTATTGGAATCAGGTTAGAAAGTTATGGTTTTCAGTCAGAAAAATATTAGTAGTCAATTTTCAGAGGAAGAAATCTAAACTATTAATAACCACATGAAAATTGTTCTAAATTACTAACAATTAGGGAAATGCAGATTAAAACAACTCTGAGGTACCAAAATTGGTAGAAGGGCTGTGGGAAAATGGGTACATTGGTGGGACTGTGAACAGGTCCATATATTTTGGAAAGCATTTGGAACTATGCTCCAAAAGCTTTTAAACTGCACATACTCTTTGACCCAGTGATACTACTAGTAGGTATATACTCCAAAGAGATCAAAGAAAGAGGAAAAGGGCCCATAGTATAGAAATATTTATAGCAGCTCTTTTCTGGCGGCAAAGAATTAGAAACCAAGAGTATACTCATGAATTGAGGAAAGTTTGAACAAGTTATGGTATGTGAATGTGATGGAATACTATTGTGCTGTAAGAAATGATGAAGGGGATGGTTTCAGAGAAAACTTTGGAAGGCTGGCATGAACTGATGCAGAGTGAAGTGAGCAGAATCAGAAGAACAATTTATACAATAAACAAGAATATTATAAAGACAAATAACTTGGAAACTCTGATCAGCACAGTGACTAACCACAATTCCAGAGACCTAATGATGAAACATGTCACTTACTTCCAGATAGAGAGGCAATGGACTCGCTCAGAGTGCAGATTGAGTTTTTTGGGTTTTTTTTTGATATGGCCAATGTGGGAATTTGTTTTGCTTGACAATACATGTTTATAATAGGGATTTTGTTTTTCTTACTCTCCAAATGGAGAGGGAGGGGAGGCGAAAGAGGAAGAGAAAGTAGATTTTAGTTTGAAAAAATTTAATTTTAAAAAGAAAGTTATGGTTCCACTAAATATGAGATCAGAAAAGATATGCTGCATTGTATTGTTTCCCTTAATGGCAGGCTACATATTGCCGGGGCGGGTAGGTGGCACAGCGGATAGAGCACTCGGTCTGGAGTTAGGAAGGGTCTGAGTTGAAATCCAGGCTCAGACACTTACTAGCTGTGTGACCCTGGGTAAGTTACTTGACCCTGTGTGCCTCAGTTGCCTTATCTGAAGAATGAGCTGGAGAAGGAAATGGAAAACCATTCCAGTATCTTTGCCAAGAAAACCCCAAATGGGATCAAGAAGAGTAGTACACAACTGAATGCCAACACAACACAACACACATATTTTTCAGGCTCAGAGGACTTTCACCAAGTGTCTGTGGGAATTGAGGTGATGGCAGGAGGCAGAAAAGGCAGCTCCCAGTGCATTGGGAAGACATAAACTAGAGGTACATGGATGGATGGTGATCGGCATCATTGGAGAGAGCCACTGCATTGGCAACAGACCAAACCCACCAAAGTCTGGAGGACAAATTTAGCCTGAGTATTTAGTCTCTGAAACATCAGTAAGTAATAGAATTCAATTCATAACAGTTCAGTTCTATGGAAAAACAACTGAAGGACCTGGAAAAAAAGTATTGGATTTTTTTCACTTAAGTTTTTTGTTTGTCACAAGCAAGGGTTTAATCTGGGAGTGGGGGTCAGAAACAAGTACAATGCAAAGACAAAAGGCATTAATAAAATGTTCTTTTTTTTAAAATCATTTTTACACAGAAACCCAGATACTCTATAAATTCAGACATAAACTTCATAGACATAAATCCTGGGAAAACAGAGTAAAGCAGTGATCAAAGTAAGATAGGATCAGTTAAATTAATGTATGTTGAAGTTTTAAGATCCACTCTACTGGCTTAGCCTTCATGAACCTAGGGATGCCATTGTGTCTTTTAGGTATCTGCACTCTACCACAAACCAAATGAGAAAAACAAAGGTTGATCACCTGATTAGTTCATATAACATGAAACAATTCATTTGACTGAATTTTTGTTCATCAATTGGTTGGTTTTTTCTTTGTGCAAATTAAATCTCAGTCTAGAGAACTTTAGGATGTTGATGAACTCAGCTGGATTCTAGAATCTGAAATCTATTTGTCCTTCATTTACATGATGGCAGCAAACAGATGTGCGTTTGATATTGGGTGACTGAAACCCTTCTTTGTAAAAGTAGATTTGGAGGTGATAAGGGCATAAATAGCATTATTCATCACTACTAAAATAGGATCTCCTGAGCATGGCTTTTGATTTCTCTGATGGTAGTTCAGACTAGGATTAATGTGAACCTCAAATCCTGACCCAAAGGTAAAAGATTAAGTCCTAGTCTACACAGGATTTTGCAAAGGAGTGTCTTTAGTTTCCATGAGTTTTCTTTCCTTGCACCTGGGGAAAATTCTTTGATGAGCTCCCAACTACTTTAAGTGACTGCTTGGGGATCAGCTATGCTATGGTTATCCCCTCACTAATGGCTGTAGTCAGAGAGTTACTGTGCATATTGCTTGTATGAAAATTGCTTCTCCTTTTCAACGAATGTCCTCATGTAGAAATCAACAAATCAAATCAAACATTTATTAAACACCTACTGTTTGCAGAGAACTGTGCTATGTATTAGGAGAGGTAAAAATTTCTATAATACATGGCCCTCGTTCTCAGGGAGCTCACAATCTGGTAGGTAGATAAGACATAATTATAATCTGAAATAAAAATGATGAATGCATTAAGAGTCTCCAAAGTGCAGAAAGTGATCCTTATTCTATTTTTCAGCTTTAATTTTACTTTTAATTGCTAATAAACTCTTAATAGCTTTACTCTAAAGTCCGAAAAGGATTAGAAGTAATTTTGGAATTGAATTGTGATTAACAAAAGCATTCTCTTATAGAGTGAAAACTGAGAAGAGCACAGGGTGGTTCCCCAATCCTAGTTGTACTTAGGTAGTAGCAGAAATAATAGTGAAATAAACCTTTTGTAACAAAGATCATGCTCTTGAACCTCCCCGACTGGTTAGGGTTGGTTTCAGCTAAGGTGGAGCTGGCTCTTACACTACATTGCTGTTATTACTGATGATTATTTTCATTGTGCTATGCATTATCTACATGGCATTTTATAGGCTGACACATAAAGACTGGGTCCCTGCCCTAGACATCTTACAGTATCACTTGGGATGAACATTCAAGTGGGTGGACCTTCTTTATACACTGTGATTTCAAGTTGATATGACATACATATCATTGTTATGCCATATATCGTAAACATTTTTGGTGCCCTCCCAGTGCCTAAGCTCACAACCTGTTAGCAAGATTGGGACATGGCTTCCAAATGAGTTAAATTGTCTGCTAGACACAAAGAGACTCTGCTTCAGCTGCTTGCCTTGTAGACCGAAATTGTTTTAGAGTTGTTTCTCACAGTAATATAGAGCATCAGCATGTTTGAATGAGCCGATCTCTTAGCCACATAGGAACATCAGATCATAGACTTTACGTGAAGCCTTTCCTGATCTTTTTCCCCTTCCCACCTCCTCCCCATCCCACATCACCTTGTATTTATTTTGTATATAGATGCATCCTTATAGAATATAAGCTCCTTGAGGGTAGGAACTGTTTCATTTAGGTCTTTTTTTTAATCTCTAGCATCTAGCAAAAGGCTTAGTACTAAGTAGGCACTTAGTGAATACTTGTTGATTGATTTAGAGATGGATAGGAGTTTAAAGTTTAAAGTTTTAAATCTGATAAACAAGAATCACACAGAATGGACAGTCAAGGGTGGGTTGAGATCTGCATCATTAGAAGGAAATTCCTGATATCTCAATCCATTGGAAGAGAATGAAATGAGAGGACATCTCAGTGTACCTCTTGAAGGTCTCTTTAAGATCCTCTGTCTCTGGTTGGTTGGAAAGCAATATCATGTCAGTGGAATATTCTAATATGTGTTCTGTCTCTGTTTCTGTCTTTGTCTCTCCTGGAGAAAAGTAAGAAGAAATTGTTTTTGGAACATGTATATCCATATTTGTATGCTGTCTTTGACAACACAAGGTCTTACTGAGGGAAGTTAACAAGTTGTCTTGACTCTGATTAAAATCTAGAGTAGTATTGAAGAGGTCTAGAGGTTTGGGGTGCTCCTAGGTGCACGGAAGCACCCCCAGATCGCAGCTCCGGGCCCTGCCTGAAAGAATTCAACTCAAATCTTCTTCCAGTCAGAGAAAAAGTTTACTAGAGATAAAACATACAGGCCAGACTCCCAAGGAACCTGAAGATTAGTAACGCCCGTGGGGACGAGCAGGTATGAGAGTCTCAGCCTTTTGGGCGTGAGAAATTCTCAGCGTTTAAATGGGGGCCATGGGGTGGATCTTTTATACACTAAAGTAACTTTGGGTGGCCAGAGGAAGGGGGGGTGGTTGGGAAAAGGGTCTAGGTGAGAATTCCATTTGGAAGGTCTGAGAGATTGAATAGACAATGGGAATAGATAATGAAGTGAACTGGAAGGTAGAAGTTTGAAAGGATCAGAAGGTGGGGTTAGAGAGATAAGGGGAGTAGATAAGGAACCTAAAAGTTTAAGGGTTTTCTGGGGCCAGTAGACAAACGGGAGCCAGATTCTTTTTAGGGCTAGAGGTAAAGGTGCATCTGAATAAGATCAAAAGGCGAGGCTAAGGCTTTCGAAGAGAGGTAAGGGGAGTCTATAAGGAATCTAAAAGTTTAAGGGTCTTCTGGGGTCTGTAAACAAATGGGGGCCAAATTCCTTTTGGCAAAAAGGGGCAAAGGTCTCCGCTTCTGAAACTGAATGATACCCCGTCAGTATCATGAACACATTTTTTAAGCAGGAATTTACTCAAATTCCCATTTCCAACCTGGGATTGAAAGAGATTAGTATGTTCTCTTCCTTTATTAATCTAACTTTCATGGGAAATACTTCAAAATACACAGGAAACCAATTATATTAAAATACATAAAATATAAGGAAACCAATTATACTGAAAAATAATTATCAAAAAAAATTTCAAAACAAGTTCACAGACCCCATCCTTTAGAGAAATATAAAGCATTTTGCTCATTTCTGAGCTTGTCAAATAATTTGTGACTCAACGAGAATTATTTTATATTAACAGAGGAAAACACATAGGCACTTAGGGAAAAGATAAAATTATTTTTTCCTATTTGTTGTCAGACTAGGTATTTCAAAGAAGGATATTTAGTCTGTCAATTTACTATCACCTATCAACTGAAAATTCAGCTTAGAAAATAATTTAATGAAAAAAAAAAGAAAATGATTTTATGGATCTATGACCTAATCAATATGGGCATTTCCTCCAATGGTAGAGGTCTGGGTATCAAATGCAAATAGAGAGGGATTTCCCCCCCACCCCAGGCCATGCATTGACATAGAAAACCACAAATTAACTTTGTCTATTTTGTATTGTATTCTTATTTATTTTGTTAAATGTTTCCCAGTTACATTTTAATTTGGTTTATCAGTACTCTGGAAGTTTCCTATCCCTCTTGATGCCTGCTGGCAGCAAGTTTGACACCTCTGATGTAGATCATAAACAGCCGGTTCCTTTTCCTTCTTATCCTCATTACTCTCAAGAACCATTCTTCTCTTTGGATGCTGTGCCTCGTCTGGTTTATTAATAACCAGAGGGTCATTGAACAAAGTTGTCTATGCTATATCATGCCTTGATGGAGGTTATCTTCGTAAATTTTTAATGAATTTCTGTGAAATACTCATAGAGATTATAGAAATACAGGATTGTACTAAATGAAGCTTGAATTTTACAGAATAACTAGTGATGCCTAAACACTTCATCAAAGAAGCAATGCTGTATTAACTGACAGGCCTATTTGATTTTTGATGTATTTTGGACTGTCTTCAGTGTGAAGTATTCATGAGGTAATCAATTTATTCCTTTCTTTTAAAAATATGTGTTGTGATGCTTTTTGTCTTATTATTGAATTATTTCCCACTCTCCAAATTGAACCTTCTCTTGTAACAAAGAAAAACAATTAAACAAAAATGATCAGGATGGATACCTTATCTGAGATTGTGTACAGTGTTTTGTCCTTGTGGTTCCTCAACTCTTTGTTGTGAAAAAGAAACAGTATTTCAACCTCTCTACTCTAGGACCTTTGTTGGTTTTTCTGTTACTGAGAGTTCAATTTCCTTTTGAGAGTCATTTCATTTGTATTGTCATAATCATTGTGTGCATCATCCCCTTGGTTCTGCTTATTTTGCTCTGCATCAGTTCTTGCGTTACTTCTTTCAAGGAATCTTACATCATTTTGACATATGCTTGGCACAGACTTTGTTGGAGGAGAGGCATTTTGCTCTGCTGAATCAAGTAATTTTTTAACAGTAAAATTAATAATTAGTACAGTAGATTCTTGTATTATTTACATCGTTTTGTCAGTTGTGTAATGGTAAAGATGTATTCTGCAGTTGAATGTTGCTTGTAAAAACCTGCCTACTCTTCCCAAATACGTTCATCAAAGACAGCTTACGTACATGTGTAAATTGCTCTCATAAAATTATATATAAATGGGAAAACAGGCAGATAGTTGGGTAGTTATTGATGCTTTCTTGTTTGCCTTTCTTGGTTAGTACAATGGAGTAATATTGTAAGTGCATTTAACTTACATAAATTCAACTATACAGATTTGGTGAGAGGGAAAAACAATTTTATTCACGTAAGTGATTTCAACCACCTTTCTGTTCAGTGCTTGTATACCCGGGACTAAGCAAGAGATAGGAGGTGTGAATGTGCTGTTCCCTCGTTTGGTGTAAGTTCCATGTACCTCTCATAATGTGAGCCCCTCCCTGTACTCAGTGTGATTTTTACAACTTCCTCTGTCAGACTCATAGACAATCTGGTAGAGCTAATAAGAGGGCTCGCCCATGTTGACCCCCTCAATTTTCATTCTTGGTCAGCTAGAGGGGCCCCTGCTGTGCTCCCTTTTACTTCCTTGTGTCTTCTCTTGCCTCATAGAATAGCTTGAAGAAGAGACAGTTATTTGGGGAGATGATCACCCTCTAATGTAATCATACTTGCCCTTTCAAGAATGTGTCCCCCTAATCATCAGCTTTGCTGCCAACTATGTTTTAAAATTTTTATTGATTTTTTTTTATTTTTACATCACCTTCATTTCCAGATATAGCTTTCTTCTCTTCCTTTACCAGAAAGCCAGCCGTTATAACAAAGAAAAAGAGAGAGAGAGAGAGAGAGAAGAGAGCCTTCTGGGCATGAGAAATTCTCAGCGAGAATTCCACGAGAGAGCAGCAGTTTAGTATAACGTTTTTGCGCTGCCTAGGTTGGAGAGTGAAGGAAGACTGAACCTCTGTAAGAGGAGCGATTGTTCTTTCCAAAAGCTGGCTACATCAGCAAAATCAGCACATTAGTATGTGCATTGTTGCACACCCATATTCCCCAAAGAAGGGAGGGAGGGGCTAGCTAGGTCTTTATCTGGTTTTTCTCTTTTCTTTTTGAGAAACCTTAGCTCTCTACTCTTTGTAAGCAGTAAGTTGGCCAGGTGTATGAAAAATAAAACCCACTTCTTTCCATAGCAACCATACCACTAGCTTTAGAACCTAATCCCCCTGTTAAGACTACTCCACTGTAATAAGTTCTGAGATTTCTTTGCCTTTGGTGTAATTCCCCCCTTCACATACCTTGAGTGCTCTCAACATTTTATTGCCTCCATCCTGAGCCTCCATCATGCATACTTTGTCTTATTTAGCTGCTTTTCTTTGTTTTCTTCACTGCCATTTCCACGTCCTCGAGAAGCACATCTGGAACTGTGATTTTAAAGTCCAGATGCAAATGTTGTGGTTTTTACTGTTTGATGGTGAAAAGAACACGCAGTCGGGATCCTTCTAGGTCTTTCCCATTTTTCACGTATTTGCCGTCCTTCATCTAGTAAGATCCTTAAATTCCCATGGGATGATTTTGCTTGATAGAGTTTCTTACCAAGCTTTCTTTAAATTTCTTTTTCCTTCCACTGGTTCTCGCTGTTATACCCTTCTACTATACTTTATAAGATTTTACAAATGAGAGGCAACTTAGTATAGTGAATAGATAGCTGACCTTGCAATCAGAAAGCTGTGTGACCTTAGGCAAGTCATTTAACCTCTCTTTTTTTTTCTTGGCAATTGAGGTTAAGTGACTTGCCCAGCATCACACAGCTAATTAAGTGTCAAGTGTTTTGGTCTGAGGTCAGATTTGAACTCAGGTCCTCCTGACTTCAGGGCCGGTGCTCTATCCACTGCGCCATCTAGCTAACCTCTGAGTTCTAAGCAGCTCTCTAAGATTTTAAGTTTCAGGGACAGTGCTGACTTGCATTCATAGAGGGGTTTCCTCACCATCGAGTTCCTTGTAACAATAAAATCACAGATCCAGTCCGTATCCTATCTGTTTTCTCCTTGGTTGCTATGTCACTCTGATTGAAATGGTTGCTGACTAAGGGTGATTTTAAGATTCTTTTCATGATCTCATGGTAATTTATATCAGTTAAACTAATGTACAAAATTATAGTTGGTGTTGATAGCCTTTACTCCCTTTACGCCATTATTTTCCCATCTTTTGACATCAACCAGTCCTTCAGTCAAAAAACATTTATTTATTAATCACTTTGGCATTGTGCGAAGTACCAGGGAAGCAAAAAAAACCAAACCAGAGCCTGCCCTCAAGGAGCTTATAGTCCACTGGCATTGATCACTTTTTTAAGTAGTTAAGGTAGGAATTATTTTATCTTCTTGTCATATCTTTTTCTCATTTCTCTTCTCGTTTTGCATTGATTTTGACTTTTGCTCTAACAAGTCGGAGGTCTGGCTGTACACAGATGATTTAGGAATGACTCCTGCATCAATAACGAGTCATTTCCTGACTTTGAAAATATATCACATAGAGACTCCAGTGGTCCTTACTCCAACTCCCACCCACACTGATGAGTCGGGTCTCCAGAGAGTGACTACTCGGTCCTCTAAAGACTTCAGGGGTTTGGGGAGGGGTCTTTCTATGCTATTTGGCTGGAGCTCCTATTCTGGAATGTTCTCCCCATGATTGTGGACTAATCATCAATTAGTTAGCCAGAATTTATTTTTAGAAAGAGGTTTTTTACCAAGATGGAACGATAGGAATGGTTGGCACAAAATATCCCCCTCCCCCAAATTTAAGACATTCTCCCATCAGCACATGCAGAGTACAGGGGGAAATGGGCTCAAGCTTAGTGTAATCTCATAGGTTCTGGTTGCTTAGAAGTCCTTTTATCCCCTTCATGGGGTCCTCGTGAAGTTCCCCTCATCGATGGTGTCAGTTTTCCGTGGAGTTCCTTGTGCAGCCAAGAATCTTGCCTTCCCATGCCACATCTGGTCTGTTCTTGGCTCCTGCTGAAGACACTGCTACCAGCCTCTGCTGCATTGGGGATGGTGCAAGGATGGTGATGGGAAGTCCCAAAAACTCTGTACCCTTTGAAGTATACATAGTCTTCCTCCAGTCAAGGAGGAAAGGGGAAGTAGACTGAAGTCGAGCTCATAGCCAAAGTGTGCTCTTCCCTCCACTCCCCCAAGAAATTCCTCCTCAGGTGTTTTGCTGGAGCACTGCCTGTTGGCTTGTGCTCGATCTAATCTCTGGGGCTCTGAATTAGGTGCCTTGTTTTATACAGGCCCCCTCAGGGCATTACCACATTTCCGCAGTCACTCACCCTAACTTTCTGTGCAGTGGTCACCGTAGTTCATCCAATGGCTTTCAAGGACACATTAAATTAAATTAAAGTTTTTTCACACATAGTCTAAAATCTTTGATTCATTGAGATATGTTCTCATCTCATTAAGGACTTTGCATCTTAACACTTACTTTAAGTGAGATTGAGTGATTGACATGACTCAGTGATCCTCACCCTTAAAACACACACACACACACACACACACACATACACACATACACACACACATATTTGGTATTTCTTTTCGTTGTTGTTGCTGTTTGATGCCTCACAGTTCTTTTCCCAAGCAAACATTCATGATATGTAGGTATAAGCCTTCTGTATAATCAACATTTTACCTCTCTTTTGACTTCTGAACCACATTATTCAACATTTGTATTCATGTTTGCATTGAAATAACTGAGTTTCAGAGTAAGGGTTGATTTAATTCATGAGGTCCTATTGATTTTTCATAGTATTTCTCTTCCTCTTTATCCTCTGTAACAGATGTTGGCAGTGAGCTTAAAGATGTTGGCAATAAACTACAGGCATTTTCATGGTGGTCTTTTTGCAAAGACTTTATGAGTGCTGTAATACTAGATGACCAAACGTTCTGTGAAATTATGTTTCTTGTTGCCTTTGGACCCATGATAAAACCAATTTTCTTCCTACTTCTTTATTTAGGAATTTTACAAAATTACAAAAGAAATTAAAGGAAAGCTTAACACATGATAACACTTAGACATATAAAATGCTGACATCACAGTGGTATATCTACATTAACACCCTTGTGTTGTCAGCAGTAATGCTTGGCATCCAGTGAGGCAGAGAAAAAATATTGCAGGTCATCTGTGCATATATATATGTGTGTATATATATATATATATGTATGTATGTGTGTATATGCACACACATATTTACATACACATATGTATAGATGTATATGAACACACATGCATATGGCTTATGATTGAAATGGTAGGAAATTTCTGTAAGCTACCTAAGCTTAGGAACCATAAAATAAAAGGTGATAAGGCTTAAGGGAAAAATTCATGTTGAATATTTTAAATTATATTTTTATTTTTTATTTTTTTATTTATTTGTTTCATTAAGTATTTCCCAACTACATTTTATTTATTTTATTAAGTATTTCCCAACAACATTTAAAATTTTTTTAACATGTTGAATTTTTTTAAAGAATATTTTGGGGTGCTTTTTTTACGAGTGGCACCTAACATTTCTGAGTGCAGTCATTGTCCACAGAGTTTTTGTCATGTCTTACTCGCTCTGTGTACAAAAGCTAAAATTAAACACAAATCACAAAGTCTTGAGAAATCATTGTATCATATGTTTGAAGACAGTTCTCTGCAAGTCAGAAAATAAAGGTGCCTTAAAAAATTTACGTCCAGCTTCAACAGCTGAAAGCTCCTAATTAAATCCAAGAGCAGGAATATAGACTACACCGAGAAATCATATGTGGATGATTTGATCATTGTGCAATTCTATCTTTGTGATATATTAAAGTAATTCATAAATCAGGATATTGAGTCTGTGCCGTTGGGTTCAGGTGGCACGATATTATATTTTAACTTAGTATTTTGATTTATAATCTCCTGATAAGATTCTCCAACCCCCACCCCCTGCTCTTGCCGTTTTGATTTAGCGATGAGTTAAATAAAAACATATAAACCCTGTAGCAGAATATTATTGGCTCTGCATGTTATATTTTAATTAGATGATCTAGTCAAGTTTATATTGCTTTAAAATCTCTGATACTTCATAAGACATCATAACCAAAGGTTTCTTTTTGCACTAAGTGAAAATTGTACCTGCTTTTAGTGAAAAGGATTTTCATTTTTTCAGGAAGATACTTTAAGAAATCCCATCACCAAAAGTTTTGATTCAAGGCTTTAATTTGATATTTTAGCATTTGAGTAAATAAAAAAAAAAACCTTCTGTTTTCACAAATGTTAGGCACACCCAACTGAACCAGTT
Organism: Vombatus ursinus; assembly: GCF_900497805.2. Classification (NCBI taxonomy): domain Eukaryota; kingdom Metazoa; phylum Chordata; class Mammalia; order Diprotodontia; family Vombatidae; genus Vombatus; species Vombatus ursinus. Next base: position 6,460,371 of record NW_020944469.1, on the reverse strand, counting down.
TAAAATTTGTACACACTCGCAGGGCTCAGATTGGCAAATCACAGCTTGCTGAAGTCTGTCTATAGTTCATTCATGAGTCACTGCAAATTCAAAGAAAACACTTCCAGAAATCCACGATGTCAACACTAATATATAATTATAAAAGGAATTCAATTGATTTGATCACAGCCAGAATTACCTAAAATTACATCCTGTCTTTAGCATTAATTATGCTGCTTCAAGTATACTGGCCTATAGGAAATAAAACGTTATCTGTCTCCCACAGAGTAAAATGTTTATACCATTGAATGTCATAATTGACTTCATTGTTAGGCTATTAAGCCAAATTCTACAGCATTTTCATCACACATATGAAGACCCCAAGTAGCCTATTTCTAGAACCTGGGTATCCAAAATCATTGTTCTTGGGACTCTGGCTACGCAGCTTGTGTGAAAGAAGCCATAAAATTCACTTCAAGAGTCCTTCTGCCCTAACCTGCTTTCCAAATGAAAATGAGACTGGCTTATTGTTAAAAGAAAAAAAAAATCTTGATTTTTATTGTACAGTTAGGGGTGGGGTAAATCCCAGAAACACAAGACTTCTAAGTAGAAAATCATTGGAAGTCTTTAGCAAATTTTTGCGAATGTAAGGACTCAGGCTTAGATGTAAAATTCTTATTTGAGAAACCCAATATCCCACCTTAAAAGAACACACGTGCATCCCCCACAAAAGATGGCTAAGACGGCTGAAACTTGAAATTGGTGTTAGTGGGGCTTCTATTTTTCTGATTCCTTGTACCAAACTCTAGGGTTCGAGTTACCCTGAAGCTGAAAATGCATCCTGAACAAAATGCCAGTAGGCACTGAAAGCAGAAAAAGAGCTTTGATGTCTGTCATGCAACATCTCCCAGAGAGCAAAGGCACTGGTGATGTTTTTGTTTGAATTATGCGTATTAATGGCAGGCATCAGCTTTGCTGTTTCTGGCCCCTGGTTCTTCAAGCCCCTGTGCCTGGAATTTAACCACCAGCAGTAGCCGGGTTGTCATGAGATAATATTATCCCCTCTAAGCATTTTTACCCAAATCTCTCCTCTCACCTACTTTATTTACTAAGCAATATAAAATCTTGTGAAGTCTCCAGAGAGGGAGATGGCCTGTATTCCTATGGCTTATTGTGGATATGGTATTTGAGGCCCAGGTTTTTTTAGTATATTATTGTACACTTTGGCTCCCAATAGTATTTATGTTGAGGGTGTGTGCAGGCAGGTTGGTTTCGGCATTCCTGAAATCATTTTGACACTGGGCTGAATGTGGAGACAAGTTTGCCAAAAACCAGTGATATTCACAACCTCAACCTCAGAAGTTGATTGGAGCACAGTTGGAACTAGTCTTATCTATAAATCGGGCAAGTGTTTTTTTTAGAATTTTAATATTAGATGCTCTAATATTCAGCCTTTGCTTGAAGACTGGATGATAGAGAGGTGAGCATGTTACTACTGAACTCCACAAATTATTATAATAATACCTTCCACCATAGTTAGAAGCATTTTCTGAGAAGCTCAAACTCTACAGACATTATTTAATTTCAAACTGAGGCAATGGCCTTATTTTCCTGTGAGATCTCCAGCTTAGGGGCCTTTAAAATAATTTAACAACCAATGAAGAGTTAACAGCCATGTTGATTAGGTAAAGCCCCAAACTTTAGACATGAAGCAGTGAGCTAGAGCAGAGAGCTGCCTGGAGCAGGGTTCTGCAGTTGGGGTTCTTGGCACGGGCCTTTGCCTTGCTGGGAGTTCAAGTTTCTCCTCGATAAAATGAGGGCTTGACTAAAGGATCTATTCAGTTCTCTTGGTGACCTAGAACTTGTGCTTGAATTCCTTGAATTCTTTGAATGGAACAAGTGGGGCTTTATTCACTAAACCAGGGGTGGGGAACCTGTGGCCTTGAGGTCCTCAAGTGCGGCCCCTTGACTGAGTTTGGATTCCATCAAAGGGCCACACTTGAGGACCTAGAGGTCCGCACATGTGGCCTCAAGTCCGCAGGTTCCCCACCCTTGCAACTGTTACTTAGTAAATTTTAGAAGATTTTAGAAAGTAAATGCATATTGGGAATGGCCAAGGAAGAAAAAGCCTTCAGTTTTCTCTTTCCAACACATCCTTCATTTGGTAGGGCAATAGGACATTGCTATTTAATTTATTGTAAATTGTACTTTGTCTGTTTCTGGACTTAATGGTGAAGGCCTGTTGGTTATTCTTCATAGTTTGTTAGCTAAAGATTTATTTCTAACCTTCTATTTCAGAGGCTATCAAGAAAAGTTATTCAGTCTAACACTCTTCTTGACTCATCATGTACAGTTTTAAGACCATTAGGACTTTACGATAAAGTACCGCCTCTGTGTGTGTGTGTGTGTGTGCGTGTGTGCATGCGTGAGTGCGTCTCTCTCTGTCTCTCTCTCTCCCTCTCTCCCTCCCCTTATTCCTCCCTCCATCATGCTTTGGAATTCTTTTTTTTGGGGGGGGTGGGGGGGGAGACAGCTCTTACACAAGTAGTTACTGGATTAATGGTGCTGCAGGAGATCAGCTCCCACAGATTAGGTCATCTAATTATCTGATTTGGAGAAATAATTTAGCAAGTTTAGCACTTGAACATGGAAGGGCTTGTAGGAACAAAAGCTACAGGCTTTTGCAGACAGTCTATAAATGGTACAAAATCTAATGAAAGTTTATTCCAAATGAACTCCCATTTGAACAAATAGAAATTACCCCAAATTGGTTACCTTCACTAGAGCTCTCACAGAAAAAAAACCTGACACATATTTTGGAAAAAAAATCAGTCAATTCAAACTTGAACTAGATTTGAATAATATCATGAAAGAGGTTTTATAATAAAATAGCAAATGATGTCCTTAGATTTGGTTTTGGTGAGAAAGTCTGAATCCCACCAGTCTCTATAAAACACTTATTTGATTTTATTTAAAAAAGAGAACGAACACAAAGCCTTGGAAGCAATCAATCAAATGTTTATTTTGTACTCGCTATGTGACAGATACTGTTTTAGCTGTTTGGCATACAAAGACAAAAATGAAACAATTTCTGCCCTCAAGATGCTTACATTGTATCAGAGGAGACAGCGCATACTTATAAAGGTATATGTGAAATGTGTACAAAATAAATACAAGGTCATTATTTAGAATCTGTGAGAATCAAGGAAGACGATGCAAAACCTGGTGCTTGAGTTTTGCACTTTGAGGTCTTTTGCTATTTGGAATACATTATCCCATTCCCTCTGGTTTCTGATGGGAACAAAATAGTGTTGTTATTTAAATAATTTCCTTTTTTTATCTTTTAAGGTCTTTTTAAAATTGGAATTTTAAAATGTAACTAGTATGTGTCTTGAAGTTTGCAGAATAAGTTTTGTTTTGTTTTCTGGAGACAATCTGTGGGTTTTCTGGATTGGTACTTTGTTATCTGTGTCCAGAAGTTCTGAGCAATTTTCTTGTATTATTTCTTGCGTTATGGTATTCAGGTTTTTTTTTACTTGACTTCTTCTGGGAGACCTGTAATTCTTAAATAGTTTCTAAACATCCTGTCTACAAAGCCAATGTTTTGCTTCTGTACAGATAGCATTTTCTTTTAATGTTATTACTTTTTGCTTCTTTTCTTCGATACTGTTCTTTACTTCTTTGTGTTTGTGTTCCCAATCAGTTGTTATCTCTCTTGTTTCTTTAGTGAGACTTGCTGGCTGTAGAAGCAGGTACCACGGGTGTGCTCCACTGTACAACAAGTCTACTGAGGTGGGATTTGATAGGAATAAATATAAAGGCCTTTACTGGTATCTCATAATCAACTGCACAAATACGGCTTAAGAGAGATATGATTAGATAATAGTTCTTGTGAGAAAGGCAGATTTCTATGTGACTGCATGCCTATTAGACTCACCAGTGTTACATGGCATCCCAAAAGACCAGGATGGGCTTTTGTTGCATTAGGAGGAGCATGGTACCCAAAACTGAGGGCACATCCAGCCCTGCTGTCCTCTCTTCTGGTTAGACCAAATCTGGGATATTGCATTCCCTTCTAGGTTGCCACATCTTAGGAAGGACATTGCAATTTGGATGTATTCAGAAGAGGTTAATAAGGATAGCAAAGGGATGTATGCTGTATGCGGATTAATTTATGGGTAGACTTCTTTCCTGAAGTCCTCTACCTCCTCTGCTCCCAGCACAGTATCTCACATCCTACTTCACTGAGAAAATAGACCATCTGTTGTGAATACCCTTGTTTCCCCAGTCCTCCATCTCAAAACCCTTTGACATATTTCTCCATCCTCATAATTCACAGTAATTCTCATAATTCTCCATTCCCTTTGCTGCAGCAAGTGGTGAAGAGATGGTCCTTCTCTTTGCCAAGGTCTACCTTTCTATTTATGCTCTTGATCGCCTCACCATCTTCTTCTCACCCCCATTCCCTCTCTGGTGGGAGTTTGCCTTCTGAGTTTACCCTTTCTTAATCTTTTTTTTTTAAAAAAAAATTTTTATTTATGAACTTAAAAGACACCAGAAACATGAACATTTTAATATTCAAAGAACAGAAGAGGACTATATATGAAACAGTGAACTTCTGTTATGTAGGGTTTTTAAAGTTTGTTAAGTTTAACATGAGAAAGAGAATTGCCCTGCTTATCTGTGTCCCCTTCTGAACTTCCTTCTGCTTTCCTCCCTGTATTTTTAAAATATTTCATTGACTCTCTTTTCTGCATTTTTTTTGCATCACTATCACTACCAACTCCCTCCCCTCAACTCTCACCCTTCGAGAGAAGCCTTCCCTTGTAACAAATTAAGTATAGTCAAGCAAAATACATCAGCACGTTGGCTACGTCTGAAAATGTATGGCTCATTCTGTTCCTCTGGTCCATCCTTCTCTGCCTGGAGGTGGAAGAATGCAGTGTTCAGAAGTCATGATTCATCATTGCATCAATCAGAATTCTGAAGTCTTCTAAAGTTATTTTCTTTTACATTATTGTAGTCATTGCACAAATTGTTTCTTTACTTCACTCTGCATTAGTTCACATAAGTCTTCCAAGGATTCTCTGAATCTGTCATTCATCATGTCTTACAGTGTAATAATACGTCACCACATTAATGTGCAATAATTTGTTCTCTAGCATTCTCTGCTCCTACTTTGTCATCTTTTATTTCTTCTCATTCACAGGTTCTTTCCTGTTGCCTGAAAACAGGCCCAGGTTTCTCTACTCTTAAAATTTTCCCTTTTATCCTTCCATACCCTCAAGCATTAGGCTTCTCTCCTGTGGGAAAGCACCTGGTGCTGATTCTGTTCCAGCTGAGATTTACAAGGTAGGGAATCCATTGTTCATACCAATGCTGACTGAAATTTTCCAAGTTGTGCGGCAAAAGGAGGTTATCTCCCCGGAGTTGAAAGATACCTCCATTGTCCATCTCTATGAAGGTAAAGGAAATAGATCCACCTGTGACAATCACAGGGAAGTCTCTCTCTCAATCACTGCTGGCAGGATTCTTGCCAGAGTCCTCCTTACCACACTGCTGGTAAATTATTTAACTTGAAAAGACTACAAACCAAGTGAAAAGTAGAGGGAGAGCTGGTGCATGATGTTTCGCTTGCAGATTATTGTGCATTCAATGCAGCCTCTGAAGCAGAGATGCAGCAAAGTATGGATTGATTCTCTGCTGCTTGTGCTAATGTTAGCCTAACAATTAATATCAAGAAAACACAGGTGCTCCACCATTGAGCACCACACCATCCATATGTGGAACCATTGGTTACAGCAAATGGAGAAGTTTTGAATACTGTGGATGAGTTCAATTACCTTGAAGGCAGCATATTTTCCAGGGATGTACACGTTGATAATGAGGTTGATGAATGCATTGCCAGAGCTTGCTCAGTGTTTGGGAAGGCTCTGAAGAGAAGGGGTGTGGGAGAAAGGAAGCATTAGATGCCTACCAAACTGAAGGTCTACAGAGCCATTGTGCTGACCTCATTGTTGTATGCCTGTGAAACCTGGCCAGTATGCCAGCACCATGCCAGGAAAATGAATTGCTTCCATTTGAATTGTCTTAGGAGGATTCTGAAGATCACCTAGCAGAATAAGGTACTTACACTGAGGTCCTTTCTTGATCTAAATTGCCAAGCATTCAAACTGTTCTGCAGGGAGCCCAAATCAGTGGGCTGGACATGTTCAAATGCCAAACATAAACTCGCCTAAAAGACTATTTTAAGGAGAACTCACACAAGGAAGGCACTCATATGGTGGTCAGAAGAAGTGATACAAGGACATTTTCAGGGTGTCTCTGAAGAACTTTGGAATTGATTGCCTGACATGGGAGACACTGGCACAGGACCATCCAGCATGGCATACCTGCATCAGAGAAGGAGCTGTGCTCTGTGAGCAAAGCAGAATTATAGTAGCTCAAAAGAAATGTGAGATACATATATTTAGAGAAACCACCCCGAGTGTTCACCCAAGTCCACGTGGACTATTTGTGCCCCAGTGTGGTAGAGCCTTCTGAGATCATATTGATCTAATCAGTCACAGTCAGACACACTGAAACTTGACTCTAATATAGTGGTATCATTTTGGTCTTCTTCAAGAATAAAGGACAACCAACCCTCAAGCATATTGTTTTATGTCTCTCTTCTTATTCATAGCTAAACTTCTAGAAAAAAGCCAGCTACGTGTGTTTCCTCCTTTTCTATACTTCCTACTCACTTCTCAACCCATTATGATCTGGATTTTGATCCCATTACCCAAATGAAACTGTTCTTTATAATGGTATTAGCAGTCTTTTAAGTGCTATCTCAAATGGCCTTTTTTCAGTCCTTATCCTCACTGGCCTCTAGTCAGCTATTGACACCGTTAACCACTCCCTCCTGAAAACTCCTCCTTCGTTTTTTGTGGCACTGTTCTCCCCTCATTTTCTCCTACCTGTCCGACCTGTCCTTTTCAATCTCCTTTAATAGATCATCATCACAGGTGTACTCCAGGGCTCTGTACCTGCTCTCTCCCTGTTTGGTGATCCCATCAATTCCCATGGATTCAAGGATCGTCTCTGTGTACGTGACTCTCACATCTACATATCCAGCTCTCATCTCTCTCCTGAGCTTCAGTCTATCCCTCACATGTCTATTGGAGATCTCTACTTGGAGATCCACATGGATATTCCATGGACATCTTAAAGTCAACATATCTAAAACTCACTTATTTCTCCATAAATCCTTCCTTCCTCCTAACTTCCCTATTTCTGCTGATAACCCCATCATCCTTTCAGTTACTGTGCTCACAACCTCAAAGTCATGCTTGATTTTTTACTTTTCCTCACCCCCTATGTTCAATCAGTCACCAAGACTCAGCTCTTCTAACTCGACAACATTGCTTTTATCCGTCCCCTCCTCTCCGTGGCTCCAACCCTAGTTCACACCCTTGTTGACTCTTATTTGGATTATTGCACCAGCTTCCTAATCAGTCCCTCTGCCTCAAGTCTCTCTCTCTCTCCAATGCATCCTCCATGAAGCTACTAAAATAATCTTCCCAAAGCACAGGTTTGACCATGTCACTCCCCTGTTTGAAAATCTTCAAAGGTCTCTTAATGATTCTAGAATAATATACAAACTTCTTTATTTGACCTGTAAAATTCTTCGCAAACTGGCTCCAGCCTACCTTTCCCAGTTTATTTCATGCATTCTATGTGCTAACCAAATGACCAACCTGCTATTCATTTTCCAAGCCATTTTCTTTCTAGTCCCCATGCCTCTTCATGGACCGTCTCCTATTCTCGTAAGGTTTTCCCTCCTCACCGCTGCTTCTCAAAGGCACTCACACTAATTTCAAAGCTGAGCTCAGCTCTCTCCTCCTACACAAAGCTTTTCTGTTTCCCTTTGGTTATTAAGATTCTCTTACCTCTCAAATTACTTTGCGTTTATTTATCTGAGTCCACGTTCAGTGAAATTCAGTCCAACAAGACTTTGAGTGCCTAGTATGTACCTGGCACTGTGCTAGATGCTGAGGATACAAAAACAGGAATGCAGCAGTACCTGCCAACAACAAACTTACATTCAACTGGGAAGGAGCAACACGTACACAATTGAATGTATACACAATCAAGAATGAGTTAATACGGAGGAATCTGGGGATAAGAGCATTAAAAACTAAGTGGTTCAGGAAAGGCTTACAGAAAGAAGTGGTGCCGGAGCTTTGCTTTAAAGGAAGCTGGGGATACTTTGAGGCAAAGATGAAGAGGAGCAACATTTCAGGCAATGTTCTTGTGCAAAGACATGGCAGTGGAACGCGGTATGTAATGTATGGGGAACAGCGAGTAAGCCAGTTGTATATGGCTCCTTGAGGGTAGGAGCTATTCACTTTTTTGTTTTATTCCCAGTGTCTAATATGGTACTAACCTTCCATACAAGAGATATTTAATAAATGCTTTTTGAATCAGCAAATGAATGAATTAATGTGGAATATTTAATCTAGGGAAGGGATGACAGGTTGGGGGAGAGCATTTGAAAAGGTGATATGTAAAAGAGGAGACATATTTGTTAGTTGTCTTGACCTAGAGAGCAAAATTGGGAGAATTGAGTGGAATTTGCAGAGAGGCAGATTTTGACTTGATATAAGGAAAAACTTTCAGAAATTTCCAATCTCCTTTCTTTTTCACTGGTCATCTCCCCAGCTTTCCCTCCTCCTCTCTTGCCTTTTCATTTACCTGGCTTCCTTCAAGTCTCAGCTCAAAGCCCACCTTCTGTTGGAGGCCATTCCTAGTCTCCTTAGCTGACAATGCTTTCCTTTCTGAAATTACCTTCCATCCTTATGAGCTCTTTGATAGCAGGGACTCTTTTTAACCTTTCTTTGCAAATTTAGTGGCTGCCACGCAGTAATCAATTAAAAATGCTTTTTGATTAATAACAAATAATGGATACTTCACAAGGAAGTCAGTTCTCTATTACTGAAGGTCTTCAAAAAGAGGCAGGATCATAAATTGTGAGGGATAATTGTTCAGGTGTTTCTGCTCAGATACAGATGAGACTGAATGGTCTCTAAGGCACTTTCCAGCTCTGAAATTCTATGATCTTGAGGTTGGGAGCTCAGTGAAATTGCTACAGACTCCTTGAATGTACATATATTCTCTTCTCATTTTGTTGTCTGCTTCTAGTAGTCCTCCCAAAGTCAGAAACAGTGGATGTATTGGAAGGGGCGGGTAGTGGCGATGTTATTGAGTAGGGAATGGAGGGTAAAGGGCCATTTCATTTACTTGAGCTTGCTGGGGATTATACCTGAGGCCTATTTACAGCCCTTTAAATACACCCTTTCTTACCCAGGCTGCCTACCTATTGCACTTGAAGAGCAGGAACAGACATCGCCCTTGCCTAAGAGGCAAAAGCAAAAAAAAAAAGCAGCAGGGGAGCCCAGAAGGACAAGGAAGCTTCACCTTTTCTTCTTGTCTTCTCAGTTCTTCTAACTCCCCCTTCCCATGCCCATTCAGTACACTTCACCATGTCTCTCCTACAGTCCATGGGCAGTTTTCATGTGACATGACAGCTCCTAATGACTCAATTCACCTGTTACAAAGTCATGAATATGTATCTGCATCACAGACTATAAAGGCAGCAAAGGAATCATTTTAAACTATTGGCTCATGAATTCCCATTTTAAGCACTCCCAATATACACATTCACAAGGAAGTCATCAGCTTTCATATGCACATATTTAAACTCTCTGTTTGCACAGTAGAGTGTAATGGCCTGGAAGACTTGATATGCCTGTTCGAGAGAGCATGACTAACACCTGTCTAGGTTTCAACTCCTCCGCTTTCATTATCGAAATATTGTTTTAAAATCATTTTTCACCCAAAACAAGGAACTAATCAGATAACTCAGGTGAGACATGCTAAGTAGGAACAAATAGATCCGAAGATAAGGATTTCTCATTTTGCCTACTGGAATTTCGCCCAAGATTTACTCCCTAAGTAGACATATGCAATGTAGAATTTCAGAATATCCCCTATAGCTAACAGTACTGATTCTGGAGTGGTCGTAGTCTAATGATCAATTTCCAACAAAAATCACAGAAGAAACCCTGAAGGAAAAGTACTAGCCCTCTTGCGAAAGAGTAGCTATTGAGGTATTCTTGAGTTCTGAAAGTGTTATTGTAGTCACAGTAGTAAGGAGAAAAACTGAAAAGAAAATATTGACCACGTATTATGAGGTATGGTTTGTTTTGTGTAAGCTATAATCACTTGGGACAAGAGCCGGAAGCCATATCTACATGGTGCCTATAGTTCAGCTGTCAAGTTGGGTCGATTGTTTAGTGCATCAATTGCTTGCCAGCCAACAGGAAACAATTCATTGCTAACTTATCCATCTGATTCAATTATGTCAACTACCAACATGATTAGGCCGTGTCGACCTCTGAAAAGACTTTAAGTAATGGTATAGTGGAAAGAGTCTAGAAACCTGATTTGATAACTGGCTTACCTGTGTAACCTTGGCTAAGCAAGTCACTTCTCCGGGCCTCAGTTTCTGCATAAAAATGGTAGTTGGAAAAGATCTCTTCCAGTTCTAATATTCTGTAATGCTATGACTCTAACCAGATGGTATTCAGTCATTAAAACCAAGTGAGACACATTATTTATGATCCAATTAATTGTTAGGCAATCATAAATTCCTTAAGAAAGCCATCTGCAATAGATGCCATCACTTCATCTCCTCTTCTCTGCAGTCTGGCTTCCATCCTCATCATCCAACTGAAATTGCTGTATCCAAAGTTATCAATGATATCTTGATTGTCAAATCTGTTGGCTTTTTCTCAGTCCTTATCTTTCTTGACATCTTTGCAACCTTTGACACTGTCAATCACTTTCTTCTCCTAGATATTCTTTCCTCTCTAGATTTTTCTGACATTCTCTCTCCAGGTTCTCCTCCTGCCAGTCTGACTGTTCGTTTTCAGTTTCCTTTGATGGATTATCTTAAGGGTCATGTCCACTAACTGTGAGTGTTCTCCAAGGCTCTGACCTGGACCTCCTTCTCTTCTTCCTTACGCTATCTCACTTGGTGATCTCTTCAACTCCCATGGGTTCAATTATCATTTCTATATAGATGATTGGCAGATCTCTTTATCTAGTCCTAACCTCTCTCCTGACCTCCATTCTCATATCCCCAACTGCCTGTTAAACATCTCAAACTATCCCAGAACCATCTTAAACTCAACATGTCTAAAACAGAACTCTACCTTTCCTCCCAAAGCTTCCCTCTTGCCCTATTTCCCCCTTACTGTCCAAGGTACCATTATCCTTCCAGTTATCACCTCTTACCTGGACTATTGCAATAGCATTCTATCCCCCTGCCTCCAGTCTCTCCCCTCTCCAGGCCATACTATACTCGCCTGTCAAATCAAATTTCCTAAAGCACAGGTATGGTCATGACCTCCTCCCGCCCCCTACTCCACCCCGTTCAATAAACTCCGGTGGACCACTTATCTCCAGAGTTAAATATAAACCTCTCTTTGGCTTTGAAAGCCCTTTGCAACCTGGCCTGTTTCTGCCTTTACAGGCTTCTTGCACTTTTCATGTACTCTATGATCTAGCTACGCTGGCCTTGTTTCTGTTGCTCAAATATAACACTCCATCTGCTTGCTCTGCCTTTTCACTGGCTGTCCCCCATAATTGGCATGCTTTCTTTATCTCTATTTCCTGGCTTCCCTAGCTTCCTTCAAGACTCATCTCCAGTCCTCCCTTCTGTAAAAGACTTTTCCTGGTTCCCCTCACTGCTAATGCCTCTTCTCTGAGATTACTTCCCATTTATGCTGTAAATATCTTGTATGTACATAATCGTTTACATTTCATCTCCCCCAATAGAATAAGACTTCCCTAAGGGCAGTGACCATATTTTTTTTTTTACTTTCTTTGTATCCCTGTCACTTAGCAAAATGCCTAGTATATACCAATTGCTTAATAAACTGTTTCTTAACTAACTGACTGACCTTGAATAAGCAAGTCATCTACTTCTCTGTGCTTTAGTTTCTACATTTGGATGATAAAGGGGTTACACTCTATCTCTGAAATATCTTGCAGGTCTAACATTCTATAATACAATAACTCCAACCAGATGGCATTCAGTCGTCAAAACCGAGTGAGACACATTTTTGATGACCTGATCGACAGTTAGGACAATCAAACTAACTAATGGGGGAATCTGATTGAGCATGTAGTGCCAGTCTCAATATATTTGTAAGTAATGGGAGAAGGAAGACAATAGTCATTTAAAAATATGAATATATTAGTTTATCATCTTCATCATAACATTCTTTTTTGTATGGTACTAGGCTTTATGCTCTTTACAAAGCAAGTTAGACAGAATTCTTGCCTTCCAGCAATTTTTAATAGAAGAAAGACCAACTTGATATGGTTATGCCACTAAACATTAAATGGATTCATAAATGAAATGAGAATGTATTATTCATAGGCAGCAAGCAACTGAGTAAATATATTTAGAGACTGTTGAATGAAGCGCATAAAAGCATGACTGTGTTGAAATTTAAAACTAAATAAAATAACATTATAGTCTTTTGCTTTTAATAGATTCTATGATCATATGAGAATAGAAGTTTATCAGCCCAAACATTTCTCCCAATCCTACCCCCCTAGGTTACTATTACTGATAGCAAATGAATTAAATTATAGGATTATAGATTTAGATTTGGAAGTTGCCTTAAAGGCCATGCTGTCCAATCCCCTCATTTTATAGATGAAAAGACTGAGATCCATACTGATGATTCTCAAATTTACTTCTACTGTCCTAACCTCTCTGCTGACCTCCATTCTTCTATCTCCAACTGCCTGTTGGATATCTCAAACTAGATGTCCTGTAGACATCTTAAACTTAATGTGTCAAAAACTCAACTCATTATCTTTCCCTTCAAAACCCCCCTTCGAAACTTCCTTTTTATTCTCAAGGGCAACATCATCCACTTGGTAACTCAGGCAGCGTCCTCAGCTCCTCACTCTTTCTTGCTGCCTCCCACCCCCATATCTGATCTGTTTCCAAGGCCTGTTGATTTTTACCTTCATAGCATCTCTGGGATATTTCCCTTTTTCTCCTCTGATGCTGCCACCATCCTGGTACAGGCCCTCATCACTTCATGCCTGGACTATTCCATTATCCTGCTGGTTGGTCTCCCTGCCACAAGTCTCTCCCCACTTTAGTCTATCCTGTGCTTAACTGTCAAAGTGACCTTCTTAAAGTGCTGGTCTGATCATATCATCCTCCTACTATGTAAACCCCAGTGACTCCCTGTCACCTCCAGAATCAAATATAAAACCCCCTGTTTGACCCTTCACAGCCTGCCACCCTATCTACTTTTCACTCTTCCTATATCTCCAGGCATTTTCTCTGGCTCTTCCCTATTCCTGGAATGTTTTCCCTCCTCAGCTCTGCCTACTGACATCTTTGGCTTCCTTTACGTCCCAACTAAAATCTTAACTTTTAGAGGAAGTTTTTTCCTCATCCCTGTTAATTCTAGTGTCTTCCCTCTGATAATTGCTTCTTATTTTATCCTTAGCTTTTTTGTATAGATTTATTTGCATGTTGTCTTCCCCATTTGATTGTGAACTCCTTTTGCCTTTTTGTATCCTTAGCATTTAGTACAGTGTCAGGCACATAATAGATATTTAATAAATTTGTAGGAGGTGAATGGAGATGGTCTACTTTATACTCTGCTTCGCCTAGACTGTGGAGACCATGCATTTTGGTTCTTGGCCCCTACTGGCCTGAATGAATTATTGTACCTCCCTAAATTGGGGCGGGGGGGGGGAGGGCATCAGTTAGCTTCAGTTTCAGGGAAAACCCTTAACACTGATGTATCTAGCTTGTTTACCCATAGTTCTTCACGTGTTGTCTCCTCCATTAGACTCTGAGCTCCTTAACCGCAGGGACTGTCTTTCTGCTTCTGTTTGTATTTTCAGCACTTAGCATAGCACCAGGCCCATAGTAAGCTTAATAAATGTTTGTTGAGCATGGACTGATGCTGAGTGAAGTGAGTAGAACCAGAAGAATGTTGTACGCAGTAACAGCCACATTGTGCAATGACTAACTTTGATAGACTTAGCCCTTCTCAGCAATGTAAGGATTTTAGACATCTCCAAAAATCTCATAGTGGAAAAGCTATCCACATCCAGAGAAAGAACTATGGAGTCTGAATGTAGATTGAAGCATGCTATTTGCCCTTTTTTTTCTTCTGTTTTGTTTTGTTTCTTCTTTCTTGTTCCTATTGGTTCTAATTCTTCTTTACAACATGACTAATGTCAAAATGTGTTTAATAGGAATATATATGTAGAGTCTATATACATATATGTATATATATATATATATATATATATATATATATCAGATTGCACACCGAATTGGGGAGGGAAGTGGTGAGAGAGGGGGAGAAAATTTAAAACTCAAAAGCTTATGGAAGTGAATGTTGAAAACTAAAAATAAATTAATTAATAAAAATAGGGAAAATTTTTTAAAAAAATGCTTGTTGAGTGACTGATTTTTTCCCATTTAATGGGCATCTACTTAGCGTCCCCTTTTTCTACCCCAGAATATGCTTCTGTTAATATTTTGGCATCTCTGGATCTTTTCTTTGTGTCCTTGACCTCTTTTGGTATTATATTGCCAGTAGTAGGATTACTGAGTCAAAGGGTGTGAGTAGCATAATGACTTTTCGTGCATAATTACAGGTAGTTTTCCAGAAGATTGGTCCAATTCACATCTGCTGAAGGACTTGGAGAAAAACTGAGATCAATGCATTTTGGTCCATGGGCCCTCGTGGCCTGAATGAATTATTATACCTCCAAAATTGGGGAGGGTGTAGTATCAATTAGCTTAGGTCTCAGAGAACACCATTAACAGTCTGAAAGGAAAGGGAATCTGCTGGGGCTTGGTTTGATGTGAAATCTAACTTTGCTCCATTCTAACCCTAATTGCTGGTGGAGAGTAGGCGGAATAATTCATGTCACTTGGTACTTTCTTTGGTGCTCCCCATTCACAATCCTCATGCTTCTTTCATGAATGTATTACGGTTTAAGAGGGTAACCACTGTTCTTAAAACCGAGCAAATTTGTCAGACATAATGATTAACATGGGTCTTAATTTATGCTTGGATATTGCAGCTTGTTCAAATTGATGTGTCTTGTAGTTGAGAACAAGTTATAGCATGCACCTAATTATGTGTCATACAAACACATTACCAGGGCAGTTTCTGTAGGCACAGACCCAATAACAATTCGAGTTCATGCTAAATCATATTTACTACAGCACTGTGAAACACGAGAAATAAGCTACTTAACAAAGAATTTTTCCATGTACGATTCTGCCACCCTCATATATCTAATAAAAGAGAAGATTTGGTCATTTTCAAACTCCCAGCTCTTATCTCAGAGCAGAGCTATCATTTTATCAATGTCTAATCAGATGTGCCTTTGCAATTACATGTTGTACATAATGTGTTTCACGCAACCTAATAAACAAAATGTTCTGCAGAGTGAAACTATAAAATTCCACATTAAAGTCAGGAGAAAGTGAGAGACAGGATTTGGAAAACACAGGGAAAACTGAAAAGATACAACTTGGAGGAACCTGTTTTCAAATGAGAAGATCTGAATCATCAAAGTGGAGCTACGCTGAAGAGGGGGGAAAGGAACTATTGAGAGAAATTGGCTAGGCCCCAAGCCAGTTGTGTCCTTAAAACATACTCACGTTCATTTTTGTGGTTCTGAAACTGCTGACACAGACAAAGAATGCTTTGATTTTCCCAGAGCCAGTTACAGAGAATGCAAAAAACAGTCATCCAGTGATGACTTTGGATATTTCAGGAGTACTGGAGCCTCCCTCAGTCTAGTTGTAAACGACTTTGAATGCCAGACAGAGGACTTTCTATTTGATGCTCAAAGCAACAGGGAGCCCCTTCAGTTCAGTGAGTAGTAGAGTGATATGGTCGGACCTGTGCTTTAGGAAAAATCACTTCGGCAGTTGTGTGGTAGGCAGATTGAAGTGAATCCTGGAGCCTGAGAGACCAATGAGGAGGTTATTGAAGTAGTCCAGGCATCGCCTCAAAAGTGGCTCCTCAGAAACAGGGCTATCTCTGCAATGAATTTTGTTAGAGCTCTTTTGGAAGAAAAGCGGCAGCTAGTAGGATGTGTATTCTGTGAAATACCTTTTCTTGAAAAAGAGTTGCATAAGTGTAAAAAGCTTGAGAATAATTTTCTTCTCAAGTCATGTTTTTAAATGAGAAAGAGTCAGTGCTCTTTCTCTAAATGAATTTTCCAGAAAAAATGGGCAAATATACCTCTCCCCTCCCAATATGATTATGCATTTTTAGAATATCTAGTCCCTAAGCACTTATGTGGCTCATGCTAAATAGTGCATTTAAAACATTCAAATAAATACCTGCCCTCAGATGGTACCTTTACACTGAATAAAGAGACATAATTATTGTACTCTAAAGGACTTTGTGGACTACTATATGGAACAGTAGATGTGCAGAAATAGTATTTATCAAAGTGTGATGATCTAATGGAAACTATAATAATTCTATTATTTCTCCAAGGCCCTACTTGACTCCCATGACCTCCATAAAGTCTTCTCTGACTCCTCTAATCCACACTGACATCTCTTTTCTCTGAACTCATATTCTGAATATTTGATACAAAACTTAGTGCTTAATTATTCTCCAATAGCTCGTTTTCTTTATTTAAAATTTTTGTATTGGTATTTGTTTTTGCTCTTCCTGGTTTAGGTATCAGCACCATTTTTTTTTTTTTTTTTCTTTTTGGTGAGGCAGTCGGGGTTAAATGATTTGCCTGTGGTCACTTAACTAGTAAGTGTCAAGTGTCTGAGGCTGGATTTGAACTCCGGCTCTCTATTTTTTTGATTGCATTCCCAATCCATTGATCTCTTCTTTCTCTATTTGATTGATAAAAACATTTAGAGATATAAATTTTCTACTAAGTACTGCTTTGGCTGCATCCCATAAATTTTGATGAGTTGTCTCATTGTTGTCATTCTCTTTAATGAAATTATTGATTGTTACAATGATTTGGTTTTTTTATCTGCTCATTCTTTAGGATTGGATTAGTTTCCAATTAATTTTTAATCTATGTCTCTGCAGCTCTTTGTGATTTTGGTTGCAATATGATCTGAAAAGAGCGCATTTAATATTTCTGCTTTTCTGCATTTGATTGGGAGGTTTTTATTCCCCAATACACGGCCAATTTTTGGTAGGTGCCATGTACCACTGAGGAAAAGGCATATTGTTTTCTATGCCCATTCAGTTTTCTCTAGGAATTTATCTTATCTAACTTTTCTAAAATTCCATTCATCTCATTAACTTTTTTCTTTTTAATTTTTTATTAGATTCATTTAGTTCTGAGAGGGAAAAGTTGAGGTCTCCTACTAGTATAGTTTTACTGTCTATTTCCTTCTGTAACTCATTTAACTTTTCCTTTAAGAATTTGGATGCTATACCATTTGGTACATATACGTTTAGCATTGATATCGCTTCATTGTCTATAGTACCTTTTAGCAAACCCCTGCTTATCTCCCTTAAATAGATCCGTTTCTGCTTTTGCTTTGTCTAATATCATGATTGCTACCCCTGCTTTTTTTTTTTAACTTCAGCTGAAGCATAATAGATTCTGCTCCTGCTTCTTACTTTTACTGTGTGACTCTCTGCTTCAAGTGTGTTTCTTGTAAACAACATATTATTGGATTCTGGTTTTTAATCCACTCTGCTATTTGCTTCCATTTTATGGGTGACTTCATTCTATTAATATTTACAGTTCTGTTTACTAACTGTGTATTTCCCTCTATCCTATTTCCCCCTTGTTTGTCCTTCTCTCCCCCCCCCCCCCCCTTTCTCTCTCTCCCCTTTCACCCTGTCCCTCCTCAAAAGTATTTTGCTTCTGACCACCACCTCCCCCAATCTGCTTTCTCTTCTATCAGCCTTCACTTCTTTTATCCTCCTCCCCTCCTACTTCCCTGTAGGGCTGAATAAACTTCTATACTCAATTGAGTGTATATGTTATTCTTTTTCTGATAGAAGTATGGTTCAAGTGTTGCCCTTCACCCCCTCCATCTTCCCCTCCATTGTAAAAGCTCTTCCTTTTGTACCTCTTTTATGTGAGGTAATTTACCCCATTTACAATTTACTACTTCTCCTAGTTCATCTCTCTTAATTTTATTTTTTTTAATTATCCCATTTTAGTCAACTCATTCTTGTGTCCTCTGTCATTGTATACTCCTTCTTGATATCTCATGGAGTCATTAGCTTCCAGTAACCCAGTTCTGATTTTTAAGGAATTATTTTCTTCAGTGAGTTTACCTAGTTTTCCATTTGGCCAATTCTACTTTTTAAGGAGTTCTTTTCCTCAGTGAATTTTTATACCTCTTTTTCCATTTGGCCAATTCTGTTTTTTAAGTTGTTACTTTCTTCAGTATTTTTTGTGTCTCCTTTACCAAGCTGTTGACTCTCTTTTCATAATTTTCTTGCATCACTCTCATTTCTTTTCTCAATTTTCCTCTACCTCTCTTATTTGATTTTTAAAATCCTTTTTAAGCTCTTCTAGAAATTCTTTTGGGTCCTGTGTCCAATTCACATTTTTCTTTGAGGCTTTGCAGATAGCTATTTTGACTTCATTTTCTTTTTCTGAGTTTGTGTTTTGATCTTCCCTGTTATCATGGTAATTTTCTATGGTTAGGTTCTTTTTTGTTGTTGTTGTTTGCTAATTTTCTGACCTGTTTCTTTACTTTTAATTTTATATTAAATTTGTGCTTTGATCCTGGTGTGGAGGAGCAACTCTTCCAAGCTTCAGGTTTTTCATGCTGCTGTTTTCAGAGCTAGTTCTATGGAGGGGAGGGCTTAATTGACTGACTGACCTTATAACAAGATCCTTACTAAATTAGATAGCTCCATCAAACTGGGAAAGCTTTTAGTATAGGCCTGGTTATAATAGTACATGAAATAAAACTGGAAAGGTGGATGGTAGTTTGATTGGGGAGAGCTTTAAATGCCAGGCTGATACGTTTGCATTTTATCCTAGATATAGTATGTAGCCACTGAAGATTTTTGAGTAGGGAATGATATGGTCATATCTGTGTCTTAGGAACATCAATTTGGCAGCTGCATGGAGGATGGATTAGAGAGAGAAAAGACTTGGAGTAGGGATACAAATTTAGGAAGCTTTTGCAATGATCCAAGTGAAAAGTGATGTGATCTTGAACCAGGAAAGTATCCATGTAAATGGAAAAGATGAGATGGATCCAGTAATGCTCATGGAAATATAATCGGCAAGATTTTACACCTGATTGTGAGTGGAGAGTGGTGAAGGAGAGGAAGGAGCTAAGGACGACTCTGAAATCGTGGGACTTGTGACTGGAAGAGTGGTAGTGATCTCAGAAGAAATAGAAAGGTTGGAAGAACTATATGTTTGGATATAAATTTGATGAGTTTTATTTTAAGGTGTTGAGTTTGTGATATCTATTGCGTATCCAAATGGGAATTGGGGGATTGGACTTAAGTTCAACTCCTTTCTACTCCTGCAGATGGGATGCAACAAATATCATGGCTCGGCATTAGTCTTAGAATGATAGAACGTCCACACTAGGAGAGACTTTAGAGAGCATTTGTCCATCCCCCTACCTTTACAGAGGAAGAAATGGACCTTTTAGTTAGCAGTCCTTTGGATGTTTTGGTGGTTGGGGGGATGTTTGTGACTTTTAAGAGCCAAGACTCTTGGTTTAAAATCCTTGTTTCAAGTATTAGTTTACATATACTCAGTGCTTCAAGAGACACTAATTCAGTGTGTGTGTGTGTGTGTGTGTGTGTGTGTGTGTGTGTCAGTGGTGATTGGTGGTGGTGGTATATTATTGTAGGTTACTATGCATATGTGAAACAAAGAGCTTTTTAACCAGTTAATTTAGTAGCATTCTAGGTTAGGAAAGATAAGAGTCTACTTAAAGATTACTATTTCCCAGACTTTGTTGGAGGGAGGTTGGTAGTCAACTTCTGAGACTAAAAAGATGACTGTCTGGGTCCCATTGCCATGTCCCTACTACATCTCTGTAACTTGCTTTGGTTTCTCTGTAGGTGTTGGAAGAAAACTGAGCCGACCTGGCAGAAAGCTGAGACATCGTGTCTACAGAAATGGATTGTGTATCCAGCCAGAAATATTGTCTTCTCCAGAACATCCAAGGCTAAGCAGCATTCCTCTGATAAATATGTAGCAGAGCGCCTGCACATTCTATCTCCCCTGATGACTTTGTCAATTTACCTGATGTTTTCTCTAGTTAAGTCAAATCAAGAGCACACGGTCAATTGGCAGCTAAGGAGCTCTGTCTGTCAAGGGCTCATTTCTCGGCTTTTGGGTTCCAATGAGTCTAGAACATTTGGATGGATTGATTTAACCCAAGTGATAGACTTGCTCTTTACCATTGCTGACTAGAGCCAACATTAAAGATGAAAGCTCCAATTATGCCTCAATTTCAGAGAACATATGTCTTCACCCAGGCTCAGGCACTTCAGAGACACTAAAAATAAGACCATGAGTAATTTGGTAAGCTCACACTTGTCATTTTTAAAAAGTACAGTACCAATAATCCAAGATACGATACTTTAGAAATTCAAACACTCTATTATTCAGGCCTTAAACCAAAAATAACAAAAGTAAATCCAAGAATTGTTTAGAGCATTGCTTTGACAGGAATATAGAAAGATTTAAGGATACCTCCTTATAGAGGTGAACACTATGACCTAGGTCTTGTATCGCAATGGTAGAGGAAATTAAATCCAGCCATTCTGTGGCCATGCTTTAAAAGAAATGTGAATGTATCATACTGTATGTGTGCATTCCTTCCCTTGGCTCGTGAAAGGGAAAGTATTTGAAAAGAGCCAGTCTGTAGTGATGTCTAATACAGTAAAACTTGTTCAGGAATTTTCCTGGAACTATCTTCTACAGTAATGATGAAAATTCACCCATCTTTCTCCTGGGTACTGAGAGTCACTGGATTAATGATATATTAAAATTGATTATCACTGAACTAAGCTTCACTATAATGAACTTTGCTTTCACCTTTTTGGGGGTAGGGTTGCGTAGTAGTTATAGCTAAAATAGAGGCAGGAATTTTGGAATTGATTGGGCAACATGGGAGATGCTGGCAAAGGACCACCCAGTATGGTGTACTCCCATCAAAGAAGATGCTGTGCTCCATGAGCAAAGCAAAATTGAAGTAGCTCACACAAATTGGGAAATATACACATTTAGAAAATCCACCCCAAATGTTTACATGGACTATTTGTGCCCGACCCATGGGAGAGTATTCTGAGCTCATGTTGGTCTGATCAGCCACAATCAGACACACTGTAACTCGACTCTAACATAGTGATGTCATTTTGGTCCTCTTAGAGAACGAAGTCCAACAACCAACCAACAGCTAGAACAGAAACAGGAGCCAAAGTCCAACAATAGTATTGATGAATAGCAACAATAAGAATGGCTCACCTTTGGTCCTTTTAAGGTTTTACAAAGTTTGTTATGCACAATATCTTATTTTATCCTCACAATAATTGTGAGGTGGGTATTATTAATAGCCCCATTTTACAGATGAGGAAATTGAAGCTATAACAGGTTAAATGACTTGCCTAAGGTCTCATAGCTAGTAAGTATCAGACAGGATTGGAACTCATCTCCCTGATTTTAAGTCCAGCACTTCATCCATTATACCACAATGCATCAAGCCATTATTTTAGCAGAATCCAATTTGTATTTCTCTTTTGAGATATAACCATTTGGTAGCTTAAACTAGACCCTGTGTCTCAATTGCAAATCAGCCCCCACTACAAAATGAAAGAAACATGGAAGGTAATTATACAAAGACAAAAGCAACGTTCCTTCCTTCAAGAAGCTTAAATTCTTCTGGGGGAAAAGGATATGTATGGAGATGTTTAAATGCAAGATAAATACAAAGCAATTTGGGGGGCAAGGGGGAGAAGGAGGAAGAAGCTTCTGGTAGTTGAATTAAGCTTTGAAGGGAACTAGGGATACCTAGATGAGGGGGGAGAGCAATCCAGGTAAAGGGACGGAGTGAGATCGGGAATGTCTCACATGGGGATCGTCAAGGAGATAGGATTCTTAGAGACACAAGGCGTTTATTTCAATGATACACAATGAATGAGCAGCTTGCCTGAGGAAATGAAACAATAGCAAAACTTCTAGGTTTCGTTCAGTTCCCATATGGTTATTTAGTCCTTTTATGGATGAAAACCAGGCCTGGAGAGATGAAGTCACTTGTCATGGTGCCGGACAAGGTTCTCTGACTGCAGGCCTCTTTCTGCTGCTGCAGGGATAGAGCAGACTTTCCCAAGACCTGCTGGCCCCTCCCTGCCTCCCCCGGCCTTTATATTGAAGGACTGTGTGGCTGTGAACAAGCCCCTCAGATTTCTTATCTGTCAGATGAAGACTGATTGATTTCTAGGGCACTTTCCAGCTCTTGATCTCAGATCCTCTGTGGTCAGAGAGACCATACCATTTCATCTGCTGTCTCATTTCCTCAGCTAAAATGCTTGTGATTTCACTGTGTGTCATTGAAATATAGGACTTGAATCTCTTGGAATCAGTCTTCTCTTAAGATACATTTAGTACTTACCTCCTAGGGTTCTTGTGAGTCTCAAATGATATTATATAAAACACCATATAAATGCTCTTATTATTATTAGGCCATGATTAGGCCTATGTCTAGATAAGTGAAACTCATGTACATATAGATAATTAAACTGAAGTCCTGAGAAATTAGCAAATTCCTAATTGTCACCACTGAAAATATTTCTTGAGAATTTTAATGAGAAAAATTCTTTGAAAATTTGACAAGGTTTTTATGTCATGGGTGGAGAACCTTGGTGTGTGCGGGGAGTACCTGTGGAGACACCTAAGACCAGGAAGACCTGTTTGGTCCCTTCCTCTGCAGTGCGATTGGCACTAGTCAAAAAGGAAAGGAGCCCAGCCTGAACTTTAATGGGCTTGCCAAAGTATCACCTAGAATCCCCCAACGTCACACAAGAAATAGCAGTTGTTTCACAATTCCTAGTGCAGATACACCCTTCGTGTCCTTGTCATTTTACACTCCCCCATTCTCATTTCCTAATACTCCCCCTCCCCATTCTCATCTCCTAATAGAAGCTTGGGGAACTTACAACTGGCAGGAAGTTCTTGGCATGGAGGGCGATTGCTTGATTTGTTACACTGATAAGGTTTGCCTTTTGATGTAGACAAATACCCAGAGCTCCTCTCTTTCTCTTTGGTGAGTCTCTTATCTCAAGTACCTAGTTTCCCACGGTTTCCTGGGGCATCGATGTCTCCAAAGGCATCCCGCTATTCTGGACCTATTCTTCCCCTGGTCCCCTATAAGTCTCAGAGTCTCAGAGCCCTGCTCAGTGAATGAAGTTCATCTGATAAACTAAGTAATAGTAACATCTGATAATAGGTCAATGCATTTGCTTTTTACTATGGAGCTCCTAGAAAAGGAAATGCCTTAACCTAAAGTAATGACTCTAATGTTGGGTATTATAGAGTAGCCTAGTAAGGGGTTTGCTATTTTGGGTAGGAGGATGCCCTTTGAGGGACACCCAAATGCCACCCTCAAATTATACCATGAATGTGACAACCTGTTCTTCTGAGCCTGTACATGTCTAGGTATTATTGATTGTAGAATGATTGTAGAATGATTCCAATCTGCCTTCATCCCGAATTCCTACTATCTCTTCCCAATATCTGTGTGAGCTATTAATATAAAAACCCATTAGTGGAACCATGGATCCATGGAAGTAAAACATGAAAAAGACAGTACTATCTCAGTTTGACAAAGAGAAGAACTAGAAACAGAAAGAGGGTAGGAGACTTAGCCAAGGTTGTGCAGCAAACTCATCAGTAATGTGACATACCAGCTACTGGAGATCTCTCAGGAATCTGTGGGGCATTCAACAGGACCAGCACCCATAGTGTGCTGCTAATCTATCTTTGGTGTCCATGTGATTCACCCAACTCTCACAAGAAGCTGTAGCTCCAAGAAGCTGGAGCATGTGCAGTGACCACACTCAGGTGAAAACCATCTCAGCGGACGGGCTCAACGAGGTTGTGGGTAATGGACAGGCTTCAAACCTGTCGGTGATTTAGAGGGATGTCTACCCCAAGCATATGAAGACTTCCTCTGGTGGAATGGGCAGATGAGAACAGTTTGTTCCAATGGCCATGAAGGCAGCTGAAGCTGGCGCTATGGAGCACTTAGATCTTGGTCAGACGTTGAAGACCCAAGGTCATCCACTGCATCCCAGGCCATTGCCAGTCCTCCTGACTTTTGTCCTGCCACTGGACTTTAATGACTAGAAGAGAGAGTGAAGCTGATGACTTTGTGCGACTCTGCCTCACTTAAATCCAGTTCACGAGCAAGTCATCACCCCATGATGACATTGGTCCTCTTCGAAAATGAAGGACAAACACATCTCCTACTCCATCCATTGTTGTAAGGTTACTATTTTCAAGTCTGTTACATTTTCTCACAGAATTATTGGTATTTTTCTTATTTTTACCAAATATAGCATGCCAGTAACTTAATCAAAATTCTTTAAAGGATTACTGGGTGCCAGCCAGTGTGGGAAGTACTAAGGACACAAAAACAAACACAACAAATTCCATAGGGTTAGTGGCTACTGCTCTCCTTTAGAAGGCAAAAAATTCAGGCTATTATTTTTTAAAGTACTGATTCCAGAGCTGCTGCAGTGAGCTACTCTCACTGGGCCAAAAACTTGGACCATAGAAGGGAGGTGGGGGTTGGCAGTAACATTATCAAAGAAAACTTTTCATGTTCAGGTACTGTGGAAATTTCAATTTGCTACCTAGATGAAAAAAATGCAAATATCTTGAGGAAATTGTCCAATTCATTACAGTTTTAGAGTAATCTCCTGAACCATCATCTCATTTTGCAGGTTTTTATGCTGCTCTATGTGCCATAAGTTGCTTATGTTGCTTATGATTAGTTCTCTTGGTTCGTTTCCTTTTTCTCTATACTGTAACTTTTATTCTGTTATTGGCAATAAAACTAACATAAAGAGATAAGACCATTTCTGATTGAAGAGCTTGTTTTAAATGACGTTATTATTATCTCAAAGAGTCTGTCCATATATTGAACTCCTCTAAAGCCACATCATTTCAGAAACTCTAATGGAAAATTGATCTCAATGAGAGAAAGACCCAGAACATAAAGCATAAGCCTTAATTTGTAAATTGTTCATTGAGTGTAAAAAGTACATTGAGATTTAAGTCTTTTGTACTCTGTTGTTCCTGTTATGCCACTAATAATGTAAATAGAGCTATAAAATATTGTTAGAATAATAGTAAAGATGTCAAGTTATGAGTCACCGCATGAGTAATTGTTTTAATGGCTTAAGCCTCTTTTTGGAGGTAATAGTTTCAGTATTCTATAACAACAATCTTTTAAAGGATTACTTTTCAAATGATTCATTTTTAGAAAAATCAGAACATGGAATGGATTAGCTCAAACCAAGCAGTGCCATGTAGGCCAAGAGGGTATGTTACCACACTTCTAGATATCACCATTAATATGTCCAAAGGAGCCCAGGCCCCAAGTGACTAGATAAGAGACCCGATTTACATGTTATGTAGAAAACCACTTTGAGACACAAATCTCAAAGAAGACCAATTTTGCATGAATCAAAATGAACTGACTGTTCCCTGATCCTTTGGTTTTCCAATCTCTCTGTTATCAAGTGGACAAAGAGACTTTTGTACATTTGAATTATGGAATGTTTTCCCCTATAGAGGAATTTCTCCTTCATTTTCCTTATTTTCCTAGCAGAGGTAGTATAACGTACAGTGGACATAGAGCTGATCAATTGCCTCATAAGCCTTTAGAGGCAATTCTTGGATTGGGAAATTGGTTAGGGAGAAAGCAAACGAAGCTGCCTCAAAATCATTTACTTCAAAACAAAACCTCAACACTTCTCTTTGAAGATCCCTTGTGGCCTTTTAAGCCTGGCTGATTTGATTCCAGTCTCTCATTCTTTCACTTACTTGGGCCTTCAGCCTAGTTTGCTCATCCACAGCCCCACCCCAAGGCCTATTTATAAGGCCATAAAGCCAAGGGCCTGAGCCCTCAGTAAGTTTACAGATAAGCTTTAGGGCTCTTGCTAAAGCCCTGCTTGGTCCTAGCATAATTTCTTCTTTTTTCCCTTTCCTTAGAGTTGCACCTGTCTCCTTTAGTAGATAATTCTCTCGCTCTCATTTTCAGTGGGAATTATGGCTCTTTTTGGCGTTTTTCCTCAAGGATATCTCTGTTGGTATTGCGTTATGTCTAGGACCTGTCATTTCAATAGTGTGGGTACTTTCTTCACCAATGCAGATTACAACCCCTTCAAAACTTGGTAGATGGAATGCTAGTGTTACGGTGGCCTAAAAATTTTTCACCCTGCAGTCAACCTAGTGCCAAGGCTAGGTTGGCATTCAAACAAAAGATATACAGTCCCTTACTGGGTCTGCATTGGAAGCCTTTCCGACTTGGGAAGACCTGTCTGCCAGAGCTCACACTTTCCTGGCACAACCTTCAGGATCCTAGTATCACTCCTATATCATGGTGAATCATAACTAGGAGTGAGACATCAGTGAAGGCTGTGGTGATGTGCTGATGAAAACCAGAAAAAATGTTGGGAATGTTTATGAAAATGTAGGATATTTATTTCAAATTACCTTAGAATAGGAGAGGAAATGTTTTACTTTATTGACTCACAGTAGCTACGTGATACTGAATAAAGCACGTGATTGAACTAATCTTATAATGCAAGTGCAGTACATTGCCACATCACTGCTGAAAAAGAGTTATTGGTAAGGAATGGCTTGAGAAACATCATGAAACAAAATCGAGGGAAAGATGAATACAGAGAAGTGTGAAAAGATCTATATGAAATAAGCAGTGCCAAGAAAACTTTATATATATATATATATATATATATGTATATATAAACCACAACAATGGAAATGGAAAGAATAATACACCAAAAAATCAGTAATAAATGTAACACAATAAAAAAGCTCTAGCAGGACATCTCAGATGAAGAGCTATGAAAAGACTCTTCTAGCCTATGCCTTTGTGGAGGTGGGCAGGCCATAGGTATTACACATTGCACAGGTTTTCCAAGTTTCTGAAGATATAGATCAGTTATGCTCATTTTTTTTCCTTCTAAACAATACCAGTTGTCATATGGGATGATTCTTGGAGAAGGGGAGGTGGGGGATACTTGGGATAACTACAGTAATGTAAAAGAAGATACCAATAAAAACTTTTTTATTATTTTTTAAAAATTTATTTAGTATTTTATTTTTCCCCAGTTACATGTAAAAACAAGTTTTAACATTTGTTTTTAAAACTTTGAGTTCCAAATTCTCTCCCTTCCTTCCTCCTCCCCTCCCTTCATTGAAAGGTCAAGCAATTCAATATAGTTTATATATATGCAGTCATGCAAAACATTTCCATAATAGTCATGTTGTGAAAGAAAACAGACCAAAAAACAAAAAAAATCCCTCAAGAAAAATAAAGAAAATAAAAAAAAGTATGCTTCAATCTGTGTTCAGACACCATCAGTTCTTTGTTTAGGGTTGGATAGCGTTTTTCATCATAAGTCCTTCAGAGTTGTCTTGGATCATTGTATTGCTGAGAATAGCTAAGTCATTCACAGTTTATCATCTTACAATATTGCAGTTACTTTGTACACAACACATTTCACTTTGCATCAGTTCGTGCAAGTCTTTCCAGGTTTGTCTGGGAGCATCCTGCTCATCATTTCTTATAGCACAACAGTATTCCATCACCATCACATACCACAGTTTGTTCAGCCATTCCCCAATTGGTGTGCATCTCTTCATTTTCCAGTTCTTTGCCCCCAGAAAAGAGGTGCTATAAATATCTTTGTACATATAGGTCCTTTTCCTTTTTGAAAAAACTTATTTTTAAAAAACCAAGGGAAAGGAGATTTCATATCTAAGCTTAAGGTAGGCATCCCCAGCATCTTCTGGCAAGTTTGTTGTTTTCAGTAGTGATCTGCCAGCTTGCTGCCTCCCACCCTAGGGCTGGAAACAAGTGTACCTTCCTACCGACTTTGTATTTTTTTTATTCTTTTTCTAAAAAAAATATTATTTTTTCAACCGGCATAAATCCACTCTTTCTCCCATCCCTTAACTGAGAATGAAAGAGATCAAAGCCCCTGGTATAAATATGTATAGTCAATACTAAAAAAAAAAAAATTAATAATATGTTATAGTCAAGCAAAACCTATTGCCACATCATCCATGTCCATTGAATAAGAGACAGGCAGCATGTGCCAGACAAGTCAAACCACTACTACCACCCTTGGCCCATGTCCTTTCAGACCCTGAACACAAAAGCTTTGAGAATAGCAGGATATCCCACCTCCCCACCCAAACCCCCTGCAGCCACCAGACCAGCCACCACAGCAATTATTAAGGGGAAAAATCATTGTGGAGAGAGGGTCAACTTTCCTTAGCACTACTGTCAACTGTCAAGCTAACCACTAGCCATCAATAAACAGAAACAGGAGCCTTGATCATGGTATTATTCCTCATATTGTGAGTTCCTGCTTCCAGCCTTGTCCTTACAGCCATAATGTGGAGAAGCAATTCCTACGGAGAAAGGGCCAGCCAGTTCCACTGACTGCAACATACAGGGCAGGCCAGCTAATCTAGCTGAAGTGGCAGGGCACCCTGAGGGAGAGACAGGACAAGACCTTGCACCCAAGAGCCCTGGAAAAAAAATTACTTTAAATAATGACATTAAAGAAGAGGTATTAACATCTGTTTTGCCATTGCACATTAAGGGGAGGACTTTTTGTGAGACTTTTTCATCTGACTTGTAGCAGAAAACCTCCCATATATGGTGTCCCTCTCCCCCACTAGTCCATTCTAATTTTCAGGGAATTTGTTATATAGGCAAAATTTTGTACCTCTTGTGCTAAGCTGTTAATTTCTATAGTGACCATTTCTTTTCCATTTTTTTCTCTAGCATTTTAATTTCATTTATGAAAACATTTTAACACTTTTTTAAAAAAATTCTTGATCACTTCTAGGAATTCTAGTTGTAGTTGTATCCAAGTTGTGTTTTTCTTTGTGGCTTTGCTTGTAGATGTTTTGGAGTCATTTTGTTTTTCTGAGTTTGTGTCTCGAGTCCCCGTAACCATAATACCTTCTTATGATGGGATTCTTTTTTTGTTTCCTTATTTTTCCAACCTACTTTTTAAATTAAGACTTTATGCTAGGGCTGGGCTCTGTGCACTTCTGGAGGGAAGATCTTGGTTGGTTTTGTTGCTGCTCCCTTGGGAAGTTGAGTGTTGTGTTATATCATGCTGTCAGACACAGCTCGGGGACCTGTAAGCTTTCAGTTTTCCCAAAGCGGTCTGATCCAGGGCACAATCTGATCTTTGCTCCCTGGTCTAAGCTCTGCAAATTCTTTACCTGGGTTCAGGTTTGAGCAACAGTAGATTGCTTTGGACTCTGCCACTGTCAGCTAGCTGGAAAACTCTGCTCGTTCAGAGTAACTGAAATGCAAGATTCTCTTTAAGTTGGGATTTCAGCCCTGATTATTCTTCTATAAATTTCAGACTGGGCTAGAAGTTGGAACTGAGTCACAAAGCTACTGTTTGCTTCCATGTTTTTTCCTTTCTGGGTGCATGGTCTGGGACCAGGACATTGTGGAACCCTAGTATGGGTCTTTGACCTTCTCTTGCCCTGGGTGCATAGCCTGTTCCTGTGCTGGTATGCCTTGAGCAGCAAGCTACTGACCAGATCCTATCCCCGTTCTCTATAGACTCATCCGCCTGTTCCCCTAAACTAAACTGGGCTGTAAAAATGACTCACTGTGGTTTTTTCTTGGATTTACTCATCAGATATGGTGTTCTAGATCTGTTTGGAGGAGATCAGAGTGTGGGGCGGGGGAGCAGCTTGCCGTATTTCCTGTTACTCTGCCATCTTAGCTCTGCTGTCTGCTGCTTCTCTTTGGATAACACAATCTAACCTTGAGGAACCACCATCCATTTTCTGTGAAGGAGACCCAGGCATGCAGTTTAGGCTAGATTCATTCTTGGGAGAGCCTGGAGTCCGATGACAGGGATTAGGATCCTTTTCTCATACTCTTTGGCTCAAGGTTTCTATCCATCATTCTGAGGACAGTTTCACTTCTTGGCTCATGTCTAAGGATTCTCCCAAAAGATACTCGATATACAATATGAAGAAGTATGGGGACGGCATTGTATTCCTGTTTATGTTGGAAGGACCATCAGTCTGGGTGTTGCAGTTCCCTAGTATGAGGGCAGGAGTTGAGGAGAAGAGATTATGAGCCAGCCACTCACCATACTCGTTGAGAGAAGAAAGGGAGTGTCCTTGAGGTCAGTAGACAACAGCTAGCACAGTTTTATGGATGGCTTTATAGTCACTCCTGGCATTACCTTTGGTAGTTAACTTTCTCCATTTGGCGAGTAAGTCAAATGCTTGCTGACTAAGGCATTTTGGGGACTTTTTTGATCTCCTTGTTGTAGCAATTAATTTACATTGGTTTAACTTCTGGATAAAATGATCGTAGTCAATATTGATGTCATTTCTGTTGTCTACTTCACATTTGGGGGTTTTAATACCTTGTTTAAATAATTCAGGGTTACATCTTAATAATTGAATGCCATATATTTTTTCTTTTTCCTATTCTGTATTTCTTGTTTATTCTAAAGTCTCTCCAAAACTCTGGCAAGCCTGACTCCACAGAGAGCTGACTGAAGTTGAACTCCCATGTTCATAATAAGTATTTTCATTTTTTATAAAAATGTAGTCACTTTCATTTGTAAGGGTGGGAGTTGATTGAGTCAGTAAATTCCATCACTATACTTAGCCCTGAAACCTTTATCAAGCGAGAATTGCGTTGTTTAAATCAATCCAGTCAGAGGTGTAGATTAAGTGTGAACAAGGCCTAGATACCTCAGATGAATCAATCGGATTAGTTGAGAAACCTGATTCTGCCCTGTGGGCCTGTATAAAACCAGTTAGCTAGTTTGGATTCAAGTATCTGGCAGTTTAGATTAGAAGCCTTACATTCCTATCTCTCCCTCTTTCCTTCCTCCTCCCATAAGTCAGTGCTTGGGATTGAGAAGAAAAGTGCCATTACCAACTGTTTTTTCCTGTATCACCTTAGTAAAAAGCCCTGACCAAAACAAATCAAGCCTTGCTCACTAATTGCTAACAACTGATAAAAGGGGAAGCTTACTGGTGGGGGCTTGTGAGCTATAGCATTAGAAAACCATCCCACAACCCCTCAGATCTACCCCCTAGAACTTTGAGGGCAGATGTAATCTCTCTAGACCTCATTTGCCAAGTGTGAATAGGAGTTAGGAGGGTGAACACAGAAAACGTGCTACTTTGACATAACCTTTCGTAGCCACTAGAAGAAGAACAAAAAATACAACTTATAGTAGAAAAGCAGTGCACTCATTTCAAGAACATCTTTAAAACACAGCTCGGCCAAGAGAGAGTCCCAGAGTCTTTCCAGACTCTGGACAAAAATAACTTGCAAACCATTGTAGGAAGAAAAAGAATTTCTATGAGGCAGCAGAGAGGACACCCCAAATGTCACTACTGTTCTCTAAAGTCAAAGTGCAGTGGAATTACATGGAAATAGTACTGGACCAGAAACCTTTGCTTTAGGTCCCAGATCTATTACTACTTAACAGCTGTGTTACCTTGGACAGGTCACTTATCCTCTCTAAGCCTCAGTTTCTACATCTCTAAAATGAGAAGAATAAAAATACCAGCCCAACCTATCTCACGTGAATCTATCTGAAGTGAAATAATATATATGAAAGCATGTTTTAACTCTAAATGCACTAATCTAGATGTAACTTGATGTTATAATTATACATCTGAGACCCAGGACAAAGGACATATACATAAAGGTGAAACACAGGGGCTTGGAAATATTGAAAAAATTCTAGATTATTCAAAGTTCTTCCTTAAGTCCAGTGATTTTTCCCTGATTTTTTTATTCCAAAAGGGACCATAATGTACTTTCGTTATAGCTTCCATGAAGATGACCTTTTTGTCTTTTTTCAGCTTAGAATTTGTTTTAAATAGTTTTATTGATATGCACACACATATATTCACATCACTAAAATTTCTCTAAGTGTATTTATGTTGGTCTTAGCCTTATTTTCCTCTATCTAATCCCAACTATTTCTCTGATGAAAGAGGCAAGTAGAAGCCAGGAGATCTGAGGGAGGACCTGCAAATTAAATTAAAGAAGTTAAATTCACCAACTCAACTAACATTTATTGAGCACCTACTCTGTGTACTTACCCTTGCTAGGTACTAGGACATATTGAGATGACTAAAACAGTCCCTGCCCTCAAGGAGTTTATAATCTAGCGAAGGGAAAATGAGACATATGAATATAAACCTCGGTTCAAAATACTGATTGATTGTATTGGACTTTTCTCCTCACTGGTGGAGATTGATTATTCAAAGCCACACCCTTCTGTGAGGGGTGGTCTAGAATTGGTGATAGCAGGAGCTATTCTTGCTTTTCTGGCTTCCAGCTTCAAGAGAGAAGATGGACAAATTCCATCTTCTCTCCAGGTCCCTGAAGGGAGAAAGACTCTGGAAAGAAGCCAATATGTAGAATTTCAATCATGTCCCTATTTCCAGCTTGCTACACTAGAGACTTCAGGAAATTTCTCCTTGGATGAGATCTGGGACTCTTAGTTGAGTTCAGTTATTTGGCTCCCAATAGGAAAACTTATTCGCTTGGTATTGTCTGTTTTATCTTCTTCTATGTATACTTTCTGTGATTTCTGTTTTGCTGTTGACTTGGATAGATAAATTCCTCTGCTATTTTCTGCATGTGTTCATTGTGGAACTGGCATTAGGTGAGGAGTTCAAGCCTTAGATATCAAGCTTGGCACACTCCTTTCCCATTAATGAATTGCAATCAGAAATGTAGCTTGAACCTAAAAATTGCCTTCCCTCGACTAACAACATTTAAACGAGCAGATAGATATAATTCTAGTCCAGTACCCACCCTCTCTGCCCTGCTTTTCTGTGGAGAGGAGAATGGCTAGTCCCTTCCCCCACCCTGTTGCTGCCTCTCCTGGAAGAAATCAAAGTTTTCCTTGGAGAAAAGTATGGGAAGGAGATGATAGATATGTCTGTTCTTGACTTTGTGTGAGCCATATCTAGACAGACCCATATGGGCACACATAACCTGTATGAGCCAACCAAAACAGCATTCTCCATACCTCTTACATATACAAATAAATATAATATAAAGTCAAGTGTGGAATCACGCGAGTTACAGGATTCTCTAGGAGATGGCCAGAGGGAGGGATAATCTCCAGTTGAGGGACTCCATATAACCTCAGTAACTGCAGAGTCTCCAGTGTGCACCCTGCTTCCTTTCTATTGGCTGCGAAAGTTGTGCTCGTAGCGTCCGAGTACATTCTGTACTCTTAGTTCCTGCCATCCATACAGAGCTCTGTGGCTTGTAGCTCGCCCAGTTCCCCACCCCAGGAGCCCAGCCTTCAAAATCTATGACTTCAAACAACCGCTTAGGATGCTTGTGTGATTAGCCTGAGCCTTTCATAATGCCCCAAATTCCAGTGCTAAAACTTTACATGTGACAGCCATGATTTCTCCACAATCATAGATGTTGATCTTTGATTCCACAAAAGGAGAAGGCTTACAAGCAGCGTCAGCTGCCAGCTCGTCGGGGTGTGGCAAATGGCACTCTTGCGCTCCTTGCCTCTTATTATCCTACTTACCTCTCCATGTAATTGCATTAGTGAGATAAATCTATTAACACATCAGTAGGAATGAAGGGAGCATTTGGAAACAAACAGCAGATTTAGCTATGAGGGGCTAGGAGACACATATTCTCCCTACAGAGTCTTGGTTTCCGAACTTTTAGCCCTCTTTGACAGCCATACTTTATGATATCTCCGGTTATCTCTAATGCTTTAAGATTTTCAAAAGACTTTCCTCCTTCCCGTGAGGGAAGAGTAATACAAGTATTTTTATCCCTATTTCACAGATGGGGAAACTGAAGCTAGAGAGGTGAAGAATCTTGCCTAAGGTCACACAGTTAGTTTGTGTCAGAGCTGGGATTTGAACTCAGTCTCTCTCTGGCCTCTTTTTACTACAATGTGCCTTTCAGAGTCAGTCAGCCTTTATTAAGTACCACATTGTGTGCCAAGGACTATATTAAGGGCCATAGAAACACATGAAATAGAAGACATAGTTTTGCTTCTGTTTTCAAGGGAATTCATAACTTGTGTATATCTTAAAGGTTTGAGAATGTGTGCCAAGCTATTGTTTCTTTGTACCAATGATCATAAATGAATAAAATGACAATGACAGGGGTGGGAAACCTGTGACCTCGAGGCCACGTGTGGCCCTCTAGGTCCTCAAGTGTGGCCCTTTGACAGAATCCAAACTTCACAGAACAAAGAGATTTGGATTTCATCAAAGAGCTGCACTTGAGGACCTAGAGGGCCACACGTGGCCTGGAGGCCGCAGGTTCCCCACCGCTGGCCTATAGAATATTTAAGCACTAAGAATGAAAGTATTCAATTTCATAACTATTTATTCAGTATCTACTTATCCTAAGTGCTGAGTAGATCTGGTCTGGGGAAGATTTATTGGAGGAGGTGCAGGCCATGGACATGTTCAGGAGGTGTGTTCAAACTCTGAACTTGCTGGTTCGCATTATCCCAATTAAATTTACATTTTATAGACAGGTAGGAAGGTGAAGTCATATATCTGCAAAAGAATATAACAAAGTAAAAACCAACCTATTCATTTGCCATTATGATTTCAATAACTTCACTTAGAAAAATAATTAGGAAACAGGTAGTTGATGCAGTGTGGTTGTCCTCAGCTCAGATCCTGGGCTAGAAAACTGGGACCATGAACACTCATGCAGATGAGGTCACCTGCCCAAGAGCAAGACACCAAGAATTGCCCTAATTGGGTGGGTAATATTAACTGCTACAGCAGCTTTACTCACAAGCTCTTTCATTCAGCTTTAACTGAACTAACTTGTTTCTTATGGGAAGCAACTTTGCTTCAGTTATTTCCTCATTACTTGCTTGTCTTCTTCTCTCAAACACGCACAGGTACTAAAAATAAAACGACTGTGCAGAAAGAAATGAGTTTTACATTTGAAATGAGAATAGTCTAGTTGATGAGCATTATCTAGACGGTCCCGAGGGGAACGGGTACGTTTTAAAGAAGTAAAGAAATGGGGCTTATGTTTGGACAGGCTTTCTGATGCCCCAGCTTTCAAGGAGAGTAGTAGCAAGGATATGGGAACCATGAGAGGAGAGCAGCCCAGGACCTATTTTTTACATTTATTTTTAATAAGAACCTAACAATCATTGACTAACATTAACATTTTCATATACAAAGGATGGAAAAAGAGGCTTGTGTATGAAACCGAATCTACCAAGTATACCTTTTTTTTTGAAAAATCTATATCAAATTTAACATGGTAGTACCAACAACTGCCTTTTTTTTGGTCTATCTTACCTTCTAAACTTGCTTTTCCTCTTTTCTGTGTATTTTTTAATGGGTTATGTATGCCCACATAGAAAACATAGATTTTCTAAATGTATCGGTACGTAGACTAGGCTTGTGGTTGGTATAGTTCCTAAATCTTCAAAATTATTGTCAATCTGTAAATTTTTGATGTTCTCCCCATATGTGCCTATTCATGTAAGTCTCAGGATTCTATGAATCTATATCCCTTTTATCATTTCTTAGGGTACATAATATTGCATTACATTCACGTACCATAATTTGTTCAGCCATTCCCCAATTAATAAGTACCCACTGTTTCCAGGTCTTTTCCGTAATAAATGGTGCTGCTCTAAATATTTTTGCATCTCTGACTTCTTTCCCTCTATCTTTGATCTATTTGGGGTATAAGCCCAGTAATGATATTGCTTGGCTAAATCATTTAGTGACTTTTTCAATGTAATTATGAATTGTTTTTCACAGTGGCTGGGCAAATTCATACATCAAATGCACCTGTTCTCCCACAACCCTTTGAGCAACTGGAATTTTATTGTCACTTTGCTAATTTGATGGGGATGAGGTAGAAACTCAGAGTTGTTTTCATTTGTATTTCTCTTCATATCAGTGATTTGAAGCATTCATTTCTATAAGTAAGTTCCTTCTTTTGAGAATTGCCTGTTTCATATCCTTTGACCAACCCATTTCTTTGATTGTGGTTGAAAGAATATTAACTGTGGACCTATTTGCCTACTTCCTTATCTATAGAAAATTATGCATCTATATACCTTCTTGACTATATCTGCAAAATGTGTCAAAAGGAAATGTGAAGTTTTGAAAATGAAGCTCTGTAGTTCTGCAGAGTCAGGATTTTGGACACCGACACCAACACCAAGGTTTTGGACCCTGGCAAAAAGAAAGATAAGAGTAGCTTTATTCATAATAGGAAAGTTAGGAAGAGGGGAGGGTTTTGGTGGGAGGAGGGAGAAGGAATTCAATTTGGGGCATGTTGAGTTTAAGATCTCTTTGGGAAATGCAATTCAAGATATGCAGTTAAAGATGCTAGTCTGGGGGTTAGGAGAGATGTTGAACCAAAGGAGACAATGGAGAAGGAGAGGGTAAAACAGAATAAATAGTTGTTACATGGGCACTTTCAAAGGCTTCACTGACAAAAATCTCCAAAGTAAATGGTTTGACTCCACCATCCTTGTACAACAACAACAACAAAATACCCTTCTGATCTCCCAAGAACGTTTCGTACCACGTTACACCATTTTAACCATTAACCTTTTCTCCGCTCCAGTGCTCACAAAGAGCCCCAAAGCAGCCAGACATCCCGCCTTCCCTTTCTTTACCCTTTACTTGAGAGAGCAACTTCATAGAGGATAGTCCATCCTCTTCTGAGGAAGACTACATTGTGCCATTGTTCCAATCTCTGCTCTGGAATCAAGGGTTGCCACCATCCTGTCCTACGAACGGGGATCTGTGCGGCAGTGCTATACCACCTCATTGGGTTATTTAAGTACTTGTAACTTGCTAGCCTTGTTCACTCTTCTTCTTTTTCTGGGAATTATGCCATTACAGATATTGCCAAATAGGTTCCATACACTGTATTTTTAAAATATCCTGGGGCAGCTAGGTGGTGCAGTGGATAGAGCACCGGCCCTGAAGTCAGGAGGACCTGAGTTCAAATCCGGCCTCAGACCAAACACTTGACACTTACTAGCTGTGTGACCCTGGGCAAGTCACTTAACCTCAATTGCCTAAAAAAAAAAAAAAACCAAAAACAAAATATCCTTAGATTTGTCTTTTAAATGACTACTCACCCAGTCTTGTAACCATTTGTCCCAGTCAAATAGAAAAGAATGTTGTCACCATAGGAATTTTACAATCTATTTATCTCCTGGGTAGAATGCAGAGCTAGGGGAGTGGGAATTTTTGTTTGTTTGTTTGTTTTTCTTTGTAGGTAATTGGGGTTAAGTGACTTGCCCAGGGTCACACAGCTAGTAAGTGTCAAGTGTTTGGTCTGAGGCCGGATTTGAACTGAGGTCCTCCTGAATCCAGGGTCAGTACTCTGTCCACTGCGCTACCTAGCTGCCCCAAACTAGCTCCAATCTCTCTTTTTTTCTTTTCTTTTCTTTCTTTCTTTCTTTCTTTTTTTTTTTAAAGGCAATTGGGGTTAAGTGCCTTGCCCAGGGGCACACAGCTAGTAAGTGGCAAGTGTGTGATCTGAGGTCAAATTTGAACTCAGGCCCTCCTGACTTCTATCCACTGTGCCACCTAGCTGCGCCTGGGGAGTGGGAATTTTTAAACTCAGTCTTTCACACTTAAACTATTTTTGGTACTTGCCTTGAATTGTTTTAAATCCTGCGTTGAACTCTTTCCAAAATCTGCCATTCCCCAAACCTCTGCTTTCCTTAGAACAAGAGATACAAGTGGGGTGTTTCTTAGCTCATGGAAGTGTTTCTACCCTGGATTTCTTCTCTTTGTGCTTTCCTCTTGAGACTGGGGCACATTCTGGTCAGGATGAGTCTATGGTTGCTGCTCACCTGGTACTTGTATTCTTTGATCCTTTTTGTCCAGGAAACTCTAGGTAATTGGCCTTGTTCATTCACACACTGCACCATTTTGATCCAGGAGGATGCCTTGGGGGAGTGATCATGATAGCTACATGCTTTTCTTTACTAACAGAACATGTGACTGGGGCATAAAGGATTATGTTGTTTATACCCTTAGGGTTAGGCTGAGGAAGTTGGTGGATTTGGCAACACCTGGTGCTGACAGCTGCAGTAAAAGTCTGTCATCTGGAACCTGGGGTAGGAATCCCTTTGGCTTGGTTTCTTACCCTAGTGTGCCTTTACCAGAATGGCATTTTTTTGTGTCTATTTCCATTTCAAAAAAAGAAAAGTTCACTCAGCAGGCCATGGATATACATTCTGGTTTGTTTGTAACACTAAAATCTCCTTGTGCCATTTATAATAATGCCTGTGCTAAAAACGAACTAACCATATAAACATGAAGCAGTATCTGGCAGCAGAAAAAGTATAAACTCCCCGCTATGTTTAGCAGCTGAGCTAAGAAAATTGTTTTATTGATAATATAGCACAGCCTTCCATTTGAAGTGATTCATGAGACATTTAAGTCTAACTCATGTCATGGGGATGGAGTTGGTAAGTATCAACTTTTCCCCTGAATTGGCTAGTTGTTACTGGTTTAAATGCTAACACATGGTAAGTCTCCTTTTTTGCTAAGGCAGCCCTTCATAGACCTGGAGACAGGTATCATGTCCCCCTTAAATCTTTACTTCTACAAGCCAATGCTCTCAAGTTTCCTTAAGCAAGCATCATAATGGCATAACTTCAGGATCTCTATCTTGGTTG
Organism: Vombatus ursinus; assembly: GCF_900497805.2. Taxonomy (NCBI): domain Eukaryota; kingdom Metazoa; phylum Chordata; class Mammalia; order Diprotodontia; family Vombatidae; genus Vombatus; species Vombatus ursinus. The sequence continues at coordinate 6,421,324 of NW_020944469.1, read as the reverse complement.
TTTGCCTTTGGTTGCAGTTTAGTTTTTCAATGTCCCTCTTAAAGTGTGATTCTTAGGATTGAACACAATACTCCAAATGAGGCAAAATATAGGGGAACCATTAGTTCTGTTAATGCAGCCCAAGATTGCGTTGACTTTTTTTAGCAACCGCATTGCACTCTTAACTTAAATTGAGCTGACAACATCTTTTGTGTTGGTTCAATGACTACTTGGGTATGTTAGAATCAGGTTCCTTGGGGAGTGGGGGGGTGGAGCCAAGGTGGTGGAGAAAAGGCAGGGACTCACCTGAACTCTCCCAAATTTCCCTCCAAACGACTTTAAAATAATGCCTCAAAATGAATTCTGGAGTGGCAGAACCTACAAAAGGATGGGGTGAAACAGTTTTCCAGCCAAAGATAACTGAGAATGCCAGCGGGAAAGGTCTGTTGCACCAGCATGAGAGTGGAGCATAGTCCAGTGCAGGCTACCTTTGGCAAGCCAGTAGTGAGGCCGCAAGACCTGACACAAGTTAGCAGCAGGCCGTGAGATGGTAAGGGAGTTGGACAACTGGTCAGAAGGAGATTACAGGGGTCCCTTTACTGGAACTGAGTGCAGGACTTTGTTGCATTGCCCATATACAGATATAAGTCGCAGTCCTGGGTGGCAGTCCCAGGGTGAGGAGGAGCACTGGCACATGAGAGCTTGTAGCTGCAGGGAAATAGGAACCCTGGCCACACAGTTCTAGAGTGGAGAAGAGTGCTTGTGGTCACTCACAGACCAGAGCACAAGCCAGGAGAGTAGTAAACATATCACTCCTTAGATCAAACAACCTCAGAAGAACTGAAAACTTACAGACCCCTACACCTAGCTCTGAAAACTGCTACACACACACACACACACACACACACACACACACACACACACACACACACACACACACACACATAAAAAAAAAAAAACAAAACCTGAAGCTTGGGACAATACCCCCTCCTCCCTGGGAGCAGAGTCCAACTTTAACATAAAGTTAAAAGTCAAGAAATAGGCTGAAAAGTGAGCAAAGGACAACAAAAGAACCTGACCATAGAAAGTTACCGTGATGTGACAGGGAAGATCAAAACAAACTCAGAAGAAGACAACAAAGTCCAAACTGCTACATGTGAAGCTTCAAAGATGAATGTAGGGGCAGCTAGGTGGCACAGTAGATAGAGCACCAGCCCCGGATTCAGGAGGACCTGAGTTCAAATCCAGCCTCAGACACATAACACTTACTAGCTGTGTGATCCTGGGCAAGTCACTTAACCCCAATGCCTAACCAAAAAAAAAAAAAAGGCAAATAGGGGAGGAGACAACATGATAGATGTTTTCCCATACTTGAAGGCCTGCTGCTTTGCTTAACCTCAGAGGGTGGAACTAGGAGCAGTTGGGAGAAGTTATAAAGAGGCTTGATTTAAGGAAAAACTTCCAAACAATTAAAGCTATCCCAAAATGGAATGGGCTGCCTTAGGATGGTATTGAGTTACCCATTGCCCGAAGTATTCAAACAACAACCTGATCACTTGTCCAGTATGACGTACTCTGGTTTCAGTTATTAGGCTTGAACTATATGATCACTAAGGACCCTTCTGATGGTGGCTGTGATTCTATAGGTGACCTGTGCATTCATTCATTCAACAAATATTTATTGAACATTTATTAACATGCAACCCCTCCATGTCTTATTAGATAGATCTTCTCAAGTCGCTATGGCCAAAATAATTTAATACCCTGTGGTCAAGTCTTTGGTAATGATCCTCTCTCAACTTAGCTAGGTTGGTTCTGGGTAGCAGACATATGGTCCATCACAAGGTTCCCCCTCCCCCACTTGAAGCCTTTCCAACTTAGTAGGACAGTGCTTATGCACCACTAACATGTCATTTGAGACCCCAGGGTCCCCTCTATGCTCTGATGTCACTGGAAAAGGATTTCACTGGAGGAAATAAGAGATGTATGCAAACAAATATACTACAAAACAGCATCTGACAAGAACCATAAGGGAGGTACAGTGTGCAAAGAAGCAATAAAACTTCTAGCTAGGGTAATAGGAGAAAACTTCATGGAGGAAGTAGCATTTAAGCTGGGTGTAGATTTCACCAAGTGTACATGTGGGGAGGACATGCCAGATGGAGAGAAAGTCATCAAGGTAGGTAAATGTAAGCCACTCTGAATGCTTGGATTGTAAAAGCAGGTAAGCATGTGAACTAGACAGAATGCTCCAAGATTTCTAAAGGACTAAAGTAATCCAACAGCCTCAATACAAGGTTAGCCTGTTTACTAACTAAAACTTGGCAAGGTGTGGCCCTCCCACACCTTTGTCAAACAAATCATGGTCCTTGAATAGCATATTTGCTGATGTAGAAAAGTAACAGAATAGAGAGGCTGTAATATATAGGTAAATGAATCAATAGTGATTAAAGGCCCTGTGACAGAGATATGGAAAGGGTTTGTAAAGCCAGACAGGAAAAAAGAGAGAAACAAATTCATGCAAGGTCAAGACAATGGGCAAAAGCAGAGAGGGAAACCAAAACAAAAGATACACATCCATTCTGTGGCAAAGTAGGAGTGACCACATGAAGTATAGTTTTTTAGTTGTTTTTTTTTTTTGAGAGGTCTATGACCTATTTGGAGCCTTTGACCTTTTTTTTTTTTATAAGGCTGTGTTTACACTTGAATTAAAGATTGGAGAGATTAGATAATACAAAGACTGCTATTAAGCCACTATATCAGGACTGAATCTTTTGCATTTCCTTCCCCCAAAGGAGGAATCCCCTAATCAGGGATGAAGATATTGTGGGCATCTCATTCAAGATGCTGAATACTTAGAATCTGAGTTAGAAAAGGCCCCAGAAGCCAAGCTAGCCCAACCTAAACCTGAATAAAAATTGCCTCTATGACATACATGCTTGAAGACATCTGCCATTCCATTTTTCAGTAGCTCTAATCATTAGGATGTTTTTTCTTACCACAAGTCTAAATGGTTTGGCAACTTTCTTAATTGCCCAGTCTAAGAGCCTCTTCTCAGACCTCATCTTTCTTGACTTTCCCAAAGCATCTGATGCCCCCCCTTTCCTCCTGGACATGCTCCCCTATCTCACTTTTTGTGACACTGCTCTGTCCCGGTTTTCCTACCTGTCTTTGTTCTTGTTCAGTCGTGCAGTTGGGTCCAACTCTTCATGACCTTGTGGACCATAGCTTGTCAGTGCTGTCCATTTGGGTTATTCTTGGCAAAGATACTGAAGTGGTTTGTCATTTCCTTCTCCAGTGGATTAAGGCAAATGGAGGTTAAGTGACTTGCCCAGGGACACACAGCTAGTAAGTGTGTGAGGCTGGATTTGAACTCAGGTCTTCTTGATTCCAGGCCTATTGCTCTATCCACTGAGCTACCTGGCTGCCTGTCTTTGTGGGAATCGTTATCCATATCATGCCCTCTAATAGCGGTTGTCCCCAAAGCCTCTGTCTTGGGCCTTCTTCTCTTCTCTTCTCTGTCTATACTTTCTTACTTGGTAACCACATCAGTTCCTATGGGTTTAAGTATCATTTCTCTACAGATGACTCCCAGATCTGTATACCCAAACCAAGTTTCTCTCTTGACCTACAGTCCCACTTCACCACCTGCCTACTGGACATTTCAAACTGTATGTCTCGTAAACATATCAAACTCATTCTGTCCAGAACAGAACTTATTATTTTTCCTCAAACTCTCTTGTCTTCTGAACTTATTTAATCTGTTGCTAAATCCTATTGGTTTTGCTTCCATAACATGTTTCAATTGTGTGTATTCACAGCCACCACCTTAGTGCATATTCCCTTCTCTCTGAGTTTTTATGGCATTGCTGTCCCTTGGTTGTCCTTCTACCTGTCTGACTGCATATTTAAACTGTCGGCTTTCATTTTTAATTATAGCCAACATGGCATAAAGTTATTACTATCTAATCCCTTAACAAGTTGAATGAGACAGATTTTGGTTAGTGTATGGGAAAGATGAACAGTGGAGAAGAATTCCACTCAGAAAAGAGTGAGTAACCCCAAATGTCTGAACCACTCAAAAGAGGGAACTCTCACAGGAGAGCAAAGAAGACTATGAACCGGTGGAGATAGAGATCTGGCAGCTGGGTGATGAATGAAGATCAGGCAGAACAGTTAACAAATGAATTAAAAGGCAGAAATCATTGAAGTATTTAGCCCTGTCAGAAGCACAACGATGGCTTTGGGAATGGTGGAGATAGAATTTGGCTGATGTTGAGGGAGAAGCAAGAGTCATTTCTATGGTAGCCACAAGTGAGAACTCCTCTTTGGGTCACTCCAGTTGGTCTGAGGTGCTAAATCAAGTCCAGCATCTTCACAACTTGCTAATCAGTCTTGGACAAAGTACATTATCATTCTAAAACAGAGTCCCGATTAAACAGAAATGCTGGAGTGGCAAGGATCTAGCTATACAGGAGATGACCTGCATCATGTCTAAGTGGTATTGTCTCTGGATGAGGGCATTGAGCAGTGGGCTGGTAGAAAAGTGGCCCAGATTATACTGGACAGCAGGAAGATCTCCTATAATTGACTCCAGACCGTTGACGGGTAATCTAAAATGGGGATAGAAGTTGAGCTGGGGTTTCATTGATATAGAGTCCAGTGCTTCTTAAATAGTGGGTCGTGACCTGAAGCGCTGAAGGGATCATGAGTGGAAAAAAATTAAAGAAGCCCTGGTATAGACAACTCCTAGAAGAGGGAACTCTCTCCAGCAATGCCAACTTTGAGTCATAGAGAATTGTCTCGAGCATTGAACAGTTAAGTGACTTGCCCAGGGTCACACAGTCAGGTGTCAGAGGTGGGACTTGAACCCAGGGCTTCCCAGTTCTGAGGCTAGCCCTCTGCTCACTGAACCATGCATCCTCTCGTGGTCTTACAGTATGGAAGCTTAATCTTGTCAACACACAATTTGCTAATACTACACTTGTTTCTAGCTTCCCAGGGGACCCCACACAGTTGGGTTAGAGAAATGGCTTCACTCCTATTACCTGGGATTAGCATCCCTTCTGCCCACAGCAATAGTTTCCAGAGCCTGTTTTTCCTCAAGGTACCTACCATAATGAAGGAGAGTGGTGCATCATCTGCCATTTTTTATTATCTGGGTCATTTTCCCTTCCATTAGAGTTAACTACATTTTAAAAATACAAACTCCCCTATCCAGCAAAACTGAGCATAATCTTTCATGGGGAAAAAGGGATATTTAATTAAATAGAGGACTTCCAAGCATTCCTGATGAAAAGACCAGCGCTGGATAGAAAATTTGACATTCAAACACAATACTCAAGAGAAGCATAAAAAGGTAAACATGAAAGAGTAATCATAAAGGACCCAATGAAGTTAAACTGTTTACATTCCTATATGGGAAGATGATACATGTCACTCCTAAGAACTTTGTCATTATTAGGGCAGTTAGAAGAAGTATACATAGACAGTGGGCATAGGTGTGAGTTGATTATGTTGGGATGACCTCTAAAAAAATAATGTAGGGGTGAGAAAGTAATGTACTGGGAGAAGGGGGAGGGGAGAGGCGTTGTTGTTCAGTCGTTTAAGTCATGTCTAACTCTCCATGACCCCATTGGGAGTTTTCTTGGCAAAGATACTGGAGTGGTTTGATATTTCATTCTCCAGCTCATTTTACAGATGAGGAAACTGAGGGAAACAGGGTGAAGTGATTTGCCCAGGATCACACAGTTAGTCAGTATCTGAGGCCGCATCTGAACTCGGGTGTTCTTGACTCTAGACCCAGCACTGTGCCACCTAGCTGTCCCAAGGGAGAAGTAGAATAGGGCAAATTTTCTCCCATAAGGAGTCATGTAAGGAAGATCTTTTATACTAGAGGGGGAAATGGAGGGGATGATGGGCAATGCTTGAACCTCACTCTCATCAGAATTGACTCAAAGAGGGAAGACTATATATACACACTCAGTTGGGTATAGAAATCTGTCTTATTTAATAGAGAGATAGGAGGGTAAGGGGATGAGAGATATGGGGAGGGGGGATGATAAGGAGAAAGGGGGTTGGAGGAGGCAGTGGTCAGAAGCAAGACAGACTTTTCAGGAGGGACTAGAATAAAAAGAGAGTGAGAAGGATACACAGAGAAGAATGGGATGAAGGGAAATAGTGACCATAACTGCAAATGTGAATGGGGTGAGCTAACCCATAGAACAGAAGCGGACAGCAGAATCCATCAGCATGTTGGATACAAGAGACGCACTCGGGACAGGAAGATGCACAGAGTTGAAGTGAAGGGCTGGAGGAGCATCTATTGTGCTTCGGCTCAAGTGGAGAGGGCGGGGGGGGCAATATGATCTCAGACAAAGCAAAAGCAAAATTAGACCTAACTGAAAGAGATAATCAGGGAAACTTCATTTTGCTAAAATGTATCATAGACAATGAAGTAATATAAAACATTTTACAGCAAATTTCCCTGATAAAGGCCTCATTTCTCAAATATATGGGTAACTGAGTCACATTTATAAAAATAAGAGCAATTCCACAATTGATAAATGATCAAAGGATATGAACAGACAGTTTTCAAAAGAAGAAATCAAAGCTATCTGTAGTCATATGGAAAAATGCTCCAAATCACTATTGTTTAGAGAAAGGCAAATTAAAACAACTCTGAGATACCACGTCACACCTATCAGAAATGACAAATGTTAGAGGGGATGAGGGAAAATAGGTACACTGATGAATTGTTGATGGATTAGTGAACTGGCCTAACCATTCTGGACAACCATTTGGAACTGTGCCCAGAGGGCTACTGATTCAGCAATACCACTACTAGGCCTGTGCTCCAAAGAGATCATAAAAAAGAGAAAAGGACCTACATGTACAAAAATATTTATAGCAGCTCTTTTTGTGGTGGCAAAGGATTGGAATTTGAGGGGATGCCCATCAGTTGGGGAATGGCTGAACAAGTTGTAGCATATGATTGTAATGGAATACTATTGTGCTGTAAGAAATGACAAGGGAGGAGTAGTTTCAGAAAAAAAAAATATGGCAAGACCTGTATGAACTGATGCAAAGTGAAGTGAGAAGAACCAGGAGATCATTGTGTAAAGTAACAGCAATGTTGTGTGATGATCAGCTATGAAAGGCTTGGCTACTCTGATCAATACAGTTATCCACAACAGTTCCAAAGGACTCATGATGTTAATGCTATCAACCTTCAGAAAGAAAACTGATAAACTCTGAGTGCAAATTAAAGGATAATTTTCTCTTTGTTTTTTTTTTTTTTTTTTTTAGGCAATTGGGGTAAAGTGACTTGCCCAGGGTCACACAGCTAGTAAGTGTCAAGTGTTTGGTCTGAGGCCAGATTTGAACTCAGGTCCTCCTGACTTCAGGGCTGGTGGTGTATCCACTGCTCCATCTAGCTGCCCCATCTTTGTTTCTTTCTTTCACAATATGGCTAACGTGCAATATGGGAATATGTTTTTGTGTGATTTCTCATATATACTTGATATAGTTTGCCTTCTCAGCGGGTGGGAGAGAGGTGGGTGGGACTGAGGAGAATCTGGAACTCAAAATTTAAAAAGAAAGGAATGATAAAAATAAATAATTTAAAAAGAACTTTTAGGGGGAAAAAAGAAAATAAAGATAAAATGCCCCATCAGACGCAAGGCACACTTGGGGAAGCAGTGAGTAGATCTGTACATCTAGGGATATGGGCTCCTATATGGGAATAGTAGGAAATAAGGTTGGTAGGACAGGTTATGTCAGACTAGCTTTAAGTGCCAGGCTAACTGGTTTTGACTTTCTTCCTTAGGCATTGGGGAGCTACCAGTAGTTTTTTGAATGAGAGGTCACGTGATCATAGATCTAAAATTGGAAGGAACTTTAGAGGTCTTCTATTTCAATTTACAGATGAGGAAACCGAGGACCCGGGAAGTTTAGGAACTTGCCCTCGGTTACACAGGCAAGGTATCAGGTCAGCAGCAGAGGTTGGATTTGAACTTGGGGCTCATGACATTTGACATTCCGTTTGACATTTCGCATCCGTTATACTGAACCATACTGTCTCCTCAGTGAAAGTGGTATTCTAAGAAGATTGATGTGGCGGCATGTATCAGAGGGACAAGTCTAAAGGCAAGAAGAAAAATTCTAAAGGATTATCACCTTGACAGAGAAGGCCTAAAGGAAAAGTAAAGAAGGTACCTAGTTCATTCGTATTTTGAAAAGAGGCTACGAGAGCAGCTCGGTGGCACAATGGATAGAGCTCAGGCCTTGGAGTTAGGATGGACCTGAGTTCAAATTCGGCTTCAGACATATAACACTCACTGTGTGACCCTGGGCAAGTCACTTAACCCCAATTGCCTCACCCCAAAAAAAAGAAGGAAAGAAAAGGGGCTATGACATGGAACCTGACCAGCTCTAAACGCCTTGTGACAGTGCTGGGCACTCATCATTTGATGAACATCACTTATAACCATGAAAGCATATGAACATGATAAATCTGTTTTCCTAGGATCTCGTGATAGTTTTTAGTTCCCAGTTCCCTTATTTTTTCCTCTACCAATTTTTTTATTACATTGTTTTAATTATTTATTCTTGCTATTATCATCCAAGTGCACACTGTTTGCTTATTGCTTCTAACCAATCAGAATGCCTTGCACTCTAGTGGTAATTTTTTAGGTGCAGTCTTACATTTAATAGCTTGGTCTCATTCATCTCAGTAGCATATAGGTCTTTACTTTGTTGTCTTCACTCACTTTACAATATCATTTTTATTCCTTGATATTGTGCATTGTGGTTTGTGAAATACACTGCCAGTATTTTCCTTTGGTTGGTTTTCTTTGTTTGGTTCCATGTTTTCATATTATTGTGGAATTGTAGGGATTTACAATGTGCTTATCCACTCGGTGGTCCCTGGCATGGGGTGAGAGGGTAGGCAAGTTCCTTTGTAAAAACACTTGGGGCCTGTGAAGAGGCAGCACGTTAGGGTGGAATGACCATCGTGGCAGGAGCGACGGATTTGAATCTCTTCTCTGACGTTCACTGTCTCTTGGCAAATCATGCAACCAGTTTCTTCCTCTATAAAATGAAAATAACAACTGATATGGGTCCATTATTTTAGGGTTTGCAAAGCACTTTACCTGCATTATCTTACTTAATGCTTACAACAACCCTGTGAAGTAAGTAGTACAATTATTATTATCATCTTCTTGCAGATAAAGAAACTGAGGCTCAGAGTGCTTACAGGTCTTGCCCAGAGTCACATAGCTAGTAAGTTTCTGAGGCAAGAGTCAAATTATAATAATACTTGTACTACCTGCCTCACAGGATTGTTGTAAAGAAGGTACTTTATAAGCCTTACAAAGCTAGAGAAATGGATGTAGTTGTAATTATCCCTATGGCAAGTAGAAACCAAGCATTCCTTTTGCGCCAGCAGCTAATTTAGTATCATGGTTCCACTGGAGATGGACTGTGCTGACCTCCTCCCTACTTTCCATTCGGCATGAGCCACATGGATGAGCAGTACAGCTGAAGTAGGTCGGGGAGCCTAGGGAAGATGATCGTTGCTCTTCACTTTGGAAGTGCTAACTAGCTTGTCATTCGAGATATAAACTATCAAGTATTTATTAAGTGTCTCCTCTTTGCCCAGAATTGTGCTAGTTGCAGTGGGGGAATGTGGAAGAAGAAGAAGATTGCAGATGTAGGCTCTATTTCTTGTCATTTATTACTCATTCAACAATTTATTGAGTGCCTCCTACATCCATGGTATGTATACAACAACAACACAATCAGAGAACCACCACTCGACATTGTATAATTAAGTTTGACTGAGGGCTTGAAAGTTTTCAGGATTTTCAGTGAATAAAACCTTATCTGCAAAAACACTTTTCTTTTAAGATAAATTCTAGCTATAAAAGCCAAAGTAGAAAAGGAAAACCACATAGCCAACATTGCCAACGGCGGGGACAATAGCACTTCCTGGCTATGATAGGATTATTATTGTCTCATCTGACCCACATGATCACCCTGTGAGACATGGGTGAGTCTTGGTGTTCCTACATCACAGCTGAAGAAACTGCGCTTAGGAGAAGCAAAATGACTTGCCCGTAATGACTCACCTCTTAAGTCTTTTGACTCCACCCCCAAGCGGATACTCTTTCCATTATGTGATATGCTGGTTTTTGGCTGAAAACTTTATCGGTCTGTAGTCAGCCTGACGATGATATGTCTCTCTCTGAGCTTCACTAGATTGGTTCTCAGATGACAGACATACAGACCGCCATTGGGCCAACTTGGGAGAGATGGCCAGAGCTTGTGTTCTGCTGGCTTAGTCTTGGAGAATCCAAGGTCATCATACCACGACGAGGCATTTGGGGAGGAACTGAGCAGTGGCCAATGTACTTGAAAGTAGTCTTTCTCAAAGTAGAGGCCAGAGATCTCTGGAATTCTCTTTGGAACCTAGGGACCTGGTGCCTGCCCCACCCTCATATAGACCATTCCCTAAAATTCATATACTCGACCCAAAGTCCAGGTTATGATTTTCCCTGGTGCCATTGTATGAAGGCTAGAATTAGATGACCTAAGCAAAAGTATAAAGCAAGTTGAACTTTGGTGTTCTTCTGTCTCTCTTTCTATGTCCCATATTATTTTCAGCCCTGGCCAGCTCAGACACCCAGCCCTCCAAATTGCTCCTTGTTACCCAGGGCCTTCTACCATGGTCACCTGCCTTGGACTTAAGTAGAGCCTTGAAGGATATGAAGAATTTGGATAAGCAGAGAGGAGGGGGGAATAAGGGTGTTCCCTGCCCTTTCAGTGGTCCCATTCTGTACTTCTGCTAATTGCTTCACCCCCCCCAACAACTCTTCCCTGTCCTATGTCCTCAAGAAATCACTCTCTATTAGGGTTAATCTGATTAACTCTAGCTAAGTATTAATAGCTGATTAGCATTAATGTATTAGTATCTCAAATGCCATTTGATATTTAACAGCATGCCTTTATTGCCTTAATCTAAATGTAATTTGGGTTTTTTTTTTGATAGGCCACTGAGAAGGAGGTTATTTTGGGTAAGCAGCCCTTACTTAGCAACTCTCTGAATATTGTAATTGGAGGCTGCTCCTGGAAATGTTTCAGGGTCAGCTTCTCAGCCAGATTTCCTGTCTTAATGCACCTGTTTAGATGCCTAAGGGAAGCCTTCCTTTTCCACAGATCCCTGGAGACCAGTTTAATTTCATTGTAGTGCTAGTAGTCCAGGGCCAGATTGAGGCCTACCCAAACCCACAGATTGCCCTTTTAACTAGCATGACTTCCTTAAATCTTCTCATCTGAAAATTGGGCTATGTGGGATTTGTCTGGCCCTCCGTAATATAGGTGTATAAAAAAGCATAAGACACATGGGGCAGCTTGGTGGCACAGTGGATAGAGTAATGGCCCTGAAGTCAGGAGGACTTGAGTTCAAATGTGGCCTCAGACCAAACACTTGACACTTACTAGCTGTGTGACCCTGGGCAAGTCACTTAACCCCAATTACCTAAAAAAAAAAAAAGCATAAGACATTAAGATGTGGTTCATATGCTACATAAAGGAGTTTACATCTAGGGGGAGAGAAAAACAGATCCTTACGTTGATCATGTCTGAAAATTTTATGTTTCATTCTGCACTGTGAGATCATTTCTCTGCTAGGATGTGTTTAGTTTGTTTTATCATCAGTCCTTTGGAATCATGGTAGATCATGGCACTGACCAGAATTTTTAAGTCTTTCAAAATTGCTTTTCTTTACAATGTCATTATTATATAAACCGTTTTCCAGTTTCCTCACGTCATTCTGCGTCCATTTATACAAAGTTTCTCAGGTTTGTCTGAAACTGCCCCTTTCATAATTCCTTATGGTACAGCAATATTCCATTATAGTCATATACTATCATTTGTTCAGCCATTCCCGAATTGATGGGCACCTCCTTAGTTACCAGTTCTTTTCCATTATAAGAAGGTGCTCAGTGGTGCAGTGGATAGAGTGCTGGGCCTGGAGTCAGGAAGACTTGAGTTCCAATTTGGCTTTAGACATATACTAGCTGTGTGACCCTGGGCAAGTCACTTAACTTCTGTCTGCCTCAATTTCTTCAACTGTAAAGTGGAGATGGTAATAGGACATACTTCCGAGGGTTGTTGTGAAGATCAAATGAGATAGTATTTGTCAAGTGCTTAGCACAGGGCCTGCTAGGAGGAAGGGGAGAGAAAATGGCTGCAGTATCCTGTCTAGTTCCTGTGCAGAGAAGTCAGCATTTTGAAGACTTGTTTGAGAGAGGTTTGTTATTCAGTGAGTGACTGATATCCTCCCCCTCCATATCTGGGAAACAACACAGTTAATTTGGAACTGAGTTATGTCTTTCCTGGAGGACACGTGTGGAGATAGCAATTCATGTGGGAATAGGGCCACAGAGGCTTTAACGCCATTTCCTTTTCCCCCAGTTATTCTCAGATTGATGTGTTAGTACAGTGGTAACATGGGTCTGAGTATAGCTGGGAAGAGGGGCACGTCTAGCTGCTACACACACTTGCAAACTAACCTCACGGAGCAGCACAAGTTAGTATGTGATTACGTGCTCAAGAAGCAGTAAACTGACAGTAAGTGTTAAGTGCAGAGTAAAGAGAAATCACCGAAGGCAGAAGTAATTCGCAGTGCTTCCTTGAAGAAAGAGGAGTAGAACTGTGAAGGACTTGGAGAATGTGGGTGGGCAGAGAGAAGGGGAAATGAGGGCACCTAAGAGGGACAGCAAGAACCCAGCAAAGATGGGGCAGGAACGAATGAGGCAAGAATGAGCCGGCACTGATTGGGGGGGGGGGGGGGGGGGGGGGGGGGGGGGAGGGGGAAGGGGACAGGGAAGGGGCCAGGCAGGTAGCAGCTGAAGGTTTTTGTTGAGAAAGATAATCTTGGAGCCAGATTGTGGAAGATATTACACATGCTGGCTAATAAATTTGGACTTTATCCTGTAGGCTTTGGGGAATGGCTTGATGAAAGGAAGACTTTTTCAGGAAGAGTAATGTGACAATTTTGTGCAGGATAGATTAGAGGGAGAAGAATCCAGAGAAACAGAAAAAACAATTCTTGCAATAGCTTAGGAAGGGGGTATTAATGTTCTGAACTAGGGTGGTGGCATTTGGAATGGAAGGAAAGGGGTTGTTATCAAACATATGGGGAAGCAAGAAATCATAGGACTTGCTGACAATAAATTTGAGAGGCAAGGGAGAGGAAAGTGTCAAAGAGCCCAACCAAGCCAAGAAGGATGGAAGGCATTGTGCTGGGAATGATAGAATCGGAAAGAAAGTTAAAAAAGAGGAGAAGGTGTAAACAAATAAGCATATCCATGATGATTTGAGGGAGAATGTGCTAACAACTTGGGGTATCAGGAAAAGCTCCCTGCAAGAGATAGTACATGAACTAAACCTCAAATGAAACTAAGAACTAAGAGCATGAGGTAAAGAGCAAGAATATCCCAGGCATGGGGGACGATCTGTGTAAAGATACATAGACAGGAGATGGAATGCAGGCCAGTTTGGTTGGAATGTAGAGTGGGTGAAGGGCAGCCATGTGAAATAAGCCTAAACAGGTAGCCTAAAACCAGATTGCAGGTGTTTTAAATGCCAAATTGAAGGAGGAGTTTGTGTTTTATCCTCGAGGTGCTGGGGAACCCTGAAGGTTTTTGAGCCAGTAGCTAGGCAGGTTATTTTTCTGCTCTGTGGCAGACAGATTGGAGGGAGCACAGACTAGAAGCCAGGGTGTCCAATGAGAAGGCAACATGTGATGATGACCTGTCCTGAGGTGGTAGCTGAGTGAGTGCAGAAGACACAGATGTGATAAATATTGGGGGTGTAGAATCGACCAGACTTAGCAAATCGGGCAGATAACAGCAGGGAGGGAGAAGAAAGAGCTGAAAATGACTGATATGGCAAACATGGGTGACTAGAAGGATCGAGTTCTCAACAGAAATAGAATAGTTTGGTGGAAGTTCATGTTTGGGGGAATGACAGTGCGTTAGTTCTCTTTTAGACATGTTGAGTTGGAAATGACTACGGGCCATCTAGGTTTAAATATTCAAAGGGCGGTGCAGTGGGTGAAGTAGGATTAGAACTCAGGAGGGAGTCTAAGGCTGTATAAGCAGATCTGAGAGCCATCTGCATAGAGATGAAAATTAAAGCCATGGGAGAGAGAGTATAGAGAAAGAAGAAAAGGTAGGCAGGACAGATCCATGTTGTACATCCATGCTTAGGTAGGGTGGGACATAGGTGAGGCTAAAAAAGAGATTAATGGATGCTTTAAAGGAGCATTTAGAGAGACAAGGAAGGGCCAGGAGATGGTGATACCATGAGCACTTTGGGAGGAAAGAATGTCCAGGAGGAAGGGTAGTTAGCACTGTCAAATGCTTCTGAAAGATCAAGACAGAAAAAGATTGGGAAAAGACCATGAGATGTAGCGATTAGTAGGCCATTGGTAACCTTGGAGAAAGCAGTTTCAGTTGAGTGGTAAGTCCAGAAGTCAGATTGAGAGTGTGTCAGTCATCAGAGTTTGTCTGCAAAATGGAGGAAGGATAGACTAGGGATGGGGAACCTGCAGCCTCGAGGCCTTCTAGGTCCTTGGGCTCTTGGGTTCTAGGCCTATTAATTGAGTACAAGTTTTACAGAGCAAATCTTTTTCTTAAGGTGATTTGTTCTGTGAAGTTTGGATTCAGTCAAAGGGCTGAAGTTGAGGACCTAGAGGGCCACACATGGTCTTGAGGCCGAAGGTTCTCCACCCCTGGTATGGGATGATAGCTTCATGGCAAGATACAAAAGTTTGCACTGAGATGTTGCAGTAATAGGGGATCTGGCTTGAGAAGTAACTCAAACTTTGATTTTTTTTGGCCTTTCTTTGAATTCCCAGCACTTAACACAGTGCCTGGCACATAGTAGGTGCTTAATAAATCCTAGTTAACTGACTGCCTGACTTGTTAAACTTGAAGTGACAAATCGGTAGTTTTAGCTAACATTTCTGTTGTGCTTTAAGGTTTATTTTCAAGGCTTTTTCCATACACCAGCCTTATTGCAAGTATTCCTAACCTCACTTGTAGATGTGCAAACCCAAGCTCAGGGTGGTTACACAGGTGCTCGCTAATGAACTGAGTCTTCAAGGAAGTTTGGACTTTTAAGAGGCAGAGGTGAGGACGAACGGCATTGGCGGTGCAGCTTGTCACCTGACAGGAGAGACAATGGCAAGTCTGGGGAACCACGAGGATGCCAATTTGGCTCCAGTCAGAGAATGTGGGAAGGGGAGAGATGGGAAATTAGAATGGAAAGGTCATATGGACCCAAGTGGTAAAGCCTGAATTGGAACCATGTGCTGTGATGCCCAGTTGAGTCACCTTTCCACGACATGTTGCCTTTTACAGTTGGTAGTAGAAGGCGTGCCTTTGTGTGTTTTGGTCAAAGAATTGACTAAGTATTGGGAATAATTCTTTGGCTACAAAGGGAATCTATCCAGAAACTCACTGTCTTCCTACTTATTCGTCCCTGTTAGTAGTGTCTTCTCTCGGCAAATTACCAAGTGCTGCTGCCCTTGTTCAATGATTTATTTTCTATCTGAAAGACAATATCCAATATTTAGTAAATTCTTTGATTAAACTCTGATCTGACACCATTTAACAATTCTCAGTTCTCACAGAAAGCTTTTTGAAAGATGTTGATATTAGTTATTTACCTTACTTAGAACATCTGGCCCATGAAAGATAAATCCATTCAACAGATGATATTTCTAATGAATGCTCTTTGCCTTTTGAAATATAGTATTAAAATGATCAAAGGGGAAAAAAAGCCAGTCTTCTGGAACAGATTTCAAGGATACTACACACAACTGAATGAATAAAAGTAATAACAGATAAAGCTGATAAAACTGTAGAGGACACTACACACAAGAGTGTACCTAAATATGCAGCTGAATGATTTTCAAGAGCTTCATTAAGGCCAACTCTAGCTCCACTTTTGAAAATCCAGAGTTGTGGTTCAGCTGGGCCTATTAGCTTACTCTAGCCAGACACGCATCTAGACGGTGCAGTGGATAGGAGCGCTGGACTCGTAACCAGAAAGACTTGGATTCAGATGCAGCCTCAGACACTGACTAGCTATGTTACACTTGGTGAGTCACTTAGCCACTGTCTGCCTCAGTTTCCCCATCTACACAAAGAGGATAATAAGAGTACCTACATCCCAGGGTTGTTGTGAGGATAAAGTGAGATGATATTTATAAAGAGTTTTGCAAACCTTAAAGCGCTATATGATTGCTAGGTATTATATTATTATCCTTATTATGCATTGCTTCGTGCCCCAGAAAGGGATTCTTGCCTTGCCAAATGCATTTGTACACTTTCTAAACACATCCCTTTATTTAACAAGTATTTATTGCAAAGCACTAGGCTAGGCCCTGTGGGAAATGTAGTGATGAATAAGATTACAATGTGCTTTGTTGTGAAGACCCCCACCTTTGTGTTCTAGGATATGAAAGCTGTCAGATGCACTGAGGTGGCTGAGGGTGGTGGGCTGGCAACAGCAAGGCGCTGGGTACTTAAAATTCATAATCTCTAAAGCCCAAGTCCCACACCCTTCACTTCTCAGTGCTTGCTTCTTCCTCCAGAACTGCAGATCACAGGGTGTCTTTTCTACAGCATAAAGTCAATATAAATTGTATTTTAAAAAATACATGGATACATACTATGCTAAAAGATCTTGAAAAATCTGGGGTTTTCTCTTACTTTTCAGGGTAGCTAGGTGGCACAGTGCCAGGGCTGGAGTCAGGAAGACTCATCTTCTTGAGTTCAAATTGGACCCCAGACACTTACCAGCTGTGTGACCCTGGGTACGTTATTTAACCCCGTTTGCCTCAGTTTCCTCATCTGTGAAATGAGCTGGAGAAGGAAATGGCAAACCACTCCAGTATCTCTACCAAGAAAACCCCAAATGAGGTCATGAAGTGTTGGACTAGGGCTGAACAACTCACCCGTCTCCTGTATTTTCTGCTAGCACTTCAGTCTTTGGGGTGGGGTGGGGTGGGGGGAAACTCCTGCCATATATTATAAAGAGCATTCGGAAAGCCCCACTAGAACAGGATAAGATAAACAGGTGCCTAAATTAGAGCCTACCCCGAGAGCTGCTAGGAGAGCTCTCCAGCAGCTGTCTCTCCTGCTTTCCCTAACCTACGAGCTGTAGGCTGGGAAGAATGCAAATTTGGCTGCCCAAAGGAGCCTGGCCCAGGGTTTCTCCCTTCTTCCCTCGATCTGAAGACTCTTCTAGGTTGCTTACAATGCTGCCTTTTAACTCTCCTTGCAGATGCTTGGCAACAGTGAGAAATTCGTCCCAAGGTTGAGTTTTGGGGTGTACGTGCACACACGCGCCAGGTGACAGACTCGGGTGAATGACTATGGGCTTGGCAGCTGCGGTTTGAGCAGGGAGAGCTTCTCTTCCCCCCCCCCCCCCCCCCCCCCCCCCGCCTTAAGAGGCCCTGCAGCAAACTCCCAGGATAGGAGGTGGCTTCTCCTGGCAGCCCCGGCTCACTCAGGTAGAGCTGCTGACGGAATCCGCCCCTCGGGGGCGTGGCCCTCAGTTCCCTGGAGCGATCAGTCACCCAGGGTGCTTCAGCTGGGCCTCAAATGCTTTGTTGTCTCTCAGAGCGCTGCCAGAAGTGCTCCTGCGCTGGGCGCTGCCGCTGCCGCTGCCGCTGCCGCTGCTCAGGTAGCTTGTGGCCCTCCCGGGCCCCCTCCTTTGCCGGCCCCCCTCCTTTGCCGGCCCCCCTCCTTTGCCGGGCCCCCTCCTTTGCCGGGCCCCCTCCTTTGCCGGCCCCCCCCTCCCGTTCCGGGTCGGTGATTTTCCCCCGGCCGCCTCGCCTCTCTCCCATTGTTCTCGTTCTCCTGCTTCCCCAGGGAAGGTGTCCCGGGAGTCCCTCGCTGCCCGCTGCGACCATGATGACCTCGAGCTACTGGAGTGAGAGCAGCAGCAGCAGCTGCGGGCCCCCGCAGCGGCCCGAGCCCCTGCACATCCCGCAGCTGCACCCCGGCTACCAGCAGACGCCCGAGAAGAACGTGGTGTACGAGCGGGTGCGGACCTACAGCGGCCCCATGAGCAAGGTGGTCCAGACTCTGGACCCCCTGGGCTCCCCCGCCGAGGTGCTGTCCCCGCTCAAAACTTCCTCTTCCTACCAAAACTTGGTGTGGAGCAGCGACCAGGTACCCCAAAGACAGCCGCGCTCCCGTG
The DNA here is from genome assembly GCF_900497805.2 of Vombatus ursinus. NCBI lineage: Eukaryota > Metazoa > Chordata > Mammalia > Diprotodontia > Vombatidae > Vombatus > Vombatus ursinus. The sequence continues at coordinate 6,403,060 of NW_020944469.1, read as the reverse complement.
CGGGGGCAGCGCTCACTGCCTTTTAAAAAAACCCAAACAACCCCAGAACTCTTCTTTCCTGCTTTCCGCATGGCCTTCGCCATCTGTTACGTTCCTTGGGGCTTGTACATTACTGGGTTGGCTACTTTGCCCCTTAGTTGGCCCTGGAAAGCCACCTACTTCCTTCTCTTAGATGCCTGGTCACTGTGTCCCTTCCTGCTGTGTGTTTACCTTCACCGGCCATTCTGCTCCTCGTAGCCAATTGCGAGCAAAAAGGAGCTCATTGCTAGCTGTGTTTGAGTGGCAGAATTGCGACTTTTCAGCCCCTGCTTTCTACCAAAACTTATTTTCTTAAACTTTGCCATAATAGCTGTTTAGAAAGAGCCCCTTTTCTCTTTTTCAGTTCAGCTCAAAAGGAAACAGGCAGGTTTGTTGGGGTTGTGGTTGTTGTCGTGGTTGTGTAAAGCCAGTGTGGCCGCCCAGTCTTTTGGTTATACGTACATATTTTTGTATTGAACTTTGCTCTTGGTCTTGTGTGGAGCCTGAAAAATCACTGACAGATGCAAATGAACTGTCTGGTTGTTTGAATTGGCACATATGGTTCATCAGAAAATGACACACACCTTGTTAGCACAGAGGTGAATGAATTATGGAGGAGTGGTTGAGTAAATGAGCACAGGAGTGAATAGGTGTGCCCAGGGAGGAAGAACAAAACAAGCCCAAGATGAAGTGACTTTGTCAGAAGGAAGTGTGTGGTTACGCTGATTCGGGTGACATGTTGTATGGAATCCACTGGGCAGTACCATTACAACACGGTTGCTGGACAACTCGGGGCTGTGTTACTTGTGGGAGATCTACTTTGGATCTTCTCGTGGGCTCCAGATCTGCCATTACGCTCTTGTCAGAATCACTTCAATCCATATTCCTTTCAAACTTTCTTGGAATTTCTGCCAGAACTGAAACGATATCTTGAAGCCATCCAACAGCCCCCCGGGGGGAAAATCCTGGGCCACTTTCCATTGGCGTGCCATTTTGTGATGATAGAGACTAGCTTCAAAAGAGAAGTCCTTCATGGTTCAAATAGAGAAGGCGCCATATGCCTACGATTTACAATAGAACAATTTGTAAAAAAAAAATGCTACACAAGTCAGGGAAAGGTTTGTGTGGATTTCTGTGATCCTAGCCAAGTTTGAGGACAGACTCAGCAAGAAAAAAAAAAAAGCCTCATCTCTAGAATTGATTTCCTGAGCAAATTGGGGCTCTTCTGTAATTCAGTCAGAGAAAAGAATCCAGGTCAAAAACAGTAATTCTGAGCAGTGAGGACAATGCTCATCATGCATAAAGTGTAATACCCGGGTATTCGAATGCTAATTTCACAATTCATTCACTTTGCCAGTAGGAGCGGCCTCCTTTGCCTGGTAACCAAAGCAGTTATTATGCTAGCATAAGAATGTAAAGAAAGACGTGGGACTTGATGGATTGGTGTTGGCTGGGAGACCCTGAGAAAATCATTTCACTTCTCTGTGCTCCAGGCTGTTAGTTCTCTCAAACTCTCTAAGTGGCTGAACTGGTCTCTGATCTGCACTGATAGAAGGAGTTTCTTCATTCTGCCAATGAAATCACAGACACCCCCCTCCCCAAAGTGTTCTGTCCAATCATCTTCTTTCTCCATGTCTGGCTGCCCCCAGCCACCTCGAAGGAAGCCCCTACCCTAACTAGAAATGGGAAATAGATGCACCTTTAAAATTTAGAATTTTGGCTAATCATAGGCCTTGATGAGAGAAAAGTTTTCATGTATTACTCGCTATTGTATACTCTAGGGTAATTCATCTGAGAAGCTTTCTCCTTTTTGATATTCTCTGAACTAAGCTGGGCACTTTTTTTTCTTTTTGTTACAGACTTTTATTCTTTGTACCTGATTTACCTTGAGGTGATCTTTAGAACTGGGTTTCCTTCCTGAAAACGCGCTTCGGCCATAGATTCTGAAGGGGCTTTAGCCCAGAAATTGTGGCTATAGGAACTGGGATGGAAAGATTAGGCATTTGTGTTGGAGAGGAAAAGAAGCACCCTCAGGCATGAAGGCAGGAGAGAAGGAAAACAGGGTACAAAATCAGAAAGGGCTTGGCTAGGAAAAAACATTTACAAGTTGGAGTGCCTCTTGTCTGGTTCTTTTCTCCTTTGATTTCTGTTCTTCTAGAAGACAAATATTTTTTAATAGTATGGGATGATGTAAGGTAGTTGCTGAATTTCCAATGACATAGGCTTCATGCTCACCATATAGCTCACACATATTCTATTTACGTTATATTTTTAGATTTACCATCTCCTTGATATAGCTTGTTTCTGAAGCATTTGGAATTAGTATCTAACAGGTCTCTCTTTCTGTGTGTGTGTTTAACCTGTTGTTTTTATTATTGACTGTCCTTCATTCTTGAAGAGGTAGGGTCGGTTCCCCACCCCTGAGATCGGACATCTAAAGCCAAGAGATCGGACTGCCCATTTCTGGTCCTCATAAATTCAACTGAAATTTCGATATACTTTTTATTTTAAAAAGGTTTTAGATGTTTGATATTCAGATAGCTCCTAAGTACCATGTTAACATTAAAGTGTTAAAGCCTTTATAAATTGAATTTCGAACTGTTGTACTATATCTTAATTTGTAAGCAAACCATTGTCCCTTAGAACAAAAAAAAAGTTAGATTTCAACTGACTTTTAAATTGTCCAGTTCTGTCATTTTTAATGCTGCTTCCTCTGCAGTGTAATAAAAATGGGATTTATGCAGAAAAGTTTTCCAAATATGGAATGCTCCTCCATTATTGTCTGTATTAGACAAATGAGTTTTTGTGATTATCGGAGCTTCCATTTGATCTGCCTGATACAGTGTTTATGAGAAAATTAGTGTGTAGTTCCGTCTTCTGGCTCAGTTTAGGGATGATTAGAATTTATATAAGCATGGAAACTAGTCGCTAGTGAAATGTCAGTCAATAGTGAAATTAAAGATCCCAGATTCATCTGGATGAACAGAGCTGTCCAAGTCAAGAGATCGATTTTTGTCAGTCAAGCGAGCAGGCATTTATGAGGTGCCGGGTCCTGTGCTAAGTGCTGGGATGCAATGAATTTTTAGAACAGAATGAATTTTACTAAATGAGATCATTGTACCTCATTTAAAAAAAACAACAAAATATTGGCCCCCATGAATACCATTAATAGAAATAAAAATACTCTCATAGCCATCCTGGGTCTTGTATTTTTCTCTCCATTCATTTGGCTCTCATGGAGTCAAGTACATTACCGTGTACAGGATAGTGGCACCGTGCATGGCAAAGTGTGCCCAAAACATTGTCTTTATTTAAGACCATTAATAACATTAATTAATTAAAGCAAAGTTATCTTAGTGTCTATCGTGTTTATGTATAAGGCTCTCTTTTAGGTGGGGCAATGATTTCCCTATCATCTTGGGGAAGGTCACATTTGAGGATGGATTCTTAGAGTGCACAAAAACTTTTTTTTCCATTTAAAAATAACTTTGTGGTTTATCTCTCAGTAATTGATGGATAAAGGTACTTACACATGTTTCTACAGCGTTTCCGATTTCGTTTTGTGATCAAAGTTACCTCGAGGGATCTGGCCTCATTGATCGTGGAGCTGGCTTACCTATGTTGATATATGTTTAATGTGTGTGTGTTTGTTATGCATATAGTAGCTATTTGTGTAAATGTATGTATATACTCCTTTTTTTCCTGTTTAACTGATAGAAGAAGGCTCACCTGCCCATTCCAAACAAAGCTTCAGTATGTTTCCAAGGATGGATTTTTTTCCTTTGAAATGACACCCAGGGGCATGTTGCTTTGATCAATTGTTGTTCAAGGGTGTGGTCCTTTAGGTGAATGATTGTTCTTGGGAGTAGGCTGCTTGAAAAGAGGTGAATGTATCCATGTATCCGTGGATACATACCTAGTCAATAGTTTCTACCTTATGCAGCCTTTTGGAGCCTGAAATTAATTTATGCCATAGAAATCCTGAGTGCACTTAGTTGTAACTAATTGGTAGCTCACAGTAATCATACCACTTTTTACCTTTTGGGGAGACAAGATATATCATTAGATCTACTTTCAATCTTTCATAAATAGTAGTAGGTATACATTTTAGAGTTAAATTTGTCAAGATCTGATTTTTCCTAGTCAGCTATCTTTATCTATCCTTTGTTTTTTCCTGATAGTTCATGGCAACAAACACAACTGTGAAAGTTGCAAAGTAATGCAACTCTTTTTGAAAGTGTAAACCTTTCTAAACACAAATATTGGAGTCAACTTTTTCTTGGCAATAGCAATGATCCCACTCACTGTCGATTTGTGAGAGAGCACACATGCTTATGGTTTTTTCAAGACAGATATGGTATGCATATATTGCAGAAGGACTTTGTGTCTTCTACTTTTCTTAAGGATCGAAAAGAAATTAGGAATGATTCTCAAATGAGGGATTGGGTATGCGTATTCGAACATTGTATAGCTCTCCTAGCACAGGAACAGGATTATCATAATTAAAATGCCTCATAAAAAGATATCAATCTATCAGTAAACATTTATTAAACACCTACTATGTGTCAGGAACTGTGCAAAGTGCTGGGGATACCACAAAAGGTATAAATAAGACAGTCCCTGCTCTGAAGGAGCTCACAGTCTAATGGGGAGTACAGCGTGCAAACAATTATGAACAAATGGGCCATATGCTGGGTGAATTAGAAATAATGAACAGAGGGAAGACACTAGAAATAAGAGGGATCAGGAAAAGCTTCCCTTTTTTAATGTTATTTTTATTTCTTTAAATGATTTAATATTTTATTTCCCCACCAATTACATGCAAAAATAATCTTTAACATTCTTGTTTTTAAAATTCCAGTTCCAGATTCTCTCCCTCCTTCCCCTCACCCCTCATTGAGAAGGCAAGCAATTTGATATAGGTTATACATGTGCAGTCATGCAAAACATATTTCCACATTAGTCATGTTGTGAAAGAAAACAGATTTTTAAAAAAAGCCAAGAAAGATAAAGCAAAGAAAAAGTATGCTTTGGTCTGCATTCAGACTCCGTCAGTTCTTTCTCTGGAGATAGATGGCATTTTTCATCATAAGTCCTTCCGATTGTCTTAGATCATTGTATTGCTGAGAATAGCTAAATCATTCACAGTTCATCATTGTATAATATTGCTTTTACTGAGTACAGTGTTCTCCTGGTTCTTCTCACTTCACTCAGCATCAGTTTATGTAAGTCTTTCCAGGTTTTTCTGACATCTGTCTGCTCATCATTTCTTATAGCATAATAGTATTCCATCACAATCATATACAACAATTTGTTCAGTCATTCCCCAATTGATGGGCATGCCCCTCAATTTCCAATTCTTTGCCACCACAAAAAGAGTTGCTATAAATATTTTGTACATATAGAGCCTTTTCCTTTTTTTTAATATCTTTAGAATACATACCTAGTAGTGGTATTACTTGGTCAAAGGGCATACATGGTTTTATAGCCCTTTGGACATAGTTCCAAATTGCTCTACACAGTGGTTGAATCAGTCTACAACTTCACCAGCAGTGCATTAGTGTTTGAACTTTACCACATCCGCTCCAACGTTTGTCATTTTCCTTTTCTACCATATTAGCCGATTTGATAGGTATGGGGTGGTAGCTCAGAGTTGTTTAATTTGCATTTCTTTAATCAGTGATTTAGAGCACTTTGTCATAGGGGATAGTAAGGTGTAAGAAGACTGAAAATGTGTTTGATGGGGCACAGGTTATGAAGGGTTTTGAATGCTGAACAGGGGAGATAATATTTGATTCTGGAGGTGATGTAGATCACTTGGAGTCTTATTGAGTACTGAGGTGGCATGGTCAGACCTGCATTTAAGGAAGATCACTCTGGCAGCTGGGTGGAGTGTGGGCTAGAGTTGAGGCAGGGATGCCAATCGGAAGACTATTGTAATAGTCCTGACAGGAGGTAGTAACAGCCTGCACCAGGATGGTGGCAGTTATCAGAGGAGAGAAGGAAGCATGTTCAAAAGATGTTACAAGGGTAAAATTAACAGGCCTTGACCACAGATTAGATAAGAAGGATGAGAGAGAGTGAAGAGTGGAGAATGACACCCATGCTGCACCTGGGTGCCTGGGAAGATGGTGGTGCCCATGATGGTAATAGCGAAGTTCAGAATGGGAGAGGGCTCTGAGTGGGGAGATAATGAGTTCCATTTTTAGAAATGTTGAGTTTATGATGTCTGCCGGACGTTCAGTTTGAGATGTCTAACAGGTAGTTGCAGATGAGATACTGGAGGTCAGCGCCAGATAAGTGGATCTGAGGTTCCTCAGCTCCTGGATGATAATGAAATCCATGGAGGGGAGATCACCAAGGAAAGAGAGAAGAGGACCCAGGACCAGAGAGCCCTGTGGAATATTTATGTTTGGTTGTTGTTCCTCCTTCGAAGAAGACCAATGACATCAGGAGGGTGATGTCTTGACTTGCAAGTAAATTGGATTTAAGTGAGGCAGGCCTGTGCAAAGTCATCAGTCAGCCTCACTCTCTTCTTCAAGGTCATCAGTGTCCAATGGCAAGACATAGGTCAGGACGGCTGGAGATGACCCCAGATGCAGTAGGAGGCCTTGGCCTTTTTAAAGGAAGGTCTTTCTTAGGCCTCAGTTTGTCTGAGGCAGCACCTGTTCAGTAATTAAAGACTAGCTAAGAATTGAGGAAAAAGATAACCTAGTTTGCTTTCACAAAAGAATCAGTCTGGGAGGTGAAGACCCTCAGGATTTCTGGCCTAAACAGAAACAATTGCTATTTACGCTCACCCGGAGCCATCAGAACCCAAACAGTGAGCAAGTGAGACCTGTCTGGGACCAGTCAGTGAGAGCCAGAGTGGTTTGGATTGAAAGGCACAGTCAATAGCTCCATTTGAATTCCCAGTGGGCTTTAGCAAAGCCTGGTTTTTCAGAGCTCTATTTCAAGAAGTCATAAGTGAAAACTACATGAGACAAAAGAGTTAATTGCCCCAGTTTTTTTTGAAAAACAAAACCAACCAACCAAACAAACAAACAAAAAATGATAGAATAAATGATGAGTAGAAGAGGAGGAGGAGTTTCCAACTGAAAGTGGCTTCTTTCTCGAAGAGGACCAGTGACATTGGGAGAGTGATGTTTACCCGGGTGACCTGAATGAAGATCTGAGACCGAGGAGTGATCAAGCAGGCAGGAGGAGAGCCAGGTTGTTCAAGAGTCCAGCATTTCAGCACTCACCTGGGGATATGCTTCCCTTTCTTATGACAAACCATTCTAACCAAAGCATCTCCTGTGCTGTGAAGACAGTTCATTCAAATGGAAACTTACCTTCGTGAATTCTTTAAGCATAGGTGTTTTATGACTTTTAAAGACCACTTTCTGTTCTGCTGAAGCCTAGTAACTAGCCAAAGCTTGATTCTTCCTACCTGCCTTGAACTGTTTGGGGGTAATTCTCAAACATCCGGAAGATCAGCATGAAGATCTTACTGGCATCCAAATGTTCCCATCATACTGATACCAAGTTGTGATGTCATGGAGAACAATTTTGCATTTGACCACATAGACTAGCCCTGTCTTTGTTTCAACATACTTTATAATTGAACAAGTGTGCAAGAATCTAATTGAACACTGAAAGCAAAGACTGTGTTCTCTGGCTATCTGGGTCTCAGTTCTCATTCTCATCAGTCTTCTGAGTGTCTGTCTGGAGCGTGGGGGAAAAACACTGTGCAAGTTTAGACTTTTAATATGAGTTATAGGGAACATTCTAAAAAGAAAGAAAATGACTCTATGTATATATACATATGAAATGCTTCCGGGAAAATTACAAATGATAAATCAGTTATCTTTTGAGTTATAAACATGTATTCCACAAAAGCCTTTAAGTTCATAGACAAAATGAAAAACATAGTAGACTAAATGAATAGAGTAAAATAGTTCCTTCTGTCACTTGAAGGATTCACGTGCATGTTTTTGAAAGGTTCGGTAAGAAGGAATATGGTAGCGCAAAATAACTAATGAAGTAAGCATTTAAGCAGTTTGCTAAAGGGCATACTACATATGATCAAAAGCCTAGAACAACTGAAATGTACCTCAAATGCTTGCTGACCTGAATGTCTAATAACAGTTAGGAAATCCCTACACTCTTTTTTGAACTTGAGCCTTGTTTTTTTTTTTTCTTTTTAAAGTAGCTCAATGATTAAAGACTACTTGGTGGCCTGCCTCTTACCTGTTTCTTTATTACAAATTCAAGCAATTTCTGAATTAAACATTTAAAACATACCCAAGGCAAATCACATACAAATAAACGGAAGATGTTATGTTGCAGAAACAATTTTCATTGTCAGTTAAATCAGACCTGTTAACAGGAAGAAGTGGGGCTTCAAATTCTCTCAGAGTCTAATGCTATGTCCTAATGCTTCAGCACAAGGAGAATTGAACGCCTAAGCATTTAATAGCAGACCAGATTCTCTTGCCTGTAAATTGAACCCTATTTACTTACGTGGAGGACAAATTACCACCAGTTACTTTTGTCCAGATGGCACAGACCTGCTGAGAGGAGAGAAGTGATGAGACCAGCTCAGTCACAAGCGTATCTTCTCTTCCTTCTGGGGTCATTCTGCTGTATTGGAGCCTTAAATCACTCATGCATGGCTACTTAGTAGCTTTTCTGGTAAAGACTGGGAGGGCAGTGTGATAATGACCTAAGTTGAGGTTATTTGTGGATTTTATACTTTATTGCTTTCTCTTTGAACAAAAAATAGAAAGCTCTGCCCCTTGAAAGAATTCCGTATAAAATAAATGTAAGGAACCCATTTTCCAAGTCAGTTATTATTCTAGTGTAATTCTTGAGCTCCATCGAACATCTAGATTTGGCACGTTTCTCCTTATTTTATACCTGAATGAGCAATTTTGTGTTTTTACTCATTACTCTAAAATGTTGGTAAAGAGGTAGTATTTCTGATCTTTCACCGTTATCGTTTCCTAGTGATCTTATGTTCTCCTCCTTTGTTAGTTAGCTTAAGCAGTTAACCCAGTTTATTGACAGAGCTCTGTGTTCCCTAGTGGGCCATAGTGGTTTAGGTTCTTTGAAGGATGTCTTACTTAGTGACTTGCTTTCAGTGGGACTGTAATAGGTTTCATTTACCATGACATTCACATGGTCAGTGCATAGCATTCAAATTGAGCAGGATGAACAAACACCTTGTATAATATTTTGATTGATGATGGACGTAGTTAGCCTTCTTTCCCCTTATATCATTTTTCATTTTTATGGCTGCACAAGATACATACAGTTGCTAAATTGTAAGTTGTCTATTCTTTTTTGTTTCCTAGGGCAGGGATGAAGAGGTGGGTAATGAAATGGATAGTCGTTTTATTTATTTTTTGAGTTTCCAGGAATTACTTCTTTTGGATGACCATTGAGTTTCATTGAATTAAGTGTTGGGTTTTACTTTTTTTGTTTTGTTTTTGGTAGGTTTGTCCCTTCTAATGAGATAGTTGAGCATAGCTGTTTAGACAGGCTAAGTCAAATAAAGCAAGCAAACCCTAAACCAAGTTATTAGACTTTCCCTCCCTCCCTGTATAGTGGAAAAAATACTGGATATGGAATCCTAGCCCTAACCGTTGCTAGCTAGGGGACCATAGGCAAATCACTCAGCCTCTCTGAGGTCAATTTCTTCACCTTTCAAGTAGGGATTTTGGTGCCTACATGACCTAACTCTCAGAGTTGTGGAAGAACTGTTTTTAAAGTAGACCTTAAAGCACTCAAAAAATGCTATTGTCCCGTTTTTCCTTGCTTTTCTTCGGAGGTGATAAGAGTGGAACAAAAGTTGCTGCTGCTAATTTGGGGCTTTTCTACATAGTATTGCACATTTCAGAAACATTCCAGTTAGCATTTTCTTCATTAATATTTCTTTTCTAATCCTGGACTTCAGTGTGTGCTTAGAATCTGCCTAAAATATTTCTGAATTTTCATATACATTATCATATATCTCCACATATATACACATATTTATTATCTTACTCAAAGATCTTTCGTTGCTCTCTACTGCCCATCAGATAAAAGGTATAAGCTGGCCTCAGCCTATTTTTCTAGCCCTGTTCTCCCTTGGCCATTCCCCACTTTACTCTTTAACCAAAGTGGATGATGGTTTTCTGTTCCTTAAACATACTTGTATTTTTCCATCTCCATATTGTTGCTTATGTAGAGTTAGTTTTTGCCTTGGTTGATTATATAGATGATGTGAGGATGAACAACCCTGTATATAATGATGATAATTTCTTATAATTGGATAGCATTTTCCAGTTTTCAAAACACATTCCTTATGTTAGTCACTCCTGTGAGGTATGCAAAGCACTGGTGATTATCCCCTTTTTACAAACGAGGTTAAGTGACTTTCCCAAAGTTGCTTGGCAGCTTAATGGCGGAACTGAGACTAGAATACAGGTTTTATGATTCCCAATCTAGTCTTCTTGCCATAATGCCTCCCTTAATTATCTTTTTGTGAAGTTGCCTTTTGTTTCTATGTAAATTAACTTTAATATTCCAAAATGAAATGTTTTCTTAGTATCAAAACATCCCTCAGTGGCCCTTTCTGTGTTTTATTCTGTTGGTTTCCTTTCATTCCTTGTTCATATTCTACACCTTTGTGGAGCATACCAAGGAGAGGCCAGTAATTGTTTCTCTTCTGGTTGTCAGGGTCTTGGCCTGAAATGATGCTAACATTCAGTTCCCATTTTGGGTTGATAAATTTTCCCATGCTAGATAATTTACACGCTTCAGCAGATCGAAAACCCATTTCCAGGTTTCCCCTCCAAAATATTGTTTGTGCAAGCATTGCAGTGCTGTCTCTCAATTTTCACTTTACTTGGTTTATCAACTCTATAAAACTCCCTATCTGTTTCTTAAACTCTGGTATCTTCAGTGACCCATGATTTCATCCGTTTGGATATTTCCTCCATTGATGGAGACTGCAACTCTTCTAAGTCTGGGCAGAAGAGTTGCAGCTGAAAAATTCATCCCACCATGATCAATCTAATGATGAGTGCCTCTGGCCTGGCCTAGTCCAGGCCTGAGATAAAGGAAGAGTGTGTTTTCTAACTTGGAGAAATTTAAGACCAACATTGTCTGTCCCATTTGATTTTGAGGGCTGTTGCCCCTCAGGGTTGACTTTATTCATTCGTTGTGTGTATTATTCTTGTAGCTCTGTTTTCTCCACTTCGCGTTGTAGCACAGTTTCTTCTGCCATCCCTTAATTATTGAGCATATGGTTTATTTGTAGCTTTTGGTCATCACAAATAATGTGATCTTGAATATTTTTGTATATTTGAGTCTTTTCTTACTGTCAGTAAAGTTCCTTGGGGGTACATAGTACCTACAGTGGAAGCTCTAGGTTCATGATGAATTCGAATAATCTATTAACTTTTCTTGTTTAATTCCAAATTGTTTTCCAGAATGGTTAAACCAATTCATAGTTCCATCAGCAGTTAATTTCCATGTTCTCCCAAAGGCTTTCCAACATAGAATTTCCCCATCTTTTCTAACTTGATGGGTATAAGGTGACAAATGCCGCAGTTGTTTTAATTTATGTTTCTCTGATGAATGGTGTTTTAAACAGTTTCTCTTTTGGTTGTTGATAGTTATAGTTCTTCTTTAGAAAACTCTTAATTCATATCCTTTGATCACTTGTCTATTGGGAAACTTGCTATAAAAATTTATAGCAATTTTGGTATATAGTGTGAGTTGTTGGTCTAAACTTATTTTTAAAATAATAGTTTATGATTTTTATTTTTCAAGTAAAAATATTTAATGTGAATCTGTCCCTTCCACTATCCCTCTCCAAATAAATGAACAGGTTTGGGGTGGAGGTTTGTTTTAACCTGAAAAAACAAATCCCTCAGTGCAAATCTACCAATTCTGGCAAAACGAATTCCTTTGTAAGCCACGTCCAAAAACGTACGGCTCTTTCTGCATCTTAAGTTCATTACCTTTTTTTCAGATTGTTAGTGGTCTGTTTCACCTTCATTCTTTTGTACTTGGGACTCATCATGAAGTTGATCAGAGTTCTAAATGCAACTAAGTGGAACAGTGGATAAAACGTGGGACTTAGAGTCAGGAAGACCTGAGTTCAAATCCTACATCAGACATTAGCTACTTACCCTCTCTGTGTCTTGGTTTCCTCATCTATGTACTATAATAATAGCACCTACTTCACAGGGTTTTTATGAGTATCAAGTGAGTTAAAATATATAAAGAGCATTGTATAAATGCTCACTATTAAAATCTTTCAAAGTTATTTTTCTCTATAATGTTATTGTATAAATCATTCTCCTAGTTATACTTAGTTTGCATCAATTCATAAAGGTCTTCCCAGCTTCTGCTGACATTGGCCATTGGCCATTTTATCATTTTTTATCGAGCAATAATATTCCATTACGTTCGTGTACCACAGTTTATTTAGCCAGTCACCAAAAGGAAGACACCCTCTTAGTTTCCATTTTTTGACCACTGGGAAAAGAGATGCTATAAATGTGTGTGTGTGTGTGTGTAGAGAGAGAGAATTTCACTTTTTTGGATTTTTTGGGGGGTAGTATAGGCCTAGTTGTGGTATAGCTGGATCAAAAAGTATGCATAGTTTGGTAACTTTCCAGCCATAGTTCCAAATTGCTTTCCAGAGTGATAATTAAACCAATCCACAACAGAGTCAACAGTATATTAGTATGGCTGTTTTTCCACAGCCATTCTAATAATTATTGATTTCCTCTTTTGTCATTATTGCCAATTCGATAGGCATAAAGTGGGGCCTTAAAGTTGATTTGTTTTAAACCTATTTTCATTCAGTGTACTTTGCTGTTTTCCCAGAAGTTGTTGTTGAACGAAGAGTTCCTTTCCCAGTACTTCGTTGAATGCTAGGACCTCTGCACAAGTTTGTTTCTAGGCTTTGCTTTTATTTCTCTTTTCTCATTGATCTACTTTAAAAAACCTACTAGATTTGTCAATTCTAATAGGGTTTTTTTTTCCTTTCAATTTTTTTCTCTTCCTTGATTTTCAGATTTTCTACTTTGGTGTTAGGTTGAGCAGATATTGATTTGTTGCTTTTCCAGAATTTTTTTTTAGTTGCATGCCGAATTCATATATTTGTTCTATCTAGTTTTTGTTGATAAAAGCAGTTTGATATATAAAATTTCCTATAAGGACTGCTTTATCTGTATCTTATAAGTTTTTGTATTTTGTCTTATTGTTTTCATATTCTTTGTTAAAATTTCTATTGTTTCTTTAATTTGTTCTTTGACTCACTAATTCTTCTGGTTTAAGTTATTTAGTCTCCAACTGATTTTTAATTCTTTCTTCAAATGCCCTTTATTCAATATAGTTTTTATTGCATTGTGGTTGATAAAGAATGTGTTCACCGTTTCTGCTTTTGTACATTGTTTGTGAAGTTTGTACAAGTTTGTGAAGTTGTGAAGTTTGTGAAGGCTGACTTCATGATCAGTTTTTATAAAGGTGCCATGCACAGCTAAGAAATGTATAAACTCTTCTGTTCTGTTCAATAGTTTCAAGAGATCAATCATCTCTCATATTTCCAAAAATCTATTTGGGCTTTTAAAGTTTTTTCTTATTGATCTTTTGATTAGATTTGTCTAGGTCTGAAGGAGATACATCCAGATCCCTTACTATTAGAGTTTTGCTAACTATTTCTCCTTGCAATTCCATTAACTTTGTTTTGAGTATTTAGATGCTATGCTGTTCAGTGAATATGCAGTACTGATATTGATTCATTATCTATGGTGCCTTAAAGAAAATAATCCATTGATCTATTCTAGAGATATTCAGGTTGCATGGATCAGTCATGTGATAGTAATAATAATAATACCTAAATTACCCTACAGATTTAGTGCTGTACCAAAAAAGATGCTACAAAATTAGTCAAAATGGCAAAATTCATTTGATAAAGAATATAGAGAGATATAAATGAGGAAAAAAGTAAGAAGGAGGGGTGTTTGGTGCTTCCAGATTTCAAACTATATTACAAAGCCATTATTATCAAAACTATCTGGCACCAGATAAACAAGACAAAAGCTGTATTTACAAAGTGCTCCCCTTTAATTTAAACTCATACCTTCTACATCTTTGCATAATAAACCCTGGCCTGCTGGATTGCTTTTAAAAAAATCTTTTTTTAATGATATGTTTTTCTTTTCATATTACTTTCATTGCCAAATTTAGCTTTCTCTCTTCCTCTAACCCAGTGAGCCATCCCTTGTTACAAAGATTTTTCTTTTTTAAAGGGAAGGAACAATTCAGCAATATCAATCAACACAGTAGTTGCCTACGCTAGACTATTCTACATCCTTTGTCCCACACCTCTGCCAAAAAGGAAGGGAAGAAACATTTTCTCAGCTTTTCTCTGAGGCTTATTAGCTCATTTCTTGACTGATGTTAAACTACCTCATTGAATATTGCTTTTTAAAATGACTGTATGGGGCAGCTAGGTGGCACAGTGGATAGAGCACTGGCCCTGAAGTCAGGAGGACCTGAGTTCAAATTCGGCCTTAGTCCAAACACTTGACACTTACTATCTGTGTGACCCTGGGCGAGTCACTTAACCCCAATTGCCAAAAAAAAATACAAAAACAAAAAAAACAAAAAAACCCAACTCTATTTCCTTTCAAAATTTATCTCCAAATATTCCAATGTAGATTTAATAAAGAGTAATCAGTATTTCCTATGTTCTAAAAACATAGGAATTCATAATGAAGTCCTAAGGTAGCCTGAAAATACTTGTGTACATATATTAGATCCTTTAATAATAATTCACATTTCTGTAGTATTTGAAGGTTTAGAAACAATTTTCTCTTAATGATAATCCTCTGAGATAGGGTGTAGAGATATTATACCCATTTTACAGATGAAATATCTGCAGCTCAGAGAGGCTCAGTGCCATGTTCTAGGTCCTCCACCTAGTAAAGGATCTGAGGCAGGAGTCCAGTGCTTGTTCCGTTACACTACACTGTCTTTTCCTAAGGAATTAACGTTCTGGCTGGTAAAATTCTCCTGAAGGTGTCAGTTGATTACAAAACAACAGCTCACATTTCTTTAGCACAAGCCTGGGAGGGAGGGAGTGCAAGTATTATTGTTATTGTGTTTATTATTATTATTATATAGAGGAGGAAACTGAGACTTGGGGAAGGAAGGTGACTTGGCCAAGGTCACATGAGTAGTGATTATCAGAGGCCGCTTTCAAGTGCAAGCTTCCTATTGCTGGATCCCACGATGCCAGGCTGGAAATAATGAAGCAGGTGGGAGAATTGGGCTGGAGTGTGATGCACAGGAATTACTGGGGTTTGGCGATGTCCTAGAATTTGAGTCAGAAGGGTTTGCTGAGGCCAGTCTGTACCTGAAAAAGAATCCCTTTTACCGTGTAGCTTGACAAGTGGTCATCCTACCTTTATTTGAAGACCACCAGTGACTTGGGCAATACTAGCAAAACTCTAATGGAAAAAAACAAAAAACAAAAACAAAAATCATAACTTAGACAATCCCTTACAGCCAAGAAAATTGTATTTCCATGAAAACCTTCATGAAGCCAGTGCTATCTTGTTATTAGGGCATGCAAACATTTGCTCAGAAAGCTATCAGAGTAAATAGAACGGTTTTCCCACTGGAGAAAACTGAATCTCAGTTCCAGAAGCGTTCCAGGAACAATGCTGATCTTTTTTTGTTTCTCTTCACAGGAGCTCCATTCTCCAACATTAAAAGTAGCTACTTGTGCCCCAAATACTCTGCACGTAACCCATAATATCGAACAGGTAAAAGAAGTCATCTTTTTACCTCCTCCTAGCCCACAAAAGATTTTCACTCATCCCCAAAAGCTTAGTGGCCTAGGTGATGCAGCTCACCTAACTTAGTATTTTTTGCGGGGGGGGGGGGTGAGGCAATTGGGGTTCAGTGACTTGCCCAGGGTCACACAACTAGTAAGAGTGTCAAGTGTGTGAGGCCAGATTTGAACTCAGGTCCTCCTGACTTCATGGCTGGAAATCTATCCACTGTGCCACCTAGCTGCCTCTCTAACTTAGTTATTTTAAAAAATATATTTTATTTGTTTTAATCAGCCAGAGTGTTCCTTCTCACCCTCCCTCCCAATCCCCCTCCTTCAACTGAGAACACAATAAAATAAAATCCATTACAAACAGGTATAGTCGACCAAAACAAATTTCCACCTTGGTAATATTCAAAAAACATTTGTCTCATTCTTCATTCTAAGTCCTTCACCTCTCTGTGAATGGGTAGGTAGTGTGTTGTATCATTAGTCTTCTGGAATTGTGGTTTTCACCTGAGTTAGTATTCACCGCCTAAAGGAACAATCAGTCAATCAACAAGCATTTATTAATCACCTCCCTTGTGCCAGGTACTGTGCTAGGTGCCAGGGATCACAAGACAGAGAATGAAATAGTTCCTGGTCAAAAGGAGTTTCCATTCTAGGTGTTAGTGCTGTGAATTGGATTTTAAATTTGCATGAAAATTTGGACTAGCCTCCAATTTGATTTTTCTTAGGTAGAGCCATATTTATTTTAGGCTCTGGGTTAAATTTTATTTTTTTATTTTATTCAGTTTTATTCAAATGTTCTTAATTTGAGCATGAATCAAATGCTAATCTCTGAAAACTTAAAAGTGGAGATCATTAAAGACTTTCTCTTGTCTGTGAAGTCAAGCACTTTTAAAGCCACAATGTCGTACTAGAATGTTCTGATTTTGACTAATTTATGGGGCAAGGATGAACCCAATCCAGAAGTGTGCACTGCCAGGGTGCTATGACTTTTTTTTTTTTTAAGTGAGGCAATCGGGGGTTAAGTGACTTACCCAAGGTCACACAGCTAGTACATGTCAAGTGTTTGGTCTGAGGCTGGATTTGAACTCACAGGGTGCTATGACTTGAAAAGTACATAAGGATCCTCCCCTTCTTGGCCTTGAATGTACTAGGAATTCTTAGTTCTAGGGATTAAGAATGTAGTGATTTAAGCATTATACCTCCTCCCAAAGTCTCTTGTTAATAATAATTTACATCCCCATGTCACTTTATGATTACAGATTACTTTGTACACAATATTTTATTTGAGCTTCACAACCTTGCAAGGTAGTCAGGCCCAGACATTACTTTACAGATGAGACACGTGAGGCCCAGAGAAGTTAGGCTGAGCTGAGTTTTGGTCCTGGCTAATTACGCCTTTCCATCCATTATGCCTCCGCCTTTCTAAAATCTCCATTATCTGGGACAAAGTAACTCGTTAGCATGCATCAGTTTATTCAGTTAATGAGTTGGACCCGTGAGAATGAGACCTGGAAAATAAATTTTTCGGTTTTGTTTTTTAGGCTGGGGGGGAAGGGAAGCACAGTATTACGCAATATTTTGAGTTGAAAATCTTCAAGAATAGGTCTGATGACAGACCCTATGGCCGTATAGCCAGAACCCAGAAAGGCTCATCACAAGCTCATCCCAACCTGGTGGCTGTCCACCAGGTACAAATTTTTTAAAGTCCAAGCAGCTCATGAAGAGCGTCTTCTAAGGTGGAGGTGTCACACTTGCACTGCAGGCCACATGCCTGGAAAACTACAGAGTAAAGCCAGAACTAGTTTAAGATGTCCCTGGGAAATGTTTGGAGCAGCTAGGTGGCACTGCCAGGCCTGGAGTCAGGAAGACTCATCTTCATGAGTTCAAATCTGGCCTCAGACACCTACTAACTGCGTGACCTTGGGCAAGTCACTTAACCCTGTCTGCCTAAGTTTCCTCATCTGTAAAATGAGCTGGAGAAGGAAATGACAAAACCACTCCAGTAACCTTGCAAAAAAAAAAAAACCCAAAAAACCCAAAAAGGGGGTCATGAAGACTTGAATACAGCTGAAAATGACTGAATAACAAAATAAGTAAAAATACAGTGCAACATGGGCAGTGGTAATTTGTGGTTTACTAAGTTAACATATGACCCAAAGGGATCATTTTCTATTTGAGTTCAATGCCACTGGTTTAAGGCATGGAGGAATGATGAGTCAGTACTCATTCCAAGAAAATCAGTCATCCTTAAAATAGTGAAACAAGCATGGGGCATGACCTAAAGTTGTGGAGTCACAGAGGTTAACCCTGGACAGCCAGAGGGCAGAGGGACAACATGGCCTTGGGAGGATTGTGGAAAGGGTGCTGACAGAGAGAACTGAAGAATCACAAGTAGGATCTCTTTCCTAGTTTTGATTAAGCCCAGTTAGTCCTGGTCACCTATCCAGAAAATCTCTGTTGCTCTGGTGAACACTTACAAAGTAAGATTTGGTAGTCAAAATGCCTCGAAAATATATTTTAAATCCATCAAACATCTTGAAAGTGGGAGCAGGTGTGGGAGCAGATTTTATTGAGGAAGAAGTTAACCTCGTCGACCTCAAATTGAAGTTATATCTGTCCCCAGTGAAGCGTTGATCACACATTCAGCAAGTGCTGATTACATCGATTTGAATTAAACTCTGTCATGGAGACGGAATCCCAGGCTTGCATGCCGTCCCTCCTAAGTGCTCCAAAGTTCAACTGATGATTACTGGTGACTCCCATCCCTTGAATCACTTTATGATTTTATGTGCCTTTTTATCTTTTTCTCTCCTCTGCCCTTCCCTATTCCCAGGATCTCCATTCTCCCACAGTGAGAGTGACTACTTACCCACAGACCACCATAAGGAGATACATAGTGCAAAATCCTGATCAGGTAAGGCAAACTACACAAAATCATATTCTTTTGGGTAATTCCTTTGAGGTTAATAACATGAGCAAAAAAGAGTGAATTAGCAGCCAGATCTCTTGCATCATATGAAATATACTTTTAATCAGGGTTACTGCCATATCCCATCCTTAATTCCAGCCATTACAAAGGTTTCTAAGGTTCTAAGTCATGCCCCACCCAACTGTGACAGAAACCATTGCAGACGGTGAGTGAGTGAGTGAGTGAGTGAGGACGACGACAGAGGAGCACACACCTTACAATAAAAACTATCAGTTCATCAGGAGTCCATCCCATTTGGCAGTTAAGATTTGATCTACAAAAGAGAAGAATCTTCAAAGTGTCTCATTGTCTTTGCTGGCCAGCTTAAAACATGAACTTTCCCAGTATTTCCTTCCCTAATATATTTTCTCCCTTTACTTTGAGAAGAAAAGCAAGAAAAAATATTTTCTTTTCTTTTTTAAATTTTTTAAAATTAATTAATTTATTTTTAGTTTTCAACATTTACTTCCATAAGGTTTTGAGTTTTAAATTTTCTCCCTCTCCCTCCCCCTGCAAGATGGCATGCAATCTGATATAGACTCTATATATACATTTATATTAAACATATTTGCACATTACTCATGTTGTGAAGAAGAATTAGAACCAATAGGAGGAACCACAAGAAAGAAGAAACAAAACAAAACAACTAAAGAAAAAAAAGAGGTCAAATAGTACACTTCGATCTGCATTCAGACTCCCTATTTCTTTCTCCGGATGTGGAGAGCATTTTCCATCATGAATCTTTTGGACATGTCTTAGATCCTTGCATTGCTGAGAAGGGCCAAGTCTATCAAAGTCAGTCATCACACAATGAGGCTGTTACTGTGTGCAATGTTCTCCTGGTTCTGCTCACTTCACTCAGCATCAGACCATACAAGTCTTTCTAGGTTTTTCTGAAGTCTGCTTGCTCATCATTTCTTATAGCACAGTAGTATTCTATCACAATCATATACCACAACTTGCTCAGTCATTCCCCAACTGATAGGCATCCCCACAATTTCCAGTTCTTTGCCACCACAGAAAGAGCTGCTGTAAATATTTTTGTACATGCGGGTCCTTAAGAAAAAAATATTTTCGGGGCACCTAGGTGGCACAGTGGACAGAGCCCTGAAGTCAGGAGGACCTGAGTTCAAATCCAGCCTCAGACCAAACACTTGACACTTACTAGCTGTGTGACCCTGGGCAAGTCACTTAACCCCAATTGCCTAAAAAAAAAATTTTTTTTCCACAATGTTTTCTTCTCTCATTCCTCCACATCAACCTTTCCCCACACACCCAATAAAAACTCTCTAAAACAGTGTCTATGGCTACAGGAAGATATATTCTTTGGGTGCTGGTTATAAGGATATCAGTAATCTGTGCTGAGGGTAGAGGTGATTTACACCAGCGCTTCTTAAACCGTGGGTCTCAACCCCATTGAGACCCACGGTTTAAGAAGCACTGAAGGGGTCTTGAGTGGAAAAAGTTTAAGAAGCTCTGATCTAGACAAGAATGCAACAGTCTTTGTACTTTATTTCACTGGGTTCTGCTGCTGTATGAAATAATCTCTGCCCCTACTTCCAAAAAAAGTCAATGTCATTTTTTTTTCTTGCAAAGGAATACAGAGGGTTAAAAGAGTACATCTTCCTTGGCTGGGGTCAGTGCCGACCTTTCTGCTCCTGCCTGCCACTTTCATCCTTTCCTTCTCTCTTTTTTCACCCCAGGGCAGCCTGGAACTGGGTCAGGGTGGCAGAGGCCACAGCTTTGAATGTTAAGGTTGGCCAACAGCGTTAACTCCAGTAACCGATGGCTATTTTGGACCTTTGGTTTCCTTAGACAACTCCAGCTCTTCAGGGAAACGGGATTGCCCTCGTTTTCAGGTTCCTTCTCCTTAGTCATAGGTACATAAGCACCAAACCTGAAACTTGGCTCAGGAGATAGTGACTCTGTGTTATTGTCTAATGGGGTAAGCATTGCAAAGAAGCAAGCGAAAGCTTACTGTGTTAGAGCAGTCCCAGGGTTGAGTGGGCTGCTGCTTCCTGGGGATCTTCTCCACAAGGATGAGTTGTGCTGCAGAAAGGAGACTCTCATTCAGTTGTTCAATAGGCCTGGTTGTCATTTGGAGGTCCTTTCTGTCTAAGATTCTGTGATTTCTTGCTCCCCTCCCCTCTCACCCCACCCCATTCGTCTCCTTTTCTTCATTCTAGAAGCAGAAGTTCAGAGTTGGCAGGGACCTAACCACGTCGTAACTGGAGGATCCTGACCACATGGTCAGCCCGTCTCTGCTTGAGGGCTTCCATAAAGGGGAGCCTGCTCACCACTGAGGCAGGCCTGCATTTGTTAAGCACTCACTGTGTACCAGGCACTCTGCTAAGTGCTGGGGACGTAAGGAAGGGCAAAAAAATAAAACAATCTCTGCCCTCATGGAGCTCACAGTCGGGGGGTGGTGCAGTGACAACATGAAAACAACTGTATACAAATAAGATTCAGATGAGATAAATTGGGGGTAATCTCGGAGGGAAGGTGCTAGTGTTAAGGGGGATAGGATCAGGAACTGCTGCATGTAGAAGGTGAGATTTGGACTGGTGCTTTAGGGAAGGAACCCAGGGAACTCACGGGGTAGAGATGAGGAGGGAGAGCAGTCCAGGCATGGTGAAGATTCCGTTTCAGGAGCTGGGGGCTTGTCTGAGTACAGTTCTGTGGCATCTCCACTCCACTGTGCTGCCAGATTGCACACAGCCTGATCACGTGCCCCTCAAGTCTCCTCCACTCCAGGTTAAACATCTCAGGTTCCTTCAAGGGATCTTTGTATGACGTGGTTTCTAGTCTTCTCACCCTCCCCTGAATTTGCCACACCTTGAAGGATGCTTCCTAAATTCCCTAGGTCTTGCTGTGTGCTCACAGCTCAACACAATATGGAATGCAAAATCGTTATGGCTGAAGAGGGTGTGCTGAACTCTGGGAATACACATAAAAAAATAAGATGGTCCTTGCCTTCGAGGAGCTCAAATTCTGACTGAGGAGACAACTCAGAAAGGAGGGTTCTTGTTCATGGAAGGGCGAGGCCACGTGGCACATTGGCAGGGAAAGGAACAAAACACGTGACAAAGCCCTGGGGACCCTGGAGAGCAATGGCGGGGCAGAGGCACTCCTACCAGAAGGACAGTAGGTTCAAGGGTTAGAGCAGTAGAGAGGGACTCTGAGATATCTTCAGCAGAGGTGGCCCTGTAGGGGTCAACATCTGTGTCTTGGCGTGAACTGGCCAGTGGAGCTATGAGGATTGCAGACAGGGCCCGGAGGGGTTGAGTGACCTGCCCTAGGTCACACAGAGAATCGATGACTAATGACAAATTCAGAATTTGAGCCTAGGTCTTCTAACTCCCCAACCTGCCTCTCTCACATGGTCTTCAATGTAATTCCTTGTTTTGAATCGGTTTTTGTAAATATTAGCTTTTAGGAATTTGAGTAATTGTTCCATTTGACAGAAACAAAGGGGAGGGCGACTCGTAGGTAATCTGGATTCCCCTTGTTTCTAGGACTCATTCTTGTGTAGTTCTTACTGTTGAGTAAATAATGATGAGACCCTGGCAGGTTAATGCAGGCTGAGGGTAGAAGTGGAGGAAGCTGTGCGAGTACTTAATTCCCTCCCTTCCCATCCCACCCCCGTCTTGTAGTGAGTGACATTTTCCCGGGAATGGAGGTATTACTGTATTAGAAAAATCCTTTCATTTCTGCAAAAGCAGAAATGTGTATGTTGAATGCGTATGTTAACCCACGAGGTAATTGGTAGCGGCAGTGGGGGGACATGGGAGAGGGCTGAGGGAAACAAATCATTTTTTAGTTCTCAACTCCATGCCTTCATGGAGGATGACACAAATTTCAGGTTGTATATTTTGTAGGTAAAAATGATCTAACTGGTTTTGCAAGACAACCTGAAAACCCAGTCTAGAGATATTTTCCAT
Source organism: Vombatus ursinus (assembly GCF_900497805.2). Classification (NCBI taxonomy): domain Eukaryota; kingdom Metazoa; phylum Chordata; class Mammalia; order Diprotodontia; family Vombatidae; genus Vombatus; species Vombatus ursinus. The sequence goes on along the minus strand of NW_020944469.1, from coordinate 6,380,298 downwards.
TTTATTTATTAAAAAAAATTCCTTTTGGGACTGCTTTTTTAGAATCCTTGGGAGAGCATTCTAGTTTAATGACAATATAATAAGTCGGCCCTCCAAAACATAGCTCTCTCCTTTTACATTTTCAGCCTTTCCAATCTTTATTTCTCCTTCCTGCCATTAGAGCAGATCTTCATTTCATTGGTCACGTTTTCTCCACTACTGATTCACATTTTGCTACTGCTCTTCCCTTCCAGACCATTTGTGTTTGTTTTCTTTTCTTTAAGTAATTCCAGGATTTCCGTTTGATTTTGGAGTCAAAACCCAAGGAGTCAAAACCCAAGGAAGTGTTTGGGCCCTCCCACTGGAGAGTATTTAAGGATGAAATGACCTAGTTTTACTTTCTTAGATATGGTATGATAGTGCTTTGAGAACTTCTGCCAGCATTCCTATAGCTCTAGCAAGTAGAGTAATACTAATCTTCCCTTATAGAGGATCCACCTGGCACAAGTTCAAATATATACATTGAGAAATGGAAGACTTCTGCTTAGGTTGTTTGGCCCAGAAGTGTGGCCTCACGTCGCCACTGGAATCAGAGAATATTCAAGCTGGAAGAAGCTTTCCCTCCCCTTTAGTTTGACCCTCTGGCTTTATGGACTAAGAAGGGTGACAGGTCCAAGGTCACAAAGCAAGGTGGCCACAGCCCGGCCTTCTGACTGTCAGCAGTCTGATGTTTTCTGCCACCACACCACCTTTCTGGGTCAGCTGTTAGACACATTGGTGGGAAGAGTTAATGCTTTTTTTCCCCCTATTTTTTGTGACATTTAATTTATTTAAAAATTACTTCATGGACCTATTAGAGAGTGGCCTCTCTCTCCATTTTCACCAATTTCACTGCCTCTATGCATAGTGGATCCAGAGGTGACCTTGGATCTAGGAAGCCCTGAGTTTGATTCCTGCTCCTGACCCATACTAGCAAGTCACTTTCCCCTCTCAAGGCTGAGGCAGTTCTCAAAGACTAGAAGATCACAAGGAGGTGCCTGCCTGCTTAATTAGATGGTAGAAGGCTTCTTGCCTGGCTGTTCCGGTACTAGTGACATCACCTGGCCAGTGCCTTTCCCCCTTCCTTTCCTGGTACTGGTTCACAGGGAAGAATGAAAACTAATATTTTTATACCAAGAAATTCTTTTAATCTTGGTGGATGTTCTTTAATGTCCTTAAGAGAATATAAGCTGTAAAAAGAATAAGATGATGTGTGTCTGGCAATTTTGTATCTTGAAAAGACTCTATGAGGGAGGGTATTGTTTCATTATGTTGTGTAATTTTAAGAGAGATACTGAAGTAGCTATCCTGTCAAAGTGACTTTAAGAAACCAAATTTATAAGAATATATTTTCTAATGCAACATCAGATGTCATATATTAATATCAAAAACGGAACTGACTTAGGTATTGTTTCTCAAGTGGCACAAGGACAGATCAGGCATATGTGAGGGGAAAAGCAGGCTTAGCTTGAGGGTCACATAGCTTTCCTCTTTTGCACCCAGTGGTTTCTTCTATGCTTTTCATGCACCTTCCTTCAAGGAAATGGAATCAGACATTCATGGAGCCTAAAGGGACCTTTGAGACCATCTAGGTCAGGGCTTCTTAAACTTTGTTTTGTCATGGACCCGTTGGTATGGCAAAGTCTATGAAGGCCTTCTTTAAAAAAAAAAAAACAGACTGGGGGATTTGTTTTTTTTTTTTTTAAAGAATATATTCATTTAATATTTTATTTTTTCCCAATTACATGTAAAAACAATTTTTAACATTCATTTTTAAAAATTTCGAGTTCCAAATTCCCTCCCTCCCTTTCCCCTCCTTGAGAAGGCAAGAAATTTGATCTAAATTATAAATGTGCAGTCATGCAAAATATATTATGAACTCCTTCTTAAAATAATGTTTTTGAATGCATAAAATAAAGTGCAGAGGATTATAAAGTATGGAAGCATACATTAAAACCTTTTTTAGTTTCCCCAGAAATAATAAGAATTAAGTATTTCTCATGTCTAAAAGCCATTTTCAGACTTCTCCCTTCCCTCTTCTAAAGGTGGGTCAAGGCCTTTCCTAATCTGGTCTTAAAATGCCTGCTTTTTCCATCCCCCCCCAAAGCAAATGGACTGTGACTCACCCTTCCCTGTTTAGGAAGGAACGATATTGACCACTGGGAGGAGAGCTTTTCAGTCCTTCAGGAAAATGGTTAAAGAAAGAATGGAGCAGCAACTCTGGAATATTAATCCCAAAATGTATTTTCTGTATTATAAGCTTTTCTTATTAAAGATTCCTATAAATGTTAACTAAAATCATCTTGGAGGAAAGGGAACTGTCTGAGGGTTGGGGGGGGCAATGCCAGTTTGGATATCTCTCTAAGCTAGAAATGTTTGGATATTAGATTAATGTTAAATTAAGTAAAAATGGTTTCTGGTAGACTTGTTCCTAAAATTCAGAGTACAATATTATTTTTTTCTTTAACAAAGGAAAACCAATTATATTGAAATAAAGCTGTAGTTTCTCCCCTTCTAAATTCATGGACCCCCTGAAATCCAACCACAGCCTCCTTGAGGATCCAGACCCCAGGTTAAGAACCCTGGATCGAGATCAACCCCCTCAATTTATTGGTATTTTCTAAGTTTTATTGATGCCTTTTGATTTTTATAGATGAGGAAACTGAGACCCAGAGATGAGAAGTGACTTGCCCAAGGTCACAGAGGCAATGTACTAGAGCTGAGATTTGAATTTAGGGCCCAAACCCAGGGTTCTTTCCTTTGCACCAATCAAATCTGCCCCCAGAATTTTTAAAAGATCTATTCACAAAAGCGTTTGCTAAATTGGTATTGCCATTGTCTATTGGGGCTGGGTTGTACAGTTTGCTGACCACTGAATTCTACATTGACCAATATTACCCTTTTTCCGTTCTTGCTACCCTCAATTTTCTTGGCCTTTCTCCTATGTTAGAGAAATAAAGAGCACAACTACCTATGAGCAGATTGAGTCTCTCCTGCTCTCCCCACACCCCAATCCCCCCACGTACCTCAAGTACAGATTCCCATGAAAAACATTCCACCAATAGAGCCTTCCATCTCTTTTCTGTCCCCTACCTGGTTGTCCTTCAGTTCCGCCTGATCTCTCTCGGGCCCTGGGCATGGAAGTCACTGCTTCTTTCTTTGAGTGACACGTAAGGCCTTCTCTAATCATACAGCAGTTTCGTTGGGAGTTACAACGGCTTCCCTCTAGTCTCAGGGTTAGAAACATGTACTCTATTGAGAATTAGAATGTCAGAGGGTATTTAGAGGGCACCCAAATCCAGAGAAGGTCTGCCAGGTGCTGCTGAATTGCATTTGTTTTGCATTTCTCTGTAGATCGTTTGCATAGAAACCTACCTGGGAATCCAGTTTCAATGAGGCTGACCTTATACTGCTTCACTTCAAAGGAAACTCATTAGATCTTGCCTTCAGGAGAGAAATAAATAGCATCCGTTTAAAAATGCCTCTGTCATACATAGAAGAATAGAGGACAGATCTGGGTCCCTTCCTTGGGAAAAGGGCTGGCCTTTGCTGCGATTTTCTCTAGGTCTTTGTGTGACTTCATTCTACTTTTACCTTCAAATGCCCACAATATGGGGTTCAACCAAAGGACCTCTGAAAATGATTTTCTCTCTCTTATCTTTATAGGAACCACTGTCCCCATTTCTAAGAGGAGGCCATTTTTTCCCAGGAAATAATGTCATTTATGAAAAGACAGTAAGAAAAGTTGAGAAGTTAAATCCCGATCAGGTAAGTTGTTTTGTTTTTCACACTGAGACTTTAGAATTATGAACGTCTTCAAGGAGATGAAACTAAGCTCGTTGCTCTGGGCTAACCTGACATGAAATGGACTGGAATCGTTGAATTTCGACCTTAGTGGCCACTGAGTCTGAGTCATGCACCAAAAAGAATTTCCATTTCAACAAAACCAATAAATGGTCATCCGGCCTCTGCTTGAAAACAGGCCTCCAGGGAGGCCAAACCCACTACCTCTTGAGGTAGTCCATCCTAATTTGGTGTGCTGCTAATCGGTAGATGGTTTTTCCAGAGACCAAGCCCGATTTTCCATCTCTCCTGCTTCCCCCCCACCCCATTGCTTCCAGTTCTGCTCTCCGGTACCAGGCAGAACAAATCTTCCCCCCCCCCCCACTCCTCTCCTGCCTTGGAGGGTTTTGAACAAAGGATGAACTGCTACTTGCTAGCTTCACCACTGAGATATATTAGATGAAGTCCCATCGAGCTCTCAAATTCCGGGATCCAGTGATTATAGGCGTTCCAATCCTTTTGCATGACGGCCCTCCAGATACTTGACACATAGCTTTCTTGGTCCCTCTGAGTCTTCTTGGTGCTAACCATCTCCAGTTCCTTCAGCCGATTTCCTCATGCAGAGCCTCGATGCCTTTCACCATTGTAACTGCCTTCATCTTGATGCTCTTCATCTTATTAGTTTACTTTCAGAATTGTGGCATCGGACCTGAATGGCCAGAGACTGCATGAGCATTTTTGGCTGCTCGATGACACTATTGACTCAGACTGAGTCTGCAGTCCATCAGAATGCCCAGAGCTTTTTCAACCCAATTGCTGACTCTGCCTCCCCCATCTTCTATTTCTGAAGCTTAAATTATTGAGCCCGTGTAAGATCTTCCCATTTGTTCCCACTCATTTTCATCTTAGTACTTTCAGCTCAGCATTCTTGCTCGTCATGGTCTTTTTTTGGCTCCTGACTTTTAGCCAGCGTCTCATTGATCCCTCCTGGTTCTGTGTCTGCCGGGTGAGCCACCCATGCCTTTATGTAAGTCACCGATGAAGAGCTCGACGAGCCTGGGACACACAGGCACTGTCCTGCAAACTCTTCTCTGAGGGTCCCAGATCCCTGGCATTGAGCTGTCATTGAACCTGCTTCTCTCTATCTTTTCCACAAGAAGAACATGAGATATATGAACTTTCCTGAGTTGCTGGATTCATAGCATAAAGTCACTCGCCCAGGGATCAATAGATACCGATTGGAATAGATCAGAGTGTTTATCAGATACATCCAAAACATTCAGACTCTGGTCTATTTAGAAAGCCAAGTTCCGTTGGCTTTTCCCCACTTTGAATCACTATACTTAAGTAGGTCTGTGATCTCCTCACTGTGGGAGCCCCCTCCATTAGTGCTGATCTCTACTCATCTGTGCCCTATTAACCAGTGCAGCTCTTGTTGACATCCCATTTGCCCCTCACCAGTGGCGTGCCCACTGTGCTGAATACCTTTCTCCAGGTAATTTTTAAAGGATTCCATTTTCAGTATGTGCCATATAGTTATTTATGAAGCACATGAAATGGCTGTGAAAAAACAAAGCAGAAAGGAACTAATATCTGCTGTCTGGTTAGGAATCGAAGGAAAATGTCCACAGTTCCGAGTTCGGAGTTGTCATTCCACGGCGTAATTGGGAGAGCGCTGAACTCTTTGGATCGTCGACATCTTCTCAGCCTCACTGGCCAATAGCATTTCACACAGTAGTGCCACTTGGTGCCAGGGAAGGAAACCCAGACTTTGGACTCTGATATGAACTGGAATCTAGGTTTCTATACTTACTACTTCTGTGGCCTCGGGAAAGCCACTTAACTTAGTGACCTTCAGTTTTCCCCATTTGTAAAATGAAGGGGTAAGACCAGACGATTCCTCATGTCCCTTCTAGTCCTGGAGAAAAATGAGCCTTATTATCCTCACTCGTTTAAAATAGAAAGACCTAGGTGAGCCATACTCTCTACCTGCTTCTTTACTAAGACTTGCTTCAGACAGACGGCACAAATTCTTCCATGCCCTCTTTTGAAGACGAGATTGCACTTGTGATGTATTGTTTTTGTGGTGCAACCAGAACACTACAGTTGGGTTGGAGCCATTTGGATGCCTTTTTTTCCCCCTTATTCATAATTTAATTGGCTTTTGGAGATTTAGGACTTTCCTAGGAGATTAAGCAAATAAGCTGAGAGATAATTTAGTGGTAATTACTGTAAGTACCTATGAATGGCTTACTCTAGTCCTGATTCCTAAGAGAAAGATCTCTAAACAGGAGATGCTGGTGAGCATGGAACTTGAGTGAATCTCTTTGTAGTCAGATGAGAGCAGTTCAAACAGGCCTATCCCATAGGACAGGAGGAAAGAAATCTATACACTGCAAGAGGTCAACTGTAAAAAAAAAAATCAGCAAATTTTTTTCATGTGATTTGGGGATCAGTGTCCCCAAACTAGGGTAACGTGTGCCCTGTGTGCTTTGGAAACTGGTAAGACACAGGATATCCCCCAAGCTCTCTCATTGGCTTGGCCTTCTTTTCTTCTCTATACTGATTCCCTCGGTGATCTCATTATCTCCCTTGGCTTCAATGATTCTCAGATATATTTGTCCATCTTTAGCCTCTCTCCTGACCTCCAGTGTCACATCTCCAGCTATCTGTTGAACATTTCAGACTGGATGTCCCATAGATAACTTCATCTCAACCTGTTCAAAACTGAACTCATTATCTTGCCCTCTTCCAGACTTCCCTGTTATTGTCAAGAGTACTGGCATCCTACAGTCACCCACATGTTAGCCTTGATTGTTGTTCTTCTTCACTTCTCCCCTCCCCCATGGCATCTCTTGTATTTGCTCCCTCTTTTCTTCTCTGGTGTTGCCATGCCTCTGATGCAGGCCTTCACCACCCCATACTGGGACTGGCACTGGCACAGAGGGCTTCTTTATCATTGGTCTCCCTGCTTCAAATCTCTGCCTGCTCTGGTCCTTCTTCCATTCAGCTGTTGCAGTGATTTTCCTCACATGCAGGTCTCCCCATGTTTATTCGGTAAATTCCCATGGCTCCCTATAGCCTCTGGATCAAATATAAAATCTGGCTTTTCAAGTACTTCATAACATAAAAATGGCCCCTTCCTACCTGTGCAGTCTTTTCACACCTTATCCCTCTCCACATACTCTCCTTTTCCTCTCCCACCCCCTGTAAATAAAGCCAGTTATTGGACACCTCCATTCAAAGCGGAGCAATAAGAAAATAAATCTTGCAAACTGCAGTTCATCTTAAAAAAACAGGTAACTGGAATGTACAGATAATTTGAATGGCTTCGTGTTTTGTGCTCTCATTTCTGGAAAAAGATCACAATTATACAGGCTGATGAGATGAGGGATTTATTCCAAAAAGTAATTTTCCTAATGTCATAGTGTTAGGTCAGGATAGATTCCCCACAGACTCCTGAAAGAGCCCAGCACTAGTAAGCAGAATATCAGAAGGGACCTCTGAGCCCACCTTGTCCAGTCTACCCGCCACCAAGACTCCTTTCTGTAACATAAGTCATTCAATGAGCATTTCTTAAATGCTTATTTCTGAGGATATAAATACAAATCTAAAGATAGTCCTGCCCTCAAGGAGCTTACTGTCGAATGGGAGAGACAACATACGAACAAATATATACAAAGCAAGCTATTTTTATTGTTCAGTCATGCCCAACTCTTGATGACCCCATTTGGGGTTTTCTTGGCAGAGATCCTGGAGTGGTTTGCCATTTCCTTCTCCAGCTCATTTTACAGGAGAGTAAACTGAGGCCAACAGGGTGAAGTGACTTGCCCTGGGTCACATAGCTGGTAGGTGTCTTGAGGCCAGATTTGAACTCAGGAAAATGGGAGTCCTCCTGACTCCAGGCCTGGCAATCTCTTCACTGGGCCACCTGGCTGCCCAAAGCAAGCTATATACAGGATAATTAGGAAGTAATTAAAAGAAGGAAAGCACTGGAATTAAAAGAGGTTAGGGAAAGCTTCCTGTAGAAGGTGGGACTTGAGTTGAGATTTAAAGGAAGGCAGGGAGGTCACTAGTCAAGCAGAAGAGAGAGAGTGTTCCAGTCATAGGGGGATAGCCAGAGAAAATGCTTAGAGCTGAGAGATAGGCTGTCTTGTTCATGGGCCAGACAGGAGGCACCGTGCCACTGCATTGAAAAGTACATTGAGGAATAAAGTATAAGAAGACTGGAAAGTTAGGTGGGGGCTAGGTTAGGAAGGGCTTTGAATGCCAAACAGCATTTTGTATCTGCTTCCTGGAGGCAATAGGGAGCCACTGAGTATTGAGTGTATGTGGGGGGGGGGGGGACGCGGTGACATGGTTGGACCTGCACTTTAGGAAATTCACTTTAGTGGCTGAATGGAGGATGGACTGGAATGGGGAGAGACTTGAGGCAGGCAGACCCACCAGCAGGCTATTGTAATAATCCAGGCGGGAGGTGATGAGGGCCTGCAGCAGGGTGGGGGCAGCGTCTGAAGAGAGAAGAGGGAGTGTTCAAGAGAGGTTGCAAAGGTGAAATGACAGGCCTTCGAAATAGCTTGGATCTGGTCGGGGCTGGGAGTGTGTGAGATAGGGAGGAATCCAGGATGACTCCTAGAATTCAAGCCTGAGGACTGAGAGGATGGTGTTGACTTCTATAGTAATAAGGAAGCTAGGAGGAGGGGAGAGTTTTGGGGGAAAGATAATGAGTTCTGTTTTGGACATATTGAGTTTAAGATGTCTACTGGACATCCAGTTTGAGATGTCTGAAAGACAGAGATGCTAGATTAGAGGTCAGCAGAGAGATTAGGGCAGAATAGGTAGATTTGAGATCAGAAGCATACAAGTGGCAATTAAATCCATGGAAGCTGATGAGTGAAGCTTCACTTCACTTCAAGTGAAGTGGTATAAAGGGAGAAGAGAAGACCTGAGCCAGAACGCTGAGGGCCATCTATGGCTAGAGGGAAGGGTCTGGAGGAAAATCTGGCAAAGGAGACAGAGAAGGGGTGATCAGATAGGGAAGAGGAGAACCAAGTGAAAGTGTCCCTAAAACCCAGAGAGAAGAGAGGATCCAGGAGGAGAGAGTGATCAGCAGTGTCCAAGGCTGCAGAGGTCAAGGAGAATGAAGAGAGAGAAAAGGCAACTAAGAGGTCATTAGGAAAAGGAAGCTGCAAAGGTAGTGGTGGGAGCAGGGATAGAAAGGTGGACAGCTGGGGGAATGGTAGAGGAAGTCCAGAGTGACGTTTGGCTGGCCTGGGCACCCTCCTGAAATGGCAGTTCCTGGAGGAGCCATCCATTGACACGGAGAGGCCGTACTTTCAGTGTGTGAATTCCCGGGCTAGAGGGAGGCTGGGTGGAAGAGATCCCCGAGTTTAACCTGGAGAGAAACATACCACCTCCAACATGTGTTGGCCTCAACTGAAATGTCTCCTGTGATGGGGAAGCCACTGCCTGCCCCCTGTGGAGATTCCAGTTGTTCAGGAAGTTACCGCTTTCTCAGAGCCTAAATATGATGCTCGGCAGCTTCCCATCATTGGTAGAGCCAAGCAGGGTGAGCCCAAGCCCTCATCCGCTTGGCAGACCCTCGTATCTGTGGATAGTCGCTCTCACGTTTCTTTCTTGCACCCAAGTTTTCTCTTCTCCAGGCTCAGTATCTTCAGTTCCTTCAACTAGGTCTCATATGGCCTGGGCCTTAGCCTAAGCTCTGCTACTGACTTAGGTAAGGCCATCTTGACCTTCAGTTTCTTCCTCTGTAAAATGAGAAGCTGGAGCTAAATGATTTCTAACAGCCCTGCCCACTCTAAATTTCCGAGAGTCTACGACATTCTATTGGACAGGACTGTACAAGAAGAACTGATATTCATAATGATGTCAGAGGCACTACGAGATCATTAAGTTACCTTTTAGGGTGTCAAAAAAAAGATTAAATTGTGTTTACTCAGTATAACCTCAGTATTAAACATATGTTATTACTTTCTGGTTTTGAAAATTGACTGATATATTGATATCTATATGTCTACTAACTCTTAATTAAGTAGAATATTGAGTTTACTAGAACACCAAATTCCCTTACCATTCTGGAGAAGTAGTCTGGTTTCTCTGTAAAGTACTTTGAAAAATATTGTGTCATTTGGTTAAAATATAAAAAAAAAAAGGTTCTAATTCTCACGTGTGTACATGTGAGTTTGTGCGTGTGTGTGTGTGTGTGTGTGTGTGTGTGAATTCAGCAAGGCTTCCCTGGATCCATCGTGATTTAGTAATGTGTTTTGTCCATGGTGGTTTTGGGGTGTGCCTCAGGAATGCTACCCTCAGATTCAGTGTCAACATCATGTCATACAGCAGCCCCAGATTGTACAGGCTCAGCTGTGCCAACCGTGCCATTCCACCCAGCAAACCCAAGTCATCACGGGAAGTAGTTCACTTGCTACGAACACTGGAAATGAGCTGTGCTACAGTGGATCACACCAAACACATGAGCAGGTAAGATTAATGAGTCAGTTCCTTTTACCTAGCACACACACAGTGGCAGGCACCTAGCAGAAGCTTAATGTTTGTTGATTGATCACCCTTCACACAGTCTCACAGGTCTGAGTGGAAAAATACCACCAGCCTCAGGTGCCACTGAAAGGGATCAGAACATTGAAGAATGAGACCCTCAGGGTTTGCTCATTGGAGCGTCTCCTCAAATGGCTATTGCCAGCCCTTCTCATGTTTACTATTTCATTTCCTATGTGCCGTGTAATGGAGTGGGGGAGTGGACGTGGAACACTGTTTCCCAGCTGTAGCGTTGCAAAGTTCCATTTTGTACATTTTACAACTAAGAGCTTATCTTTGAAAATGACTTCTAAGTTATGATTATCCATAATATGAATGTACTTTCCCTGGTTATCCACGGAAGAAATGGCCTCTTCTTTATTCTATCAGCACATTATTTAGTGAACTTTTAGTAGCTAAGGAAAAATATCTTGGTATATACTATGCTTTGGCTATAAAAATGTCTTAAGATCTTAGAGGATATACATACAGAGATCAAGCATTTAGTAAGTGCTAACTGGGTGCTAGACGCTGTACCCAGTGTTGGGAAGACAAATACAAATACAAGCAAGGGACTTAAATTCTAACGGGGGAAGATACCACCGCAAAAAGAGCTATGAAAGTTGTGGGGGGGGGAGTTCTGAAGGAGTCCAGGGTATCATGGTTTGAACCATATTTGGACTGAGCATGGCTGGTGTGGGAGCCTCTTGCAGTGGAGGTTTGGGGATGAACTAACCAATCAGAGGAGAAGACTGTAGAGGTAGGCGTGTTACCAGCATGATGTGGAAGGAAAGTAGAAGAAGACTGGAAAGGTTGGAAGTGTCCAGGTTGCTAATGCACGTCGGGACTGTGTATTTGATCCTGGAGGTAACTACCCCAGGTTATTGAGGAGGGCTGTCCACTGGCAAACCTGTGCTTTAGGGAAATCCCCTTAGTAGCAGAGTGGAGGATGGATTAGGGCGGAGAGAGACAGAGGGAGGTCAAGCCGAAGACTATTTCAGGAGAGGAGGAGGGCATACACCAAGGTGGTGGTTTTGTGAATGGAGAGGAGAGGTAGGAGAGATGTTTGGAAGAGAGAAAAGTCAAAACTTAGCAACAGATTGGATTTGTGGAATAAAAGCAAGTGAGTAAGTGGAGGGCCCACACCAAGGTTATTGAGAGGACAGTGGTGACCTTGATAGTAACAGGAAAGTGTGGAAGATGGGAGGGTTAGAGGAGAAGGAGAAGTTCTGTTTTGGACACACTGCATTTGAGATGTCCACGGGAGCCAGTCGGCCATGCCTGACGAGAGCTCAGGAGAGAGCCTCCAGCTAGATCTGGAGATTTGAGGATCATCTGCATAGAGATGACAAGTGAACCCAGGGGAGCTGATGAGATCGCCAAGCTAGGTAGTATAGAAAGAAAAGATACCCACAGTTCCAGTTCTGAGAGGCTGATAAGGAGTGCTCAGACAGGCACAGAGAAAACCAGGAGAGCAGTACTGTGAAAACTTACTGAGGAGAGAGTGTCCCAGAGGGAAAGGATGAGGGACAGTGCCAAAGGCTACAGATGGACACTCCGTGAAGGAAAGAAAAGACCATTCGATTGGGCAATTCAGAGATCTCTGCTACCTTTGAAGAAGCAGTTTCAGAAGAATGAAGTCAACTTGTAGAAAGTCTAGAAGAAGGGGAAAGAAAAAGAGGAGGCACCTATCTGGATAGATGGTGGCTTTTTCAAGGACTTCAGCTGACAAGAGGAGAGGCAAAGACCAAGAGCTAGTGGGGAGAATCAGATTAAGTAAGAGACTTTTGTGTGTGTGCAACAAGGGAACAACTTGGGAGCTAGGGAGAGATTGAAGACTAGCGAGAGGGTGGGGATGATAGCAATGAAGGAAGCGGACAGATGATAGGAGGATCCAGGGTTTGATTTTCCCAAAGCAAATGGGTGGTGATAGGACAAGGCCACAAGAGTTTCTTAGAATAGAAGATAATAAAGTGTTGAGATCGGGGAGGAAGGTACAGCCAGCCTGCAGGACCACTGACGTGGAGGTCACAGTGGAGTTAGGTTATGTATCGGCTAAAGGAATTAGGCACCAGATGCTTGTTGAAGGTTCCTATTGCACAGTGAGATAGTCAGAGGCAAGGAGCTTGCTTGTTGTGCTACAAGTTGTGGGCATGGCGATCTGAGTGACACAAAGACAAAAATTCTTTAATAGCCTTTCCAGCTTCTTGTTAGGGAAAAGTGGTCTTTCTGGAGATAGCTGTTCAGCAGTCACCCTGGTGTATTCCTGCATTGTTAATACATATATAACTGAGCTTGGCGTCCAAGATTGACATCTGGGATGGCTGGTGTTCAGCAAGTCGATAATAATGGAGTCTGGCTGCACCTCAAGGCTCTTTTCAGCTCACTGTAATCACAGAGAAAAGGAGTCTCCATTCAGTCCTCAGCTGGTGCGGAGCACTTCGCTTTTACTTGTTGATAGTTTCCATGTGAAAAATGATCACTTACCTTATGAAGAGCAATAAGAACATGACCACAGGCAAACAGGGTAAACATTTCCTTAAAGAGTTCTGCTAAACGAGAAAATCTGAATAGCTATGATGAAGTGTTGACATTTTTTGACAGGCATATCAGGGAAATTTCACCTTTACCTTGCCATAGACTTGGGAACCAAATTGATTTTTCCCTCAGTGTTCCCCAAATGTGAATTGTGCAAAATGAGGAAGGATTATATTGAGGCAATATACTGTGAAATTCTACTTTGTAAATTTTCTGCCTTGGCATGAGGAAATACCATTGGTTCAGTTTTCTTGCTTTTTATCCATTGTTCAGTAAAGAGAAATCCAGCCAGTTGTTTTTATTTTTATTTTTTTAAAATAAGTCCTAAGTCCATTCGGATTTCCTGCTTCTGCTGGTCCTGGTGCCCCTAGCATTGAAATGGATGAAACTGAGGATAGGTGATTTAGTAACCACCAAACGAAGCAAATCTTTTTTCCATCCTTGCTCAAATTCAGAGTGGACATGGAGGCCAGGAACATAGCCTCAAAGGTGGGTATGGTAGTGATTCTCTGGCATATGCTGACTGTTTTCCCTGTGCTCACTCAGGCTTCTCCAGCTGGCTTCAGTAAGTAGTGGAGAGAAAGCGGAGCATGGCTACTCTTTCCTTTTCAATAGGCAGGACAGATTTGAAGGGGGAAAAATCCAAGAGCAGAATGTCACAAAAGCCAAGGTATTATTCACACCTTTAGTAGTCAAGATGCTGGTCTTAGCCCAGGTTTCAAAGGAAATGTAGTTGATGCCTGAGTGTGTCTCTTCCTGCCCTCCTCTCCAGCCAGCCAGAAGACAGATCTTCAGCAAGATGGAAAAAAAATGTTGAGATGTGAAGTAAACTGATTGTTTCTGATCCAGGATATTGGGAAATCTCTCTTAGTGTTGCGTATACTCAGGATATCCAATGATGTCCATGACGTTTAGGTACTTTTGAACTTAGCCCAGAGCCCCTCTTTTCTATGTCAAATTGCCTGGATGTGTGGTTCAGATGATTAGTGCAGTAAGTCCAGCAAGACTTAACAGAAAAACACATTGGGTTGAGGAAGTTCATACGATCTAAGTGTAAGATTGACCAGTAAATCAGTTTGGCTTTCACCACAAAGATTTGAGTTCAACTGAAACTGTCTTGGGCCATGTATGCAGTAGAACTCAGAGCAGTTATACCTGTATTTTTTTTTTCCCAAAGGGTCACTAAGACAAATGATGATGATGGCCAATTTAGAGATTTTGAATGAAGTTGGTCCACCATTTGAAATCACTCATTCTAGAATTTCTTAGAGAAATTGCTCAGATTTCACATCCACAAGATCACTAAGTCTTAAATACAGCAAGAACCCAAACTTGCCCCCCGGAGTTATAGCATTGGAAAACGTGGTTCTGTGACCCCAAACCCCCAAAACATTTAGTGGTTTGGGTCAGAAAAAGACTTTAGAATGAGCTGGTCACATGAATGAAGTGCTTTTCGTTTGTCATCCAAACATTTATGAAGTTTAAAAAGCCGATTTCTACAACTGTGACTTTTTTTTTTCTTCAGGTGACAGTTGTTCAAGAGGATGGCCCTGAAAAACTGGACCCCAAATATTTTGGAGAATTGCTTGCTGACCTGAGACGCAAGAACACAGACCTGTATCACTGCTTATTAGAGCATTTGCAAAAAATAGGAGGAAGGTATTGTAAACATGTGCTATCTGATTATCTCTCTACTTATCAAGGAGCTTTGTTACATTAGATATTATATGATTTTTGTGGAAATATGTACATCCCCACAATCCATACATGAAGATTGACCTCATCACTTCATATGTTTGTATATATCATATGTGAGTACTGAGACATATGGGAATGTGATGTAGTAGAAAGCACTGGATTTGGAGTCACAGGACCCGCATCTGACGTTGCCCGTGTGACCTTGGGCAAGTCATTTCCTTTTGCTGGGCCTCAGTTCATCTGTAAAATGAGAGAGTTGGACTAAATGACCTGCCAGCTCTCATCCCACATTCTTAGGCTACATTAAAAGGCATAAAGTTTCCAGGAATAAGGAGGTGATATTCCTGATGTACTACTCTTCCCTGGTCAGATCACAGCTGGAGTACCACTTCCTATTTGGAGCAACACATCTGAGCAAGCTGAAGTGTGACCATGGTAGTGAAAGGGCCTCAAGATCATGGCATCCGAGGATCAGCTCAAATAACCAGGGATGTTTAAGCTGGATAAGACTGGGCAGGAAAGCAATAGCTGGGTGCATTTGCAAAGGGCAGCCATGCACAAGAAGGTTTCTATTTGTCCTTTTTGGCTTCAGAGGGCAGGACTCGGACCAATGGGAGAAGTTGCAAAGAGGCCAATTTCACCTTGCTATAAGGGAAGACTTGCTACCAGTTAGAGCTGTCCAGAAGTGGACTAGAAAGCCTTAAGAGATGGGAGGTTTCCCTCTCCCTGGAGGTCTTTAACAGAAGGCTAGATGACCATTGCTCTGGTATGTTGCAATGGGGAGTTCTAGGTCAGGTGCGTAGTGAAGTAGATGATCTGAGGGCCCTTTCAGCTTGGAGACTTTTGACTCTTCATTTCTGTTCCCCTCCCAAACTCAAAATGGCAGAAGGCTAGAAAATTTTGGTTTGGAAATTAGGGGAAAGAAATGATTTTGAAAGAGTCGGAAGGAAGAGGATAAGGGGGGTGGTGGTGGTAGGGAGTGGTACATTTTGATTACTTTCTTGCTCTCAACTCAAGGTGTTATATCTACTGTTTTTTTAAGGTATTCATGGGAAGAAAGATCTGTGGAAATTTCTTACTGCCAAAAAGTCATTGTGGGCATCCTTAACACAGAAAAACAATTGAACAACTCCATAAACACTTCCTGAATACTTACTGTGTGCTAACCATTATAATACTGGGGTTACAGAGCTGGGGATACAACGGGCCTCCTGAGTGCTGTCAAGCCAGAGTTCAGTGCTGCAGTGCCCGGAGAAGCCCACTGGCTCCTCTGTAGTAGCTGCATGGAGCTCTTTTTAGTTATTGCAGGCCACGCCAAATGCCACCACAGGGCTCAGAGCAAGTAGTTCTTTTTCTGTGGTAAGGACCTACTCCCAATCACCATTTTTGGCCATGAGAGATTTCCACACAGGCCTTCAAATCTACTGTTTTAGGGTTGGAGACACACACACATATATGTGTATATGTGTATGTATGTATATATGTTATTGCTTTTTATATGCATGCATTTATATTTATCTTCATTATATTAAGTTTTGTTAGGTGATCAGTTTTTAAAAACAGCAACAAAATCTATCAAACCAATAGAGAATAGTTGTATATGTATGTGTGTGTATATAGGTGTGTATGTATGTATATATGTACACGTGATGGGTACTAGCCTTGAAGGTCCTTACCATTTATGCTGACCTTAGTATCCTGTTACTCTATTGGTATATTTGGAGAACAGGTTTAATATCCCTGGTGGGCACTGGCTGAGGGAGGGCATTGAGGGGGCTGAATTGGGGAGCACTTTCATGAGTGAGGTAGATTGAAATTGACTTCGGATTATTCTAAACACAGTAACCTAGAAAGTAAATTAGTGCAGCTTATCCCCATATTCTGTTCATGAAGGCACTACAAAGTCCAACAGCCCAACAGATTACCTGAAGCACGAAAAATACTTCCCTTTGTCAGTGACTTTCTGGGTCACTGCCACTGACATGCCTCAGGAAGGGCTGGCTAAGGCAGATGTCCTGCTTGTGGTTACCTGACTCTCCTACCTCGTAAGTAGGAAAAGCACTGGGCTAACCTTAAAGCCGAGACTGGACCCTGTATTATTAAGTGTGAAGTGTTGCCCAGCTCCACCATTTCTGCTATTCTTGACAGGCCTTTCCTTTTGTTTATTACCGGGTTTATTCACGCACTGCTTCTTTTGTGATTAGACTGACTCAGAAATCAGCTAAAAGAAAGCAGTAATGCTAATGGTAAGAACTTACTGACTGTCCATTTTCTCTTCAATGTTGTAGTAAACGGGACTTTGACTCTACAGACGAGGTAAGGAAACACAAGTTTAAAAATCGATGGTTATTGACTAGTAATTACACTGTGCTGTGTAAGTAGAATCTTTGGGTATGTTCTTTAACCCAGCGTTATCACCCCAAAATGTTCTTTCCAGGATAAGTGAGTGAATAATGGGCATTTGGTCTATAAAAATAGTATAACCACTGATTACTTTGTACTTGCTGAAAATAGAAAACGTTTTGAACAGCTGTCCCCTTATGATTTTCATTATATTTCATGTATTTCATATATTTCATAATGAATTTCATTACCTCAGAACATATGCTATAGAAAATTGAAATCTAAGTTATTAGCAACTAAATAAGTAGCAAATGGTATTTTAATGTGAATGATCTTCTGAAACACTGTGTCATGCCAAAATCACTTACAACTTTGAGCAAAATTCTTTAGTGATTTAATTCTTTCACAAGTGCAAATATTGTTAATAATTGTCTTTTGTGGCACAAGTGATTAAGGAGAGGGAACATTGATTTTAGTGTAACAAAATGTGTAATTGCTTCTTTTGTATAAATTTCCATCTGTTTCTAAACATTAGTGGAATATTTTAATTACTGTTATTCAATAAGTCCTAAATTGCCTAAAAATGAGTACTGAGGCAGTATGGTACAGTGGGTAGTGCTAGATTTGTACTCAGGAGACCTGGGATTCAAATTTTGACTCAAATCTTAAATAGCTGTGCAACCATGGGTTGCAGGTGTCACTGAACCTGAGTCTCGATTTCCCCAACTGTAAGGTAGGAGTAAACCCTAGGGCACAAGGGTGTGGTGAAGAAAAAGCTTTATAAATCTTCAAGTACTAGATGAGAGATGTTTCTTACTCAGAACATAGCAAGCACACAGGCCTATATTTCCAGCAAGGTTTGCAGCAATTCTGTAATTTTTTTCCTATTTCCCCATAAATGAATCTTATTTATCATCCAGTTAACAGCATCATTTGTTGAAAGCATGTGATGAACAAGCCCATCACGGGATAGTGTTGAATAGACTTTAATCCTAAAATCACTCTTTTTCAGATATTTAACAGGACCATACCTGTAGACCCTCTGTCAATATTTGCCAAATGATTGAACATCCAATTAGTTTTTCAGTTGTCTTCCTTCCCAATTTAGTTTCCTACATCTTGAATTTGCTCATCCTTTGGATTATATAGTAAATTTACAACACCTTTTAGACTGGTGTGTCACTAGGAAAAAAAAATTAAGAACTTCTAAGATTAGATCAGGGCTTCTTAACCTTTTTGTGTGTCCTGGAACCCCTTTGGTGAAGCCTATGGACTCTAAACCTTTCTCAGAATCATGTTTTAAAATAATTGAAAGACATGCTAAATTTCAGTTAGAGGTGAGTGAAAATAAAATCTTATTTTTTGGGGGTCTCAGTTAACGGACCCCCTCAGATGATCCATGTTCCCCTTCCCCCTCCCTTCCCCCCCAGCTAGATCAAGCTGGTTGAACTACTGGTCCCCCAAATGAATCAGGCCGTCTGGCTTTTCTCTTTCTCTTATAGTTGGAAGACATCGAAGCCTTGATTCCTAAAGGGCTGTCAGAGTTCACAAAACAACAAATCCGATACATTCTGCAGGTGAGATGAACCAGGGTGTACTCCCTCCCCCTCCCCAAATCTCAGAAGCCTGCCTTACTTGGACAGTGGGCCAACTGATTCTCATAAGCATGTGAAGGAGTAAAAGTCAGCTACTCTATCCAAAACTTTGATCTGACACATGGCTTGTAGAACTTTACACTTGATACTCGGCATTGGTCTGTTGCAAAAGATTCTTTCTTTTCTTCCGCAATTGCCTTGGTTCCCATCTAGCCACTTGGCTGGCTTGCCAGGTGGGTTTCCTTCCTAGTCCTATTGCTAATATTGCACATTTTAGACTTCTCTGACCTACTGTGTTTTCTCAATTCTTAGACCAGGAGTTAATAATCTCTTAATGTTTAAGATGGCTTTTAGCAAGACCACGATTGGGGTTGTGGAAAGAGTAAGGTGAGGGTAGAGGCTACACCTCTGATGTTTGGAAGGAACCAAAAACTTGCCAGGTCTTTTCACAATGATTGCTGCCCCTCCCTCATTTAGAGTATGAATCCACTTACCTTTTCTCTTTTAAATAAATGAGTTGAATATACTGGAGGGGCCTTCTCACTTCATTTGAAATTAGTATATATTTATAATCCAGTCAGACTTAAACCTAGTGGTATTTCACTATTCTTGAGTGGACTAGTGGATAGGGCTAACCTCAACATCAGAAGCTCTGGGCTTGAGCCCTTTTTTGACATATCCTGGCTCTGTTGGCCTTGGGTGAGTCACTTAACTTTTCAGTGCCCTAGGAAATTCCAATTTGCCCTGGTAGAGGGGATTTTCTGACGTGGTCTTGAAATCCCTGACAAAAAGAAAACCTGCGGTGACTTCACACACAATTTTTGCATTTAACAGTAATCCTAAGGGGATGTATTTTATTTTTCTGAGGTTGGATGTTCATAGTAATTGGTTAAAGAAACAATGAAAGTAACATTTAGTAATTTGCTTGAGGAAGCTTTGCTTCAGAAGAAACAAAAGCAGAGACTCTTTGCCTTTCAATTAACTGGCTTTATTGTGGATTTCAGATTGCCCAAAATGACCCATGCAAAGGTCATCTTTCCGCAAAGGAAGTCGTTAATGCAAAGATCATCTTTCCACCAAGGAAGTTGTTAATGAGGTTGCCAATAAAATTCACTCATAAAGGAAAGCATCTGGGCACAAGGACTTGCTACTCTCACTTCTTCACATTGGCTGTTTAGAACATTCCTACTAAAAATGCCCCCCCTCCCCCTCAAAAAGAGGTAATGAATACATTCTTCTCTTCCAGATGAGGGAGATCTCCAACAAGTCTCACCGGCTGGTGCTGTCCACCTTCAGCAATATACGGGAGGAGCTGGGTCATCTCCAAAATGATTTGGCAGTAAGACTGGTTTTCTTTCTATCATCTAAACAGACCATGTTTATATAACTTAAGAATCACAGAATTTCAGAGTCAAAAGGGACCTCAGTGGCCACAAAGTGAATCTTTACTATAAAGCTCTAACCAGTGGACTTTCTCTGCACTTGAACACTCTACCTTCAGCTCTAATTTGGAGGAAGTCCTCCCCCCCACCAGCATCAAGCCTGTGTTTGCCCCTGCAACCTCTACCCATTGCTTCTGGTTCTTGGGCGCCAAACACAACAATAGTTTAATCCTTTTTCCCCGTGACAATTTTTCACATATGCTTGAGGATGGTTATTAGGTCTCCTGATTCTTCTCCAGAGAAAATAAACATTCCTGGTTAAAAGATCCTTATAGGATGTAACCTCAAGGCTACTAACCGTCCTGGTTGCTCACCTCAGCCAGCTACTCTAAAAACCGTGGTGCTTGTGAGCGGCCAGGACAGAGCACAGTGGCCTGATCACCTCATTTCTGGAAGCTGTGTTGGTTGTCGAGTTGCACCAGTGAGGCATATTGAGCTCGAAGTCCACTAAACCAACTGCCCTGATTGTTTTTTTTTTTTTTTGGACAAAATGTATTTTAACCGTTCCTCCCTTGGAAAATCAACTTTTTGAACCCAAGTATAAAACTAAACATTTATTCTTGTTGGACTTTATTGTATTACATTCAGCCCAATACTCAAGCCTGTCAAGGGATCTTTTCATATCCTGTTATCTAGTGTTTTAGCTCTTTATATCATCTTCCCAGTCTGTTAAGACTTCTTTCCCTTCCTGTGCTTTGCAGTCCAGCAAAACCGATCTCTGTTCCACACAGGACACTCCTGTCTCTTGGAATTCACTCCCTCTTCCTCACCTCTGTCTCAGTATCGAAGATGTCCAAGATACGATTCAAGCATCATCTTCTACGTGGGCTTGTTTGACCTCCCCCCCCCCCAGCCACTAGTGCCCTTCTTTCTAATCCACATTGTACATATTTATTCATTTTATATTTATGCTGTATATATTTACATATGGGCATAGCATCTCCTATATTAAACGTAAGCTTGCAAGTTAAGATTATTTTACTCGTATTTTTATCCCCAATATATAGCATAGTACTCTTTTGTTGTAATTTGGAAGCCTTTTTAATAATTCAATCTTTTATATTCTCTATTAATTAGCAAAGTGCTTTCTGAAATGCTTTTTCCATAGCCAGTACTTTCCAGAAGACTTTGGATATGATTGTTGAGGGGTAAAGGGGTAAAAATAATTTGAAAATTCACCACCTGTGGGGAATCATTAGCGGGAGATCTTTATATGTGTCAATTGGGGGAGGGAAGAAGAAACCACTAAAATATTCTATTTTATTGAACTTAGTCAATTTATCCAAACTGTGTGACATGCAGATTTTTTTTTTCCACTTTCAGTATTTTTAACAAGACTTTGAAAATTTTGTTTAAAGTCATTATTTCTGTGACCATCAACAAATTTATATCATTTGAGAGCATAACAAATACCTTATTCTCACAGGCACTGGAAAACGACAAGATAAGACTTGAGAAAGATTTGGCATTCAAAGAGACTCAGATAAAGGAGTATGAAGCACTCTTGGCGTCCGTGAGAGCCAATAACCGCCAGCAGCAGGTAGGCCAAGGCTTCTGGTGATGACACCTTTTTCTAGATGTAGTTATGGTACAGATGTTTTTAAGCAAAGTTGAAATTTAGGACCAACTTGTTCTAATCAAAACTCAACTATCTGCGGTAAGTGGAAGCTATTTGGGGAAATCAAGCCCCTTATTCATTTCAGATATAAAATACTAGCAAGACCTCAACGAACTATGTCACCAGAGACAAGGACTACATAGTTCTAGATAATATCCAAACTTAACAAATCCCAAGTGGAAGATACCTCCTGGACTCCTCCTGCCTCTTGTCCTCAGCATGGTATGATGATTGGAACGTAGCCTTTCGGAGTCTGAAGATCTGTTTAAATCTTAACCAAGGCCCGAGAAGATTAAGTTCAGCTTGGTGCTGTAGTAGATAAGAGTTCTAGACTTGGAATTAGGAAGACATGAATTTAAATTTCACCTTAAGTCACCTGTGTGATGACCCTGGCCAAGTCATTTAACCTGTCTGGCTCAGTTTCCTTATCTGTAAAATGGGTTAATAATAGCACCTTCTTCCCAGGGTCCATGTGATGATAAAATAAAGTAATATTGGTTGAACCCTCCCCACATTTTGGTTGGGACATAGGGCATGGTGGGCCAGGGTCATCAATATCAAATGGTATGACTGGAGTTTCCTCATGTCCAAGTGTTAGGGTCTCCCTTGTGAGAAAGATTACTACTAAGCGAACTACTAGATCACTAAGAAGTTACTGCTCTATTTTATCAGTACTCCTGTCCATCACTCCTATCTGTGAAATGAGTTAAGACTGGATAGACTTTTAGGGTGTTTCCCTCAACTCTAAACCAGGTAGTGGCAAGAACAGTTAAAAAAAAAAATTGGCCATAGCGAAACCTTTAAATCAGTCAGTTAACTCTAAACCATCAATTGATGGGATAAGATTTGGCTAGTTTTAATGTCTTTGTCTCATGGATATTTTCTTTCCTTATAGCAAGGACTACAAGACTCCACTTCAAAATGTCGGACCTTGGAGGAGACCATTCTTTCTCTTCGACATGGCCAGTCAGATATGGAATATCGACTAAAGGAATTAGAATATTGTAAAAGAAATCTGGAACAAGAGAATAAAAACCTTAGAATACAGGTATTAAAAACTGTTGTTGGGTAGAGAAAGTACAGCATAAGGTAAAGAACAGACTTTGTCTTGAGGCCCATTTTCAAACCCTGGCTCTTATACTTACTAGCTATAGGCAAATCAGTTCACCTCTGAGCCTCACTGTTCCTGTTTTAAAGTAATAGCAAATCCTCAAAGGGTTATGTGCAAAGTACTTTGTAATTATCTTAAATTGTTATTGAAATGAATTTCTATTAAATAAGATGCTAATTACAGAGTAATTTTTGTCCCGTGTAGGTGTCTGAGACCTGTACGGGCCCTGTGCTACAGGCTAAGATGGATGAGATTGGGAGCCATTACATGGAAATGGTGAAGAATCTGAGAATGGAGAAGGATAGAGAAATCTGCAAGCTTAGGGTACGTTCAAATTGGAGACTTTGTTTAGTAGGAGCTCTTTGTTCTGTTGTCTCATTAGGGAATGGAGTTGCCCTCTGGATTCATGACTAGTAGTGGCATTATACAGTGGGGCACCTCCTACCTAGACATCATGGCCCAGTAACGCGCTATCCATTTATGTAAACAGAATGGCCACAGGGTTGGAAATTTGTTGCCCTAGTACCTCAAGACTGCCTTACTACTACTACTACAGCAGAGAGGGATCATTGCTTGGTTTCCAAGTTGTATTCTAGGAGCATTCCAAGAAAGCTCATTCCAAAAGCATTAATTTGGGCCTACTGCTATTGATCTCATGCTGTCCTATTTTTCCTTAACTTTAGGCACAACTGAACCAGTTCCAAAAGGATGTTTCAAGAAGGGAAGGAAGTTGTAGTGACTACCAGCTCAAGCTTCACGAATTGACCAGTTTGCTGGAAGAGAAGGATTGCCTCATAAAGCGGCAGTCAGAGGTGAATCAGAAGGAGGTCTTAACAGAAATACTTCCCATAGATTGAGAGAAAACTATGGAAGAATTCAATAGTTTTTTTTATAGGAGTTGGAATCAGGTACCTGTGGAAAAGCTCTTGACCCAAATTTCAAGGGTTAATGAGCAATTTTAAATGATAAAAACTTAAAACAGAAAATGTGGGCTAAGAGTTATTATGCCTTAGCTGCTGGGATTATATTAAATATTACAAGATGGTTAATTAGGTACTAGCTATGAAAAACATCTACCACCTCGTTTTAGATTGGAAGCTCCAAATAGGTGCTCCTTAGGAAACTTCCTTGAGGTACTTATACTCAATAGCAATAAATACATGGGGTATGGTTTTCTTTACATGATTGTAATCTCTTTTATTTGTAAGGAACTCTCCAAATTGAGACAAGAAAAATATTCTTCCCATAATCAGGCCTCAGGCACTGGAAGGACCACTATCACCACCACTAAAAAGTAATGTGTTTTCCTAATATTTCAAAACCAGATTGTTCTCATGTTACAATAACTTCTTCCATGGTTATGCCCTTCCTAATGATTCTCCATCTCTCTCCCCCCAAACCCTGTTAATGAATGTAGAGTAAAGAAGCACTTGGTTTGATTACTCTTTATTGGCTTTCTTTACAGAGGCATCTTCTGTCCAGCTTTTTCGACAGCAAATTCGCTCTTAAGAAAGTTTTAAGTCCAAGTTTTCCATTGTTAGGAATAGAAGTGTGTCATCTGACATTACTTAAACCTTATCTCCTTTAAAGTAGTCATTTTCGAAATCCCCATCACATTTTCTTAATTATCTGCAATATGCTCTTGTACACAATTGTTTGAAAAACATTTTGTGGCTAGAGAATAACAGTACCCACATAGTCAAAACAAAGGTGTTTCAGGAATGTGAGGGGTGAATGAGAAACCAGGGATGTTACAGTCAAAATGGAATCAAGTCTTGGCCTTAGAAGGAAAGAAGCTCTGTGCGTGTGTGTGTGTGTGGGGGGGTTGTTAAAAAAAAGAAAGCACAAAACACTGGTTTGTAAAATCACCTTTTCTTTTCACTAGATACAGAACCCAATATCCAATTCTGGGGCTCCTTTACGATGACTACGAATACATCCCCCCAGGCAGTGACACCCAAACCATTGTCATTGAAAAGACAGAAGACAAATGGACTAGTGTAAGTTCTCTCTTACAGCAAAAAGCAAAGCACCACTAAGGGGCATTTTTCAGTCAGGAAAGAGCAAGAAAAATTTCCCAAATTGTATTTTATATACACATACACTGTGTTAGAAACATTTCTAACATACAAACACAGGTAATGCATATACATTTTCTCTAAATGGTTGAATTTACTTTGTTAGTATTGAAAATGGTTTCTCTTTCAAGTTCTATTATGACACCCCCTCCATTATTTGTCTTGCAGTCTTGAATGTGGCATATAAAAATGACCATGGACCACTAATTTTAGGATTTTAAAAGAATCCTTAGCAACCAGGAGCAGTAGGTGATTTGACTTACCTGACTTGGTTGGACATGGTAAAAACAGCAACTCATGGGTTTATTCTTAGGACATTTATCAATCACACACTTTTTAAGAGCAAACTATAAAATACATAGCAACCAGTGGCTCTGTTTTCCAGATGAGGAAACTGCAGCTCAAAGAGATCACGTAGTGTTAAGTTGTTCTTGAACTGGAATCCTGATTCCAGGAACACCACACCCTGGTGCCTCCATAACCTGTTCCAGGGAAAATCACCATTGACCAAAGTTTCAGAAATATGAGGCTCCTCTATCTGCCATGCTTACAATCTACTTCAAGTTATCTGTGGTAAGATAGCAGGGTCAATAAGCCCCAAAGAGAGGTAAACAAGATAGAATTCCGTTGGCTCCAAGATTGGCAGGCGAGCACCTGAACTTTCCCATCTTAATCTGCCCACGAAAACTGAGCAGCAGCCCTTTGTTGTTCTTAAATCATGTCCCCTACAGGGCAGCATTCTTTGCTTCATTCACTGATTGGAGCTGCCTGAGCATAAGACAAGGATGTTAAGCAGAGGACCTTTCAGTCCTGTCTGCAATGCCTTAGGTAGCAAGGAAGGAAAAGCGATACATCGAGCTTCCTTACTGCTGAGAGGGAGATAGACAGCATTTACTGATTTACCCAAGCTTGTTTTTTTTTTTTTTTATGTTGAGGATACTTAACTACTAACACTGTGGAGTTGAAACTCCCGATAGTAAAAGAGCCCAGTCTGAATTAAATCCAAACAAATAAGGCACTGATTGCACAGTAAACGCACAAAGTCCATGGATGCTACCACTGATTTGTTAACAGATTGATAGGAGAAAACCATGTTTTCAGCTAAGCAGGAACAGGCTTTAAACAATTGTGTTTTGTTTTTTTATTTCCCCCCCCCAGCCATGAATTCAGCACCTGCTGTTCGAAGTTCACGCAATGACTATGTTACTGCTTATGTCTTGGAAAATATGAGAAATGAAGGTCAATCCAAATTTTGAACCATAATAACACCTAACCTGCCTAATGAAAATAGATTTGTGGATGGCAGTTTTTTCTAACGTATTTACAATGGAATCAGGGAAGTGCTTAAGTTTTTATTTCAGACATACCAAGAGCATGCTCTACTACTTAGAAAAGATACTTCCAAAGACACTGGATTGGCTTTTTGGGACAGGGACTTTATTCCATTCTATTATTTTCCCCCAGATTAGATAGAGTATGCACCTTTACTTTAGATAGTACTTTTGATGAAGGGGTAGGGGTGGAGGGAAAACAATTTAATTAGTACTTGTGTCTACATAGCTTGGATTAATTTTTTTTCTCCTTATGAATGAAAGGGAAGCTATAGATTATGTATCTATCTCTTTAAGACATCTCAGGTGATGGTTTGCTTTACTTAGCAGTGAAAAAGGATTGAGAGTTCTCAACTCCTTAACAAGTAAGATAATTTCACCAAACTTTACATAGTCCTTTGGTGGTTCCAAGAACTAAAGGACTTCAAGTAATGCCCCCTCCCTCACATAAATGAGTAAACCCCTAATTTCTAGCTACAAATAACTTCACTGCAATGTCTAAAATGGACACGGAAATAGTAAATAACTCTTTCTCGTTTTAACTGAAATTTAAGAGTACAACCCGCTGCCCCCCTCACACCTCTACTACTCATGAACCTGGAAATACTTTTTTAAACCTGATAAAACATCAATTTCTAGCAAAATTCACACAGAACTCGCAAAATCAATGAACACTTTGCATTTTATCAAGTTCCCATTTTAAGAAATGGTAGAAAAAGCAATACATACTTTCTGTACCTAATTGTTATATTCATTTTCAGTGTGGTGGTTTATAAGGAAATATTATTGGACACATACTTAAAAGGTTATGGTTTGTGGTTCCATCTAAATCTGATGAACTTTGGAATTGTAGCAAATGCAGGTTTAAGCATTCTGGATTTTTTCCATGACACAAGAAGTCATGGGCCCTATAGGCAATTCCTCCATGTAACTGTGATAAAAACCCTTAGAAGAAGGAATTAAACAGACAATATGAAGTGAGCTGGTAAACAGTTCTCTCAGTGTTTGAAAATTATAACAGGTATCATTTTTCTTACCTTGAGACAAGAAACAGAGCAGTGACTTGGTTTCAGGGTGTGTCACTACACCTGCCAACTGAGTCCATGCCACAAGACAATGCTGTTGCTATATTACAATCAAGGCCTTTCGGCTGCTGCAAATTTAAAAAAAAAAAAAACAAAAAAAAAACAGCCCCCTCTCCCCTCCCCAGAGAAGAACAAAACCAACCAGAGACAGTCTAAGGTGGACCCACCTTCCAAAATTCCATGGTGTGTGTTATAGTGATGCTCCTGTATGTTACCATTTAAAGGTGTGAGGTTCTTAATTCAATTTGTGATGAAGAATAACGAAACTGGCTGAAGAGGCCTTTTCTCTTCACAGGCTAAATCTCTGCAAATTGCAAAGATAGTGTCAAAATGGGATTTCATTCTCTTTGTTAACCTATTCAAATTTAATAAATTGG
Organism: Vombatus ursinus; assembly: GCF_900497805.2. Lineage (NCBI taxonomy): Eukaryota > Metazoa > Chordata > Mammalia > Diprotodontia > Vombatidae > Vombatus > Vombatus ursinus. The sequence continues at coordinate 6,352,729 of NW_020944469.1, read as the reverse complement.
AAATGGCATATGAAAAAAAAAATGTATATTGTGAGTGGTCTTTCTTGAGATGTTGTACGTTCAAAGGAAAGGAGCAGTGAAATTTTACTCCCCACTTTGAGTCCACATTCACAGGTGCAGTTACCTTAAAAAAAAGAAAAGAAAAGGAAAACTACCCCAAGTGATGGTATTTGGTACCTCTTCTTGGACATGCTATAACTGGCAAAGCGACCTGTTTTCTGCTTCTGGATGACAATTTCCGCAGACATCTTATTTCAAAAATTTTACACACATTTTGGTTAACCACATAAACTTTAAAGTTCTGAAAATCAGAACGATTATTAAATATCTGAGCTACATAGAATAAGAGATTAAATGAAACATGAGAAATTACCTGGCTTCCAGAATAGGCTAATTGAGATGGAAAATTTTCAAGTAAATTGTATGAAGTAACAGGATCTTGGAAGCGGAAAGGACCGCAGAAGACAATCGCAGTTTGTATTAAAACCCAGCCACCACCTGAACACCACCAGGGAGAGGAAGGCCCCTCCCCTCACCAAGTAGGCCTGACTTTCTGTCCAGAAGCACTTCTCCCATCTATCCAAAGCTCTAGGGTACAGAATTCTTTCTCTGGAAGCCCCGAAGACACGATTCATTCTATTCTCCTTTCCTCCACCCTCATCTGACCTCCAGAAAGATTGAGTCAACTTACCCTCAGGTCACACAGACTCTCAAGGACACAGCCAGGTCTCCTGGCTCCTAGTCTAATGTTTTGTTTTTCTGCTATGCCATATTGCCTTTAGACAAATACATTAAAGTCATCTAAGCCTGTGCTTCAGGGTCTGGATACTTGGTAAAGAGTATTCCCAGTGAGCCTGTGGTCTCATCTGTAAAACCAGAGAACTAGATTTCTAAATTCCTATTTCAACAAAGTTGAATTCATCTCTCTTTTTTTCAATCTGATGAGCATAAAATTTGACTTAGTTGCAGAGCACTAGATCCTTTGGTTTTCCAGTCAGGCGCCACTTCAACAAGCTGGTGGAAACATTAGTTGGCAGGATCACTGTGACCTGCACTACTGACAATGTATATCATATTTTGATCCCAATTTAAATCAATAAAATTGGAAAAGAAGATTTCTTTCAAAAAAAAAAAAACACTAGTGAGCAATTTGAAACAAAGTCATTTCCTAAAGAGAGAAATATTTCAACAAAATGAATGCAAAAATTCTTCAGGCATCAGAAGTTAATCAAGAAAGATTCCGTAAAAGCATGAAGTGCAAGAGATACTTTTTATTGTATGCTCATTACAATAACATTTAGAAATAACAGTCCCACGTAACAGTGACAATTTCATGTTACAGCGTGTGTATCATTTACAGACACATAAAACCTTGTTTGTTTCAAATTCCAAATTTAACCTTTTAAGGTTTCAGAAAGATAAAAAATTTATTTTCAAAGAACTGATTCTCATCTGGTACAAAACCAAAAGGATGAAGGTTGTCTGAATTACAAAGCCACGCTAGAGAATGAAGTTAAAATTTCCATTTTTTTTTATCATGTGTACAACAGCAGTGTGCAAACATGAAGCAACTTAAAAAAAGTAAAACATACACATTATATGCATAACATTTATGAATAGGTTTTTCATTAAATAGCCCTAGATCAGCTTTGTTCTATTAAATGCCATTTTGATTTGCAGCATGCTAACACAAAGCATCATTTAAACGGATGCGTATTTTAAATGTATACATTGTAAACTGAAGATCCATCTTTGAATTAATTCTACTGGCAGCATATTATTCTGGTTAAATACTGCATAACTACTGCCTCAAAATGAAAATGCATGTTTATATTATAAAATCGGTATTTTCAACAATGGCATAAAATTGCACCTTTTAATTGTTAGTCAAGTAGGACTAGAAGAATCCCATCTGCTAAAACTGTCCTAAAGAACCTCTAAATATTTAGTGGCATTTAAGAAAGTTGCGTTCTTTGAACCATTTTTTAAACTTTTAAAGAAGCTCCTAAAACATTAAGGAAAAATAGTGCTGAACTGCAACACTATTGCTGCATCCATTTTCTTCCAAATCCACATCAGATGCAAATATACTTTTGCAAACTGTGCCAGCCAGAACATTCAACTGTAGCATCAGGCAAAAGGGAAATCATCATCTACACAACCCCCTCTCTCCCTTACTCTCAGCAATGGAATATTGCCCCTGACCTCCTCATTTAATGCTAGCTTTTAAACAACCTATCTAGTAACAAAATAGGTTAGCAGCTCTGAAATTCAGCTTTTAAAAGTACTGAACTAACCTAAAAAGCTTCTGAATGAAATGCTTTTAAAACTGGACAAACAAAACTTCAACCATTTCTGGAAACCCATTCCAGGTATTACAGAAAAACCCAATGACTAAGTGATCGCTGATCAACTGCCACCTTCCCAATCCCTAAATTGCATAAGCTGGGCAGCTTGGTTGTTCTAGAAAAGTTACTGACCTCCCATCCCAGCACCATGAAGGCAAATGATGTTTGAATAAACCAAATAGCACCATCAGTTCTCTCTCTCTGCCCCTCCCCCCCGCCTAACAATGCATATAATACTATGAAATAAACATTCAGCAGTCTTTTCTGTAACCATTCTGTGGAACTCTCTAACCACTGTCTACGGTGCTCAAGCTGTGATGAGCAACTCTCAGGGCTATCAGATCACTGGCAACCCTAAGACTTTTTTTTTTTTTTTTTATGACTTTTAATACAAAGAATGTAAGGTTATGATTTAATATCAAACTTTGGAACCAGGAGAAACAGTTCATGAGGTTTTCTTTTTCTCCAATTAATGTATCTTAGTCTCTAAACTCCTTTCTTATTTATACATATATATATATATATGTATATATGTAATATATATGTGTGTGTGTATATATATATATATATAATTTTATATAACGGTCTCTTTATGGTGTCTCATTATATGTTGATTTTTTTCTGATGGCCTACGGAATCCCTTTTTGCAGTAGTCACATCTATGTGGGTAGTCTTTTGTATGTATGGAGATAACATGTCGCTTAAAGCCAGAGGCATCTGTAGTATTGTAGTCACAATACTGACACTGATAAATTTTCCTTCCACTATGGGTCTTCATGTGCTTCTTAAGTTCAGTTTGCTGCCTAAATCCTCTCTTGCACTTTTTACATTTGAAAGGAAGGTCTCGAGTGTGAACAGAGAGGATATGGCCACTGAGCACAAAGGGATCAGATGTTTGAAACTCACAGTGTCTACACTGGTGGACTTTTTTACCTTTATGGGTTTCACCGTGCTTTTTGAGCTCTGAAGGACGATGAAAGCCTTTTTCACACACTTCACATTTGTGAGGGAAATCTTTAGTATGGACAGAAATGATATGTCGCTTAAGGTCACTTGAATTGCTGCTCTTGTGGTCACAATGAGGGCAATGGTGTGTTTTATGTCCTTGGAATAATTCCAGGTGCTGCTGGAGCTCAGCTTCCTCAGAGAAAGCTTGAGGACAGTGCTCACATTTATATGGTAAGACAGTGCCATGTCTGGCTTTCATGTGAGTTTTCAGATTTGACTGATCAGCACACCGGAAGATACAGTGGTGACAGTGGTATGGCTTTTCCCCTGTATGGGTCCTCATGTGCTTCTTAAGTTCAGAGGGGTGCCGGAATCCCTTCCCACACTCAACACAACCATAAGGAAAATTTTTGTTATGAACAGCAAGCAAATGTCTATTCAGCAGTCCGTTTTCTGCAGTTTCATAGTCACAAAATTTGCATTCATAAATTTTAGCTTCTTTGTCTCTTAATATAAGTTTATTTGAACTCAGCGGACTAGCTTCTTTGTATCTTTTTGTGTATTCTGTAAGTTCAAGGGTCTTATCAACTTTATTTATAAGCTTATGGCTTTCTAAGTGGTTATGAAAACTTACTTTCTTACTAGTTGTGAAGTCACAATCTGTACATTGGTATTTTTTCTTGATCATATGATCAGGATGATTCTTCATGTGTCTTTTCAAGAATCCTCTGGATTTAAACTTCTTCCCACAAATATAGCAAGGGTATACAGTCAAGGGCTGCCCATCAGGACCAATTATAATAGCTGAATTAAAAAAATAAAGTTGTGACAACAGTTCAACAATGGATTTGAAGATAGGTAGCACTGCAAATATTAGTTGAAGTTCCCTATACACTCAGTATGGGGGTGGTGGGGGAGGCCTGGTAGGGAGATCCTTCCTTAAGGAAAATGGCTATTTTTAAAGCAGTTTCTATAATGTGGTGCGCTGGCCAGCCACATCACACCCTCCAAGCAGGAAATCACCAACCTAAATCTTCTCTCATGAAAAGGCCGTGGAGTAGAGCGAAGTGCAAGCACTACCAGTCACACAATGAAAAGACACATAGTGACCTCCACCACACAAAAATAAGTGGAGAGAGAATGACTACACACTCAAGGATTTTTTTGGTTGAGTTGTTGTTGAAATAATAACTGCTATATATAGATTCTACTTTATGTTTTCCAAAGAACTTTACATATCCTGTCTCCTTGGTACCTCACAATGCTACTGAAGGGAGAGCTACAGGTACGACTGCATCATTTGAGAGATGCTGAAATGAGGTCCAGAGACGCTAACTGACTTGCTCTCAGCCACACAGTTAGCAAAGTGCTGGAGGTGGGATGGAGGTCTCCCCTGACTTGGAGCCCTTTTCCAATTCACAACACCCAGTATTTTACCTGTTTGCCATAGCCTGCTTTCTCCCCGTTTCCTTCTCTTGGACTTCTGTTTAAGTGCCTTATTTGAGTTAACACTATCACAAATCTGAAGGTACTGTGCTGAGGTACCATCTTTATTTTCTAATCTGGTCTCCAAATTATTGCCTGAAAAAATCGAAAGACAATTAAGCTATATAGGGTGATTTTCTATTATGTTTTGGTCAAATGTATTAGTGGATATTAGCAGGTCACCCCTTTTGATAAGCTGGACAAAAGTATCATTTACACAATGTCTGAAGTCAACCTAAAACTACTCCAACCCACCCTGAAGTGGAGTCTACTCATACAATGAAGGTGAAATGAAAAAAATCCCACTGAGTCTAGGGCCCACTCCCCCCTGCAACTCCCCTAAAAGCTAGGCCAAAACCTCAGTCTACCTACCTACCAGTAAAAGCCAACCAAAAAATCCAAAAGGAAGAGGAGGCAATGAAAGGTTTGGCAAACAATCTCCCCCATGTCTATGTGCCAAAGTACTCAGGATGACTGTAAAAGTTTCAAATAAAAACAGTTCAGCTGTGTGGGTTTGGGTGTGCTTCCTGATTTTACTGCTGCCAGCAGTCCTGGCTTCGCAAAACAGAATGTCTCTGTCGATCTGTCCATCTCTCCCACACACAGAAAAAGGGTCCATTTTATTTGGAACTTTTTATAGAGTCCACCTGAACACACTAGCTCATTGATGCCTGTCAACCGCCTAGCCTGTCTTCCTACAGCACTCCCTTTCCGTCTGGCTGGGCAGTACTCACTGGCAGGCACTTTGGCAGGGGATGGAATCCGGTTGAAGGAGCGGATTAATGTGCTGAGTGCAGGCACTGGCTTTCACTTAGGGCTTAAAAAATTTTAAGTTCAACCAATATGGCAGGTTGACTCGGACTCTGTGATAGGTGCTTCTCTCAAACAATTACTTCTGCAACGCACAGCTAAATCATCATTGTTAATCACCTTCCAAGGATAGAGACAGCATGTGCCCTACAGTTTTGTCATGCTGGAAAAATTCCTTTGCTTAAAAGAAAAATCAAAAATGAAAAACAACAACTACCTGTGGGTCAAAGCCAAAAGGCATGTCACTAAAAGGAACCCTTATGTCTTTAACAAAACAAACCAATTGCTCAAGATAAATCCTTGGTTACCACAGAAATTAATACAATACCACCCAAATCACAGGAATCCAATAAAAAAAGATTCATCAATTCAGTAATCATTTTCTACCTCATTTTCAAATTGACTTGACTGCCAAGTATCTGAATTTCAAAAATGACACAACTCTATCCCGAAACCCCAAATTCCAGAACACCATCCCCTTTCAACCCTTAGCAAGTGTTTTCCATTTAATAACGAATTTAAAAACTATCACATCTACATTTTAACCCTTCCCAGTCCGCATGCTCAACACTTACACAGTGGAGGAAAATCCAAGATCAGCAAGGACGTCGAACCACATTTTAGACTTTTAGTTAATACTTCCAAGTATCAGTACTTCAAAAGATCTATCATCCCACTGAAGTGAGTACTGCCATCATTGGTGAAGATTATGACAAACATAAAAGTGCCTACTATGTGCCAGGTGTTGGGGATACAAACCTAAACAGCTCCTGGCCTCAAAGAGCCTCTAATTGACTGTGGCAGGATAGACTATGTACATTGAGTAAATACAAAACAGATTATACATAGAAATTAAATTTCAGGAGGGAGAGAACACTTACAGTTAGGAGGCTCACAAAAAGTCTCATTTAGGAGGCAGCAATTTAGGACACAGAATCAAGGGGTCATGGGACCAGAAAGCCTCCTAGTTGCTTTCTGCAAACTCATTCAATCATTTCTCCTCCAACCCCCTGCTCACACAAGAAAAGGAATTCTGTGCCAGCTGCGTAATTACAGTTAAATCCACATTCGACAGAAAAACCCCCAACCCTGTGTCTCACCCAAGGTAAAACCTGAAGAAAACAATGATATCGATGTAAATGGAAAGAGCAGTAACTGTAACTGAAACTGAAAGTTGAAAATGACAATGACCAAACCCATCCCCCAAAAAGAGAGTAAGACTGTCCATCACTCCTTTCAGGGGTTGTGTTTATGGTTATCCAGTGCTGTGCAACACCACGCGGGATGTGGTTAGTTTTGCTGAACTGATTCCCTCCCCCTCTTTTATTCTTTGTTAATCAATCAACAACCATTTATTATGTTTCTCTTATGCACCAGGCCCTGGAGATACAAATACAGTAAATGAAACAATCCTTACTCACAAGGGGCTTCCATAAAAGGGATGGCTCCTAGGAGTAGAGGACAAATATACTGGGAAATAAAGGCAATGTAAAAATAAAAGACATTAATCATTTTTAAACAGGAAACTAAAGAATCTAGGAGACAGATGTGAGGAGGGAGTGCATTCCAGACACTGCGTCCCTTGTACAAAGGCAGGGGTGGGAAGAGGCAAATTTGATTGAAGCAGACTCTGTGTGGGGGAGAAGGGGCTAGAAAAGAACAATAAAAAAAGCAGCTACAAGCCAGGCTGAGGATTATTTTTATTCTCCGTGGGAGCCATTGAAAGTTTTTGGAGCAGGGTTGCGGCACTGTCACATCTGTGCTTTGGAAGTATCAACTTGGCAATGATATGTACGGCTGACCGGACAGGGAGATAAACCAATTAAGATGGACTGTTCAGGAGAGAAGTGAACTAGACTGAGCAAGGCTGTGGGGGGTGGGGGACGGAGAAGTGAGAAAGGGGAAGAGTCAAACACAATTCTGGGCTTTCAGCCCTGCCAGACTGGTAGGAGAATAGAGCTCTCAATGGAAACGGAGCAATTCAGAGGGCAGGGCAGGTGGCATTGAACCAAAGAGCTTTGATTTGGACAAGCTAAGTTTGAGATGCCTGAGATACCTAGGCAGAAGAGCTCTTGAGAAGTCCGTAGGCCTTAAGCAACTGTAATTATCTATGTCCTCACAAATTCTATCCAGGTCCACGTAATATGGCTGGATCCATATAAAAATGTCTAACATTTAAACAAAATTACTTCTTATAAATTTTCTCCTTAAGTGTGTAGTTTCCATTTCATAGAAGAAGAACACAGATATGAAGTGACCTATCAAAGATGATATACCTAGTAAGCAGCAGATTCAGGATTTAAACACATGGTCTTTCAATTCCAAATCCAGGGATTTTTCTACGTACACTATGACTCCCCAAACACTATTCAAATGATTTCATAATCTGGGAAATTGGTTTTTTTTTTTTTTTACCCAGGCAAGTTTAAACGGTTCCAACTACTTTGTGTGTATAAATACTACCTAAATCCCAATATTCATAACTAAGTTTTCTACTTACTATATATAATAAAAAATGTATCTCATGCCTAATAGTTCATATCAAACTACATTCTCACCTGATGCCTCACATTCTTCATACCTCTGGGGAAGACTTTCATCTCCTAAAAAAAATAAGTGACAAACTGAAATGCTAGTGGTTTACAATGATGACAGGCAAGTCATTTACCCATCTACTAAATGTTACATTCTGCATTTCTTTCAAGGAGTTAAAATTTTTATTTCTCCCTGATTTCATTCCACGTAAGAGAAAAATAATTCCAAAGGGGGAGGGGGGGGGGAGAAAAAAATCAGCACCTCTGAACACACTTGTCCAGAAAAACAATTCAAACTTCATGTTCAAAATTGGATAGTTATTTCTTATATTTTTAAAGCCAAATTAATGTAAAATAATTTGCACTTGATTTAAAAAATTAAGGTATACCTGAGCCATCTTGAGAATTAAGACAAAAAGAAAGGGGAAAGGATACATTGGCAATAAATGGATTTGGATTCAGAATACTGAGGTTTGCATCATGCTTCTGCGTATCTGCTGTATGGTCTTGGGTAAGTCGGTTATCTCCTATGTAAAATGTGAGCACTGGACTGATTGGACTCACGGTCAATCATTTCATTTCTAAAGCTGTAATTCTATAATATTTGCTACGTAAATCTATTTCCCATCACTTATTTCTCTCCCAAAAAATTGTTTTATATTCTAGTGTTCATAAAGCCCAATAAGCTTTATTTCTTATTCAAATAGCAAAGGTAACAAACTTTTCAAAATGGAAAAAAATATTTTTTTTCCAAAGAGTATTTACTGTTTGGGGAAAAATAAATCAGTACAATGTTTGTATTTTATGGCCCTCACGTATATATTGTAGATTTTTTAAAAAGATACAGGGCAGTTAGTGAAGATCATTTGAAAAGAGGCAGGCTGTTGGGAAGGAAAAATAAAGATCAATCTGTCCACTTGATGTCTTTGACGTGAAACCTAGACATAGCCTACAGAATAAAAAGCTGGCTTTTCAAAAACTGCCATACAACATATGGGCTATTTCTAGAAGGAAAGCTGGAAAGGAAGAAGGGTCCATTTTGGACTCCAGCCAAAGGAGTGGGATTGAAGCCACGTTGTAAGGTACTATGAAATTACTAATCTGGTGTAAGGAGGGGAAATATGCTGAACCACTTCAGTAAACTGAGGCAATTTATGATGGCATTAGCATAGTATATTAATGGGCTTGATGAATTGGTCATGCACATTTTTGACTTCAGCGTAAGAAAGAAGGGTATCCTACCATATGCTGCAGCCCAGGCCACAGGAACAAATGTTTTATTCACATCAGAGTCTTCCAGCTGGGCCTCAGGAAGAGCAGGGGCTTCCTCATCCCCTACAATGACTTCCATGCAAACTTCATCAGATATTTCAGCACAATCTGAATAGGACAAAGTCTAAATTATAAGCTGAAATGTTTAATGAAATGGGTACAGCTTTCCAAATAATTTAAACAGTTTACCTTTCTAAGGTCTTTTTGGTGGCTTAGGATGGTATATTTTTAAGTGTTATCTGGACACTTCAGGAGGAGGTGCATTGATTTTTTCAGCACCCCCCCTTAAAAAAAAAAGTCACCTAATTCTCTTGCTAAGACCCGATCCTAAGAAAACAGCTCTTTGTGACTGTGTAAGCTTTGACTTGAAATAGAAGTGGTAGTCATCCAACTATGCAGGCTAGGTACCACAAGCTCCTTCTGAAATCCTGACTCAACATTCAAAACTTATTTCCCCACAGGAACAGCCAAGTCTAGTCATTAAGCACTTATTAAGAACCTGCTGTGAGCCGAGTCTACAGGCACTTCACTAAGCACTGGAAAGACAAAGAAATGCCAAAGAGTGTCCCAGTTCTCAAGGTACTCACAGCAATAACTGACTACATTCACCTCCAAAAACACAAAAGTCAGAAAAACCCAACTAGTCATGGCAAAGTCTAATATGGAGCAGGAATTTAATGTTTGGTGGAATGAATGAAAACATTAAAAACAAAATGAACATGCTAGTTCCTCTTGAATGCTGGTGCTTGAGGACATGATTCCAACTTGACCACGGCTTCCTTTTGGCAGCCCAAGAAACCGGTTCACATTTACCTAGACACTGAGGCTTTTGTTTGGACCCCTGCTGCCCTCCCTGCTTGGACCTCTGCTCCTGTTTCCTATCCTTATGTCCCCCATCTCAAACCACTGAGGGGAAGAATGAAAGCCACCTCCCAGTTCACACCTACAGCCCTAACAGCTGTCAGCTAGTTCACTATTCCCTCCAAGCTGATCTGAATGAGAAACAGAAAGAACCAGTTGGAAGAATCTCCCCTCTCACTCCTACTCCCCAAAGAAAGAAGGAAGACTGCAGGGCAGTGAGGGACTATGGCAAAAGACAGATGACTTTCTAGTAAGATGATGAAATAGCTTGGTACCCCCTATTCCCCCTCTCCTTTTTTTTTTTAATGGGGGGGGAGCTGCATGCAAGATGGGTATACATATATTTATTTTACTTGATTATGCATGTTTTTCTGTTTTGACTCCCCTCCCCACGTGTCATGGGGAGAAGGGAGGTTTAAGAGGGGATGGGAAGGAAAGAGAATTGAGGTTTCTTTTTTCAAATGCACAAATGCAGAAGGAAGAGAAGAAAGAAGCACAGATGAACAAGAGAGCTTTGAGAGCTACAAAATGAAACGGAAATGCAAGTAGTACATAATAGAGACTTGCAGTTTCACGAACAATTCTATTTTTCTGCTCTGTTCTATGTAAATGTCCATTTTGCTGCTTAAATTCAGAATAAAAAAAATAATTTTTAAAAAAAGGGTATCCATATAGCAAGGTAAGGGGTAAGAGCTAGCCCACTTTGATGGTCATTAATCCTGGATGGGACACAGTATAAAGGGTAAGAAAGCACAGTAACCTGGATAATCTCTGCCTCCTTAACCCAAGATTCTCCGAGGGAAGGGAACAAGCATTTATTAAGTATCTACTGTGTGCCATGAAGTGTGCTAAGCACTTCACAGAAGTCTTCACTTGATCAAGTGCCAGCTGCTGGGGGCCTAGTTAGTGGCAAACAGGGTGAGGGTGAAAAAACGAGGAGACACTTGCCTCTAAAAGTGGTCATAGGAAGGGTATTGCACTTCATTTTTTTTTTGGTTGTTGAATTTAGATAGATTCTCACAATATTAGTTATTAGGTCATTTTAAATATTTAACACAATAGAAATGTGGAGTCATGTATTTGTATCTCAGAGATTACACGTCATTTAATAAAGACTGCATGTGTGTGTGCACGCCAAATAATGCTATGTTGCATCAATTTTTAAAAACATATTTTGATTCTTACTGAGATCTTCACCCTCATGAGATGAGTCTTTAACTGCCATGTAAACCATCTTCTCCTGCTGCATTCGGCCAACACATCCCTGCTGTTCAAGTACTCCAGGGACAGAATGTCCATTGTGGAAATCACTCTCTGTAACAACTTCTGTTCCACCTCAAAAATTAAAAACAGACATTTTCTAAGAAAAGCAGGTACCACTCACCAAGTCCTCTTCTGGTCCCTCTTCATGGATCGTAGGTGAGACTGGGTTCTTGATGGCTCTGCCACACCAGAGAGGCATCAAGTATGGCCAGGGTCCCAGCAACATACTACATGGGCTTCCTCTGGGTCAGGCTAACTAAATATGGAAAGGCTCAACAAGAGTAAACTAGTTCTGGAAACCCATCAAACAGTGGAGTGAGTGGACTTGTTTTTATTGAGTCCAAAGACACCAAGAAACAGTAGTCCATGGGCCACTTAGCCACTTTTTATTTGAGGGCTTATAATGAGCATCTGCAAAAGGTCCACCTTTTGTACCAACATTTCTTGAAGAGGATGAGGAGGTAGAGAAAGGCTGTGAAGGACTTGATTAATGCCCACCACGGTAACCACCACAAACCTGTAAAAAGGTTCAGGAATAAGAAGTGATGAAGGCTAAATAAAGGCTTGTAGCTTACATAGAAACTCTGTGCCTATACAGCATGAGTACTTAGTCATAACAGGGGTAAGTGGCACTAGAAACTGCAAACTTGTGAAATTTCATTTCACAAAAATGAAATTAATTATACTTTAACTTTGAGGAAGTGACCCGTTACCAAGGTGGGTGTCTTTATACCATAGGGTCATTACCAAATCAATTATCTGTGTATAGGCAGACTATAGACTTGGTAGAGCATTCAATCTTAATTAAAAAGAAAGATGAGAAGGTATGATAGCCAACTAAGTTAACTCCAACTTGTTATATCTTACACAAGTTATTGATGCAGAAAAATAAAGAACAGATGAAAGAACACAAGAGTATCAGCAGTGCTTAAGTCTAACTGAAAATCACCATAACAAAAAGGCAAAGAAAGCCTAGAAACTGTCTCAGCAAAGAGTTGACCACTCTCCACACCAAGTAGAGGGATGGAGTAGTCAAGAGGAACACTAATTTACCACAAAAACTCATCTGTGAAATCTTACAGATGAAGATGGTATAAGATTAGGAGCTGTTACTTCATCATAAAACAGTGATAAGCAGCTGAAAGAAAAATAAACTTACCACAAAATCTTGGCAAGATACCCAACTGGGCAAAATCAAAAGGTCATATATCCTGAGAATATTTAAAGAAGCAATAAGAAAAAGGAAAGCAAAGGCAAAAAAAAGGAAACGAAAACAATTACATATGCCTCCATTAATGGCAGTGAAGCCACCACCTTCCCCAAAATGCTATATGACAAGGTAAACATGGCACAATAAAACAAACAAAGATGGGGAAAGCAGCCAAACAATGAATGCCGAGGAGGTCCGTGCTGGAAACAAAAGGAATTGGTTCTTAAGGTGCTGAAAGACAAGAGAGAATACCAGAGTCAAGGAAAAAAATCTCAGGCATTATTACTAAAAAGAAAGACCAAAAAATTATCACTAACTATGGTCCTATATGCCTCTACCAACTATACAAAATTTTTTTTTTTTAATGAGAAAATAACACTCATCAAGGACATTCTTTAGGAAGATAGGAGAAAGAAATAGACTTTCAATGAAAGGAAGGAAACCAATAAGCTGCAGCAGACCACATCTTTTCAATCATACAACTGACTACAAAATATAGAGAACGTAAGATTCCACTGTGCATGCTGGCTGACTTAAAAAAAAAAAAAAAAGCATTTAACGAAAGAGAGCAAAGTGTCACCTTAGGTAGAATCCTCCAAATATTTCTCATGTGTGTTAGAAACTGAAGAAGGTTTCTTGATACTTGAGAATCATCAGAGGGTCAATGAATAGTTACTATGAAATAAGTTATAAAATAGGGAGTTATATGCTCGCTGTGTTCACCATTGTCACAGATGACATCCAACACAGAATCTACATTGAAGAAGAGAAGTGCCCTGGAGATGTTTCTCTAGATACTCATGTTTACAGATTAAATTGGGTTGGTTACATCAATTCCTGCAACACTGCAAAGCCTTCTAAAATGAGATCCATAATGACTATATTCAGGAAAAACCAAATAGGAACACCTATCATCAATATGCTATTGGGTGGACAACCTGTAAGATTATTCCATTCATTGCTATGTACAGTGAAGAGAATCCAAGAAGAGGAGAAAGACAGTAGGCCAGGTTGCCTTGGGGAAATTGTGTAGTACTTTTAATTATTCCCACACTTTTCCAAGAGGGGTCGTCGATGTGGGGAGAGGGGTGGAGAGGGAAGGAGGGGAAGGAGGGGAAGGGCAACTGAGAGAGTTGGACTAGATGGCTTCTGGAGTGGCTTCTAGTTCTAGACTAGTAAGCCTCTGATCTTATAATGCTACATGGCCTCGAATCATGGACTACCTTCTTCTCCAAAGAACTACTGTAACCCAACAAGGTGGGAACAAGTAGGCTGCAACCAAGAAGTAATTGTCCAGGAGAAGCTACATAAAGGATGTTATAAAGACATCTATGACAGAATAAAGAAGGCAGGTAATATAACAAGAATTAGAGATGACTAATGTACAGACTGTGTTTTAATGGTATCGACATAATGTCAAGATATTTAGAAAAAGGTCTCCAGCCTGCTGAGTGGATCTCTTGGACAGATTTATGGGAACATGTGGACAAGAGTCTCACAAGGAACGTGGATTGGATACAATAACACAAATCCACAGAAGCACTGAGCAAGAGAACTGTCAAAACTTAAGGTAGAAAGCTGTGAAGAGGTATAGTTCAGTTAAATAATTTCCTGCAAAAAAATATTCAGTATTAGGTAAAATCCTAAAACCATGAAATCCTCAGAGAAATTCACCATTAGTAGGCAGTCACCACACAGGTTCAAATCAAATCTCTCTACTCACCTGTTTGACAGATTCAGTTGGAAAGCACTACTCACATGTATGCTATGGATATCAGAATGGTAAATTCTTCTTCTCAGTTATGTTATCAAATATAAATGCTCACAATCACCCAGAAATAGCTATTTTTCATGTATTTTGTTCCCAGGTCCAAGAGAAAATGTCTAACCTTTGCTAACACAATTGTCAGATCACTCAAAAAAACAAAACAAAAAAAACCCCCAAAAAAACTATCGGTTGCTTCTATTAAAAGAGTAAATCCAAGTTGTATCTGTACCTATTTCCACATCATCGTCAGCTTCAGCTTTAAAAATATACACTTTTATAACTTCTGAACCAAACCCATCTTCTTTAGAGACATCATCATTGGAAGCTTCAGTGTTGATTTTTACTGGTGGGTTTGCAATTTGGTCTAGTTTCTCTGCATCTTCATCCACTGTAAAAAACAAAGAGGATGCAAGCATTGAGTTCAAGCACCACTCACATTTAGTGGTCACAAGTGAGGTCTAACAGGAATGTAACAAACATTTCTTTTTCACTGACAAAAATATTCAATAAGCACTTAGTTATTAAAAAAAAAAAAAGACAAACCACCCCAAACCACCATCCATTACTTTCAATATTCTAAGTTAAATTTTACCACCAAAATTCAAAACAAGATGTATGATGCAAAATAAAGTGGGCTATGAAACCAATACTACACCGAGCATAGCCCAAAAGCCAAAAAAGCTATGACAACTAAGTTTAACAAAGAAGTGATAGCTAAAGAATAGAGATCTTTATGTTCAAAATTATCAAAATGAAATTAATGTATACTCTATACTTAACTGACAATTTCCAGCCTCGGTTACACTTTAAATAACTACAAACTCAGCAATGCATATTTTATTTCAAAATAGTAACTACACTAGCATTTCAAATAATGTGAGGCTTCAATAGGAATATCTGGAAATGCAAGGCAGAAAACTTTCCAATATGTCACATGAAGACAAAAACCCAATTATGTTACTCCAGATCTTTTAGTCTATATAACAAGAACTTTAATTTCAGATACCAAAAGTGGCCACTTTCAACAACGAAACATTATCAATGGAATGCTTGTCCTCTGATTATATGTTAAGAAAATATTTTTAAAAGACCTGTTACAGACCCACCAATATAAATTTCAAGTCTGTTGACTATCTCTTTAGAAATTTAAAAAAAAAAAACAAAAACACTACTATCAGCCACTGAAAACAGAATTCCTTTATATGACAGAAGATACCCCCCCCAAAAAAAGATGGTATGTATGTTTCAGAAAATCAACACCAAATATAGTTAATGATTTTGATTTAAATTTAAATATGTTAAGGTGTCAGAAAAAATGGACTCTTGCAGTTTCATATAAAAATGAAAAAACAAAAGCTAGATGGAGTCCAGTTACTATCTCTTTTAAATTATTAATTTCGTGGACACCACCAGACAACTACCTTTGATGAACTACATGGATGGGTGGAGTTTTCTAAGGAGTAGAGAAACATGGTCAGACCTGTGCTTTAGTAATATCACTCTGACAGCATAGTGGAAGATTGACTGGAGAGAGGAAGACAGGAGACAGGGAGACCAATTAGGCAGCCAATGCAATAATCAAGGTGAGAGGTGCTGAGGGCCTGAACTAGAGTGGCTGTAGGAGTAGAGAGAAGGTAACAAGAAAATGACTGAATATGTGGAGTGAGAGGGGGAAGCTGCCTCCGAGGTTGTGAGAGCCCTGGGTGACTGGAAGCTTAGTGGTGCCCTTGACAGAAAATAGGAAAGAAAAATCATGAGTTCTCTTTTGCACATATTGGGTTTGAGATACCTAGTCATCCAGGCAGCTGGTGAATCAATATAAAACATTTCATGATATTTCATCTGCAATTCACACAGGTTCATTTATTAGTGAAAACAAAGGTGCAAGGAGAGAAGATGCACAGTATTGAGAGATCTTACAAGTGAGTGACAACATTCTACTTTGTAAAACATTCCAACAAAAGAGCCTTAATTCTGACCACACTGATAAAAATAATGTGACAAGTACAGCACTGTATCTTGTACAAAAAAGCAACTGGCTAGGCTTATTAATAGTGCACATAAAATTACAGGGGAAATGTAATTCTCTTCATGGAATAACATTTTGAAGCCTCCCCATCCATCCCGTCCCTTGTTAGCAGAGGATATCACCTCATACTGTCCCAAGAAAGGAGAGGCCATTAGCCATGCAATCCATCTCAAAGCCATTCTGCTATCATTACTGTCCATTCTTTCTGTCTCTGCTCCAGCCCCTAATGAAGCAAGCCCTTCCCATCAAGGCCAGGCCCTGTAAGTGTGGTTATGCCCTCACAATCAACCCCTCTCTCTCATTTTCATTTTCTCTCTCTCTCTACTGGGGATCCTTTTCGGTCGCATACAAACATGCCCAAGTCTCCCCCATCCTCAAAACAAGCAAATAAATAAACAAAATCACCTTTCCTGGACACTGGCATCCCCTCCAACTATCATCCTCTATCTCTCCACTCTTCCATAGCCAAAAGATAGGAATAGCTGCATAGGCAACCTGTGAAGTCACGGGTATAGCCAGCTCTCAGACAAGGAAATTCCCCTTACCAATGCAGGTTGGCATCTTTTCTGTTACCTATAGTCTTAAGAGAATTGCAAAGAGAGGGCACAGTCTCACAGCTGGTATTTGTCAACGGCAGATCTTGAACTCAGATCTTCCTGGCTCTGCATCCGCCATCCTATACTACCTCTTAGCCAACTCCTAGAAAATGCTGTCATTGTTACCATACCTTCTCAACCTCTTCTAATCTATCTTCTGACCTTATCAGTCTCAACTGAAATTGCTCTCTCCAAAGTTATCAGAATTCTCTAACCACCAAATTGAATGGACTTTCCTTAGCCCTCATTTTTCTTCACCTTTGTAGCATCTGACATTACCGACTTCTCTTCCTGAATACTCTTTCTCCCAGTTTGGCATCGAAAGCCTTTCCCAATCAGGGCTTCAGTCCAGCTTTCCAGGCCGGACGTTACCTCTCTTTACTTTCTAATTGTCCAAAATTCCACTTCCTTTCTCCATGCCTTTGTATAGGCTGCCCTCCATGCCTAGAATGCCTTCTCTCCTCACTCTGTGGGTCTTAGAATCTTAAGCTACCTTCCAAGTACAACTCAAGTGCCCCCTTCCTATGTAAGATTTACCCTGGTCCCCAAGTTGCTTTGTATTTGATTTGTATGTGTTTCATATTTACTTAGCTATGTGGGTACATGTTGTCTCCTCCACAGAATGTAAGCTCCTTGAAGGCAAAAACTGATACCTTCTATCCCATCACAGTACCAAGACCAAGGACCCATTACCAGACCAAGGACTTAATCAATGGCAGTTGAAGGAATTACAGTAGCACTCATTTTCGTGTAACGTCAGCACCTATTTATTCAAGTTGAATTGGAGAGATATACATACACACTTGTTAATACTTCAGCAGCAATTAGTTTGTATTAGCATGTGCATATATAGAGATATATATCTCTATATATGCATGTATATATATATATATGTATATAAGAATTAGTAAAATCGTTTTTAAATATAAGGGATACCACTTTTTTTCCTGTTTAAATAATCTGAAGCAAAACATCAAATATATGAACTGCTTAGCTATGAAACTGTCTAAAATATTTCACTATCTTTTACAAAATAAGTGAAACAAAGTACTTCAAGGTTCTATAAAATAAAGCTTTCAGATATTTTGGTACATCATACAAAATGAGAAAAGAGTCTAGGACCACACACACACACAAAATGACTAAAAGACTCTCACCTGTAAAACCAATCAGTTAACTTAAGAAAAAAGCACATATCCTAAATCTAAAAGATTAAAATCATGATGCACAAAATTAGATTTCATGGGACAAGTATACCTTTTTACAATGCACCAGCTCTATGTCATGATTTCATTCCTGACTTAAAATCATTAAATTTAAACTTTTCTGTCAGGTTACATTGCTCTCCTTTCTTCAGACCTCTAAAGATGACCTATGATTTCATTAATTTATTCTTTAAATTACAATTTATTGGGGGTGGTAGTGTTTGAGTGCCTATGAAGGATAATGGCATCACCACTATTTAGAATGGCTGTGCAAGCCACATTTAAGGAAAAATTCCATCAATTTTTATCAAAATTAATATATCTTTAGAATTCTTTTATTATAGATAAAAACTAAAAACAGTTTTAAAAACTGAAATGACTTGATGGAAAATGCTGTCCACACACAGAGAAAGAACTATGGAGTCTGAATGCAGATTAAAGCATACTATTTGCTCTTTTTGTTTTTTCTTTCTTGTGGTTTTCCCCTTTTGTTCTGATTCTTCTTTCACAACATGACCAATGTAGCAATGTTTAATATGATTGTATATATATAGCCTATATCAGATCGCATGCTATCTTGGGAAGGGGAAAAAATTTAGAAATCAAAATCTTATAAAAGGGAATGCTGAAAACTAAAAATAAATCAATATAATTAAAAAGATAATTAAATTAAATTAAAAAAAATTAAAACAATTGAAATGACTTGAGAAATGGATGGACCCTAAACCCCTCTCTCCTCCTAAGTCAAGTTGCATTCAGGATATCTGAACTGAAATTCACCTTTTCACTTTCTAACGTGAGCAATGTCCAGACCCAACGTGGAATGCTGCTTTCCACCCTACATGACATCCCAGCATGTAATAAGCTGCTGATACCATGCCCACTACAGACCAGTACTAGAAGTTAAATGTCACATAATTAGGAGTAAGGTAAAATCCCATTTGGTAATACTGCAGTTTTCTAAAGTTTAATATCCTTTTATATCCCATTGGGCTATGATAAGAATAATTCTTTTTTAAAGAAAAAAACTTTAGAGCAAGATGTGCAATAGAACGTTTTAAAAAGTAGGAGAAGAATTTTACCTAACCCCCATTAGACCAGCTCTCCTGAAGGGCCATGGCAGGTATGAAATCACCAATAGTGTTACACTGGAGTGCCACATCAATCAGGAGCTAGGAATCTGCAATGGGTCTGGACATCACCACCCTGAAAAATGAGGGTATGCCATAAGTTACAAACGTGTTGAATTTTTTCCTGTTCCCAGGAAACTGGAGATAACGCAGCAGGTGGCTACTACCTGAGAAGACTGCTAGTACAGATGCACCTCATTTTAGACAAATTTCCCTGGTGAAATGTTTCAAATAAATGGAATTTTGATAAACTCACTACTTTAAATGGTTTATATAAAGAGATGCTCCACTGAAATAAGAAATAATTTAAAGGAATTGCAAACTGAGTAACCTCTAAAATGTGAATAAAAGTCCCTCAACATTCTGCAAGTATGGATTTTCACATATCAGATTTCCTTATAAAGGGCCACTCCTGTGGCATTGATTTAAAAATTTCCTCAGATCTACAAATTTCCCTAAAAGCATATATTGATCAGAATGCACGCCATCATTAGGTGGGGAGAGGGGAGAGATGGGGAGGAAATTTGGAACTCAAAATCTTGTGGAAGTGAATGTTGAAAACTAAAAATAAATAAATAAATTTAAAAAAAACCATATATTGAGAGGGGGGAGGGGGAGAGAGAAGGAAAGGGGGGGAGGAGAGAGGAAGAGAGAGTTCTGACCTCATCACTTAAGTAAACTTTTTTCCGTAATATCTTTAATTGCCACATCCCCACCCAACATTCTTGACCTGTCTACAGCATTTTTTGATGACCACCCTCTCTTCTCTGGGTTCTTGTGATACAGTTTTCTCTTGGTTTTCCTCCTACATGTTTAATCATACTGCTTCCCTGCTCAAGAAGCTTAGGTGGCTCCCTATCATCCCCAGTTTTCTGAGTCAGGCGTGTTAATACCTAATAATTCTGTGAATATCACCCATATCATGCCCTCTGACTGTGAGTATATCCTGGGCCCTTCCTTTCTCTCCACACTTTTGGTGAACCCTATCAGTTCCCAATCTGAGAAATGAGGGCTATCTCTCTGTAAGTGACTCTCAGATCTCTTGAGCAAGACCTGGTTTTTCTCCTAGGCTCCATTCCTGTATCTCTGACACCAACTCCTCTCTTTCCTTCCAATCCCCTTTCTTTCTAACAGCCCTACTTCTGTCATCCTTCTGGCTACCCTCAGTTCACAAGCTGGACTATCCCCTGCTTCTCACTCTCACTCAGTCATAGATCCAATCACTTACCAATTCTTGTCCATTCTATCTCCCCCAAATCTCGTGTTTATTCCCTTTCTCTATCCTCATATACCCACCAACCTTGTTCAAGCCCTCAGCATCTCACCCCTAGATTACTGTTTCAGGAAGCTTCCTAACTGATTCCTTGCCTCAAATATCCCTCCTTTATGCACCTACCAAAGGGACAGTCCTAAAGTAGAGGCACGGCCATGTCATTCTCCTCCTCAGTAGACTGCAGGGGGTCGCAATTCCTTCTAAGATTCAGTATAGACTCTTGTGGTTGGCACTTAAAGCCCTCCACAGCCTGGCTCCTGCCTACCTTTCCAAACTTCTTAAATATTACTCCATTTCATATGGTCTGCTCTCTTGCCAAAGTGGCTCTCCTGACTGTCCCCCAAGCCTAGAATTCACTCTCTCCAACTCCATCTCTCAGAATTCCTACCTCTGAGCAAAGATCAGGTCAGTCAGTCAATAAACATCAGGCAACGCAGTTCCTCCTATGAGGCTTTTCCTTATCCCAGCAGTTGCTAGTACTTTCCACTCCACCCTATAACACACACACACACACACACACACACACACAAACAAACAGAATATGAGGTCCTTTAAGGTCAAGGACTATTAACTTTGATTGTTAAAAATGCTTAACTGATATGCCCATACACAGTACAGGGTTCACATTTTCCTGCAACAAGTGATGTGTAGGTGATTACTATTTCTTATCCCTTTCCCCTCCAACTTTCTCAGAAAACATCCAGTCCTTGTATTTGGCACAGGGGAGATATGGGGACAGTCATACTGTTACTAGTGAAGTCAAGAATTCTTCCCCTAATGCAGAAGCCTCCAAAGGACAATTGTGCAAGTCACTGATCAAGGATTTGTACTCCTAATATTTCTTTTTAATCATACATTCTCAACACACGGCTCTAAAGAATAACACACCTACAAAATCTTTTTCTACATTCAATATAAAAATTTGGTCCATGTAGACTATCTCTATTGCAGAGACATTTCTATTAAGTATACATACATTCAACCTAGACCTACTTTTCTAATTATGGTTAATATTGAAGGAAAATTAGCTCCTCAAAAGGGCTTATCCATAGACATCATCAAATCCACATGGAATCCCTCTATTAATCTAGACATATATTAGCCAGAGAAGGAAGCTTAGTTGCTCTGCAATAAAAACAAGGATCAAGACAATTAAGCCTTCTCTTAGTCTGCTTGTTAAACCAATACTTATTGTGTGTGACACCTGGCCCACATACAGTCTGACCAAGGAAGGCAGAGCATTACAATTCTGCGGCATCTTGCAACCTTAGGAAGAGAACAAAAGCATGATGGTGATGACCACCGCTATGCTCATTACAGTACATCTATGTACGGTTATTTCATTTAAGTTTCCCAACAATCCTCTAAATATAATGTGCAGGGCAGATAGTAATTACCTGTATTTTTCAGGTGGTAACACTTCAGCAGAGAAGTTGTGACTTGCCTAAGGGCACATACCTACCAAGAGGTGAACTGAACTAAAACCCAAATCATGCCATTCCTGATCCATCACCCTCTGTAACACACTGTGCTGGCTGTCCCTTACAACTGAACTCCTTAATACCTATCCGCACTAAAAAGAATTACCACTGCAACCAAATTATAAGTCATTTACTCTAGGAAAAGTTGCCAACTCTTAGTTCTGTTTCTAACACAAAAGGAGGCAACAATATGATATTCTTCCATTTACAGCAATTCATCTAAAACATGATTATATAGAAATCCTTTTGAATAAAAGAAAATCACCCACAAAAGAGCTCCAGGGAATCAATTTTGTTGAAGCTGATCCCTCCTGATTATCATTTACCCAGATGGAATGACAGATCCAACATTCTATGAGGAGTAAGTCTTCCATTCAATCCATTTATAGTTAGGATGATGAACCTGAGATGTAGCTCTGGGACTGGAAGAAGTAGGATACTTCGTACCTCCCAAGCCCAGCGACTGAGGATTTCTTTATTCCACTGATAAGCAGGAATCCCAGAAGGAAAGTAGGGCCTTCTCCTTTAGTTGCTGAACTCCATCATTAGGCTACTCTGGAATCTTCTCCATTCTGGAAAAGCAGACAAGGGGCCCTCTTGTCTTAGCTCTGAGGCCTTTCAAGGTAGTTAATTCTCCATCCCCTGAAAGACTCAAGAGCCAGTAGAAGCCAACCCCGGCCCAAGAAGAAAAGGAAGTGAAGTGGAGGCAAGAAGAAAGAAGAAGAAAACCCAAATCCAAATTCAAAACAAAAAGAGAAAGAGGCTAAAAAATCATTTATAAAATCTCAATTTAAACATCACTAATACAAAGAGATACCTAACCTCCAACAAAAACACATGCAATAACAACAGCATTACAACAATACGCTTTGTTCTTCTGTTATTCTTAAAGGTTAATCAAATTCTTGAATTGAAATTTATTCCCTTGATGGTGATTATTTACATAACATATTAAAAGATTATTTCTCTGAATACAGCTCTTAACACCTCTAGAAAACAATGAGTGGGAAAAATGTGGGGTGATGACATCCAATATACCACTGGCCCTATGCTTTAATTCATACTTTCCTTATAAAGTATTTATTTTTACCTTTCACTTGAAAATTTTAATACCAACTATTTTGATACCAAACTAGTATCCAATCGAAGTCATGCTGAACTTAGGCATGGAAACTACAAAGGCTTGTTTATTCAAAAGACAATGCTAGGGAGTAGAAGATGAGTAATTGGTTCAAAAAAAGTTCACACCTAAGATATGTGCAGCATTTGCACAAATTAATTAAAACGCTCAGCCATAGAGTTGTGCTCTGAACACTTGGTAAATATATCAAAATATTCTATCTCATAAATGTCTTGGTTGAAAAAAAATTAACAAAACTCTGAATAAGCTAGACTTACAAGTTGCATTTACAGAATATGCTCATTCTTACAGATGAAAGTTACTGGAAACAATCCAAACTTACATACAATACATATTTAACACATTCCCCAAAATGCATTTCAAAATCTCAAACTCAAAACCTCTCTAAGGACAATTCTAGAAGCCCACAAAGCTGGCAGCACAGCCCTGCCAACTCCATGGGTAACAAACCACTTCTGGTTCAAGATCTACCAACTGACCTTTGGCTCAGCATTCCTGGTTGCTCAGATTTAAACCATAACCTAAGATAACATCTTTATATCATCACCCCAAAAGGTGAGAAGATCTCAAAAAAGCACTTTAAAAACCAATAAATGTCTTTAAAAAACAAAAACAAAAAGACCCAAAACATCAAATATACACAAGACACTTAACATAGGTCAATCCAGATACACACAGGGAGAGGAGAGCTGGCTTCCACATCCAAGTTTAGAATCTGGTCCAAACTCTTTATCGAAAGGAAACAGCATGTATGAAATCTGCAGTGTTACCCTGAAATAGCAGATCATACACAAGTCCCTAAATAAAACTGAACTCACAACCTCTGTGCCTGACAGTACTGAAGAGAAATTTTTGGCTGAGAGGAAAAAAGTATGACTTTCTTCCTCCTGTCTTGAAAAAAAAAATATATATATATATATATATATAGTATATTTTTTCCAAGACACATATTATACATATATATACACACAGACACACAAACACACGTATTTCTACCACCACAATTCTCTTATGTTAACTCTTCCATATGCCTTCATTTTTTTCTGTTCTCTAAGACATCATCACATAAGCGAGAAATTCCCCAGGTTCAAACAGGTGAAAAATGGAAGAAAAGAGAAATACTACTCTTCTGAATGACATTTGGAAGTATGGCTTTCACCCAGTAAATCCAAAAGCAGCTCATAAAAATACAACTTTACAACAAACTGTTTTTCGAAAAGGCTTCTATCATGACTTTTACTGTATGCAGACCCCTCCCACCCTCTTCTAGGTCAAATCATCTCCCAGTCACTTATCCATCTTTGATTTCACTTACAAGATATCATTAAGTAGTCTTCAGAAGTGCTCTTGCCACCATCATCTTCAGTTTTTATAGCAACTGTAGAACCAGGAAGAGTACTGGCTGCTTGGATCACAGCTTCTGTATCTGAATTGGTTACAAGAACTTCCTCTGATGCTATTGTGGGAGAATCAGCTCCTGACACAGAATCCTGGACCACATGTTCCAGATGTCCTTCAGGACCAGTAACAAGGTCAGCCACAAAAATCTGGTCAGGTAATCTAACAGTTTCTGTTATTAGGTCAGAAGTCAAAATGCGATCACTAATATCTAAAATTTCTTCAATGGCAATATCAGCTTCCAGAACAGGTTCAGGAACAAACACACCTTCTGTTACAAAATCATTTTCTGTGACGATATCAGGCCCTTGGACAACTTCAGACGCAAGGCCATGTTCAAGATTTATCCCATCATCCGTGACAACATCAGAAACTAATAGGGCTTCAGGAACTGATACAAAAATATGGTCTCCGTCGATACGGGCAGTACCAGCCATTCCAGACACTATCAAACAATTGTGAATGAAAAAAAGGTTATTTACTCAATTATGGGTACTAAATCTAACAAATGACAGAAAACGCAAGAACAAAAAATATAACTTGAATTGGCCAAGCATACAGTTTCTGCCCTTAAAAAGAAATTGCTGACAAGACAAATGAAATAAAATCCCACTAACTTGGAATTGGCAAGGGGGCCAGGCGAGGAGCAGCAAGAGTTAGTGAAGGCTGAATTAAAGGATTTTTTAAAAAATGCATTACATTATTTTCTAAACATAGTAGTATAAACAAAGATATGAATGCTGATAAAGAGAATGCAGCAATTTGATGAAGAAAGTACTATTTACAATAGGTCTACTTTATATAATGATGTATCCTAAATATGAAGTACTTTAACATACAAGAATTGCTGGCCTTAGAAATTAAAGGCATCTTTCATTTCTGGAACCCCTGGTTACCAAACCAAACCAAACAACCCTATTTATTTTAAAGCCTTCCATTTCAAATAATACTCATAAAATTCAGAGGAAGCATTTTGAAATTTAAAATTTTAAGTTTGACCTTGATAAAAAGACCAAGAAACAAAAGATGCCTTTACCTTCTGGGTCAAGCAGTTCTTCCATGTCCATATTAATTGTAAATTAGTGAATCAGCATTAATGAGCTTTTATTTTAAATCATTTGTTTTTTGAGCCGCATGGTCAATACTCCTTTTTAGTATTAATATCCTATGTAAATACAACCCTCTTACAACAAAGTATTCTGTATAACAAAGATATGTCCATGAGGCACCTGGAGGCAAGGAGTGGGGGAAATACTGCCTTCATTATCTAGATACAATTTTTTTTTTTTTTACAAAGAAAAATCTAGTACATTACATGTTTTCTCCAAACCCCTTCCCAAATGAGTCATTTTCCATAACAAAAAGTAACTTATTGAGTGCTATTTCCTCAGCAATTTTCATTATTACTACCATGTTGGTCCGACTACAGCACACCCTCCTAAAATGCTCTTTAAAAGGAAAAAATATATAGAGGTATACACTGAAAAATAATACAGGCCACACTCAGGTTTTATATAAGCCAGATTAGGGGAAGGGCGCGGGGGGGGTATGGCCTAGGTTCAGACCAAAATGGTAACTTACTGTTTAATTTAACAAGTTAGGAAGTGGCTAGTGGCCACCAATGGCACTTTGAACACCTAACTCCCAAATCTCTTTTCAATTTCTAGCCCCTTCTTCCAAACAGTGGACCGCTCCAAAGCACTAGTGCTCCTGTAGGCCTTTAGTGTTTCTATACATTTCTAGAAGAGACCAACAATAAGAATTACACACACATACACACACACATTTCATCATTAGTGAATCTGCATTAAGGAGATTTTAAATTATTTGTCTTTCAAATAACATGAGAAACACCCCTTTTCCTCACCCAGTTGGCACTGTAATCACTATAATCCAGTACTTTAACAACTTGACAATTTCATCAGTGTAAGTATTTTCCTCCACTTACAGAAAGGTGCAGATCTCAACTCCAAGACTTAGTAGGTCTTCTAGAGTTGCCGTGGCCAATGTGGAGACTCTCCAGGCTTAGCTAGACTGGTACTGGAACAACAGTCATTGGGGGCCGAACTGGAAGCCTTGCCAACTTGGTAGGAGCTGCCAGAGTTTCTACCTCTGAGAACCCGGGGGCACCTCCTTGCCACAAGGAGGAAGCAGAAGAGGACTTTAGTGGCAAGGTGGGATTACTATATGCAGGTAAAATCCTGTTACAACAAAGGGGGGAGCAATTTAATTTTTAAAATTACATCATTTGATCATAAATATTAAAGTCTTCAACATACAAGACTTGTTGGACCCAGAAGTTGAAAAGCATGTTTCATTTCTTGAGCTCTCTGGTCTGAAAAAGTTGGTTTAGGTTTTTTCTTTCTCTGAAAATTCAGAGGAAAAAAAAAAAGCACTTTGAACTTTGGTAAAACCACTAAAAATGAGGGCAGTCTGGAAAAAGAGGACCCCTAGCCAAACCCTTCCTGGACCTTTTATTTTTATAGTGCTTTCTTTTACATACATTATCTCATTTGACCCTGGAAAAATAAGGATCCTGGGAGGTAGTGGATAAGAATTGTGCCTGGGTTCCATCTGAGTTCAAAGGCAGAGGGATAGAAGATAGAATGCCAAGTATGGGTAGTACCAGTTTAGCTGGAATATAATACTAGTACCTGAATCAGGAAGCAATGTGAAAGTAGTCTGGAGGAGGAGGTTCAAATCAGACTCTGAAGGGTTTTTAATGTTAACCAAGTGTTTACATTTTATTCTAGAGGAAGGATTCTTGAGCAGGGGAGGGGGCAACTAAGTGAGACTGGGGCTTCAGAAAGATTTTCATAGCTGTGAAGGGGATAAATTGCAGGTAAGGACAAGAAGCAGGAATTAGGAAGCTACCTGCAATAGGATAGGCCAGAAGTGATGAGGATATGAACTCAGGTAATGTCTATGTGAATAGGGAGAGAGAAGGGGCCAGGTGCATGAGGTGTGGTGGGGACTCAATGGAAAAAAACTGGCCAACTGACTGGAGACGAAGGGTGAGGGAGGAAAAAAAAAGGTAGAAATGACTACAAGGCTGAGAACCTGAGAGACTGGAAGGATGGTGGTACGCTCAAAAAAAAAAAAAAAAAAAAAAAAAGGAAGTTAGGAAGAGGAGAATATTTGGAGGAAAGATAATGAAATAAGTTTTGGCAGGTTGAATTTGAGATGCCTATGGGAAATCCCAGATGAGATGCCTGCTTTACCAACTGCAACTAGGCTTAGATAGATTTAGAAATTACCTGCAGAGAGATAACAACCCATGGAGGTTGAAAACAAAGACAGGAGGTGTGGAAGGGAAAGAAAAAAAGAGGACCCAGGAGAGAGTTTTGGGAAACACCTTGGGTGAGAGAACGAGGAACCAGAAAAGAAGATCGAAGGAACAGTGAGGAGGGTCAAAAGCTCCAGAGACCAGAAGGATGAAGACTGAGAAAAAGCCATCAAGCTGTAACAATTAAGATAATCTTGTCCAGTGGTTTTTCTACTAAAGAATTCAGTATTCTGACTCTCCTTTTCTCCTTCCAAATACCTTATACTTCCACCTAAATCTCCTACTACTCATCCCAGCACGGAAAGGTCCAGGAGCCTTAGAAGAAAGGGGTATAACTAAAAAAGCCAAAGTACAAAACCCACCAGGTTCAAAAGACTTCTTTTTACTTGCTAACTATCCCCTTAGCAGAGTGGTCTTTGGATCCCCAGGGCCTAACAGTGAAGTGCCCTAGCACACTTTGGTGAGGGTTCAGACTGGATTTCATCAATGCAGAAACTCCCTCCCTCCTTCCATCCTTGGTATAATTTACCTATAATTTACAGAGACGCCTGGGGTACTGAAAGGTTTAGTCAACAGGAGCTCACATAACTAGTAAGCCTAAGGGGCAACACCTGAATCCAACGCCTCTGGATTCAAAGGCCAACAATCTCTTACATACTGCCTTCTTTGTACTTTAAGAAACCAAAATTAAAATTATCAAGATAGGCCTCTTCCACAGATTAAAAAGACAAACTTAAACCATGATACATCTGACTGAGTAAAGAAATGAGCAGATAACATTTGGATTTCTCATACTTAAAAGATGCATGTCAATGGGGAAGAAAACTCCCTCCCCACCAGGGTAGGTCAGAAACTTCTGGTCTAAGCCCGAGGCACTGAGCAATTAAGGGACTTGCTCAGGCTAAAACTGACAAATTGTCAGAGGTGTTGGCATGCCTTACATGTAAGTGTTTGTTTACAGACCATGACAGGCTAAGGAGGCAGAAAAAAATCAAGCTAAAAAGTTAGGAACAAACTTAAAAAATCACTTGGAAATTAAGAAAATTTATTTCCAAATCCAACTTGACTGCAATCCTCAGCTTTTCAGAAACTCATCTGTTATGAAACAAGGTAAGCCTATACATCGAAGTCAGCATGAAGGCAGATTCTGTCCATTTTCTAAAACTGCCAAGCTACAATGTGTAGTGAGGGGGGGGGGGGGGGGGGAAGCAAGTACTTGAACACCAGAGGTCCCTCCTTCCTTATGCCCCTACAGGCTAGGTTCATTTCTCAAGTGATCTGCCAGAAAAGGGGGCTGGGGTACAGGATCTCATCTAGTCATTCCAGATGATTCTAAGAGGAGCCTAGGTCCAACTGCAGTCTCCACATACAGATCCCAGATCCATCTGAGCATCAACAGGCACACCTTAGAGCAAACTCAAGCAGCCTGGTTCACCTGACTAGTTCTAGGATTCTCTTGGACCAGTGCGGGTCTTAACCTTGGGTCCGTGAGTTTTTGGTTTTGTTTTTTTTTTTCTTTTAAAGATTTTGACAACTGTATTTCAAGATAACTAGTTTCCTTTGTGATCCTATGTACTGTATTTCATGCATTTAAAAACTATTTTCAGGAGGTATTTACCAACTCTACCAAAGAAGTCCATGACCCAACAAGATTAAGAACTCTTCCTTTCCAGCTAAGGTTAAGCCACAGAGAGGCAAGCACCAGCTGGGCAAGAGTAGACCCACCTAACAGAAGCCTGTGCTCACTAAACTGGCTGGTTACTCTGATCACTAACAGGTCTGTGTAAGCAGGTTTCTTTTCCTTGTTAGCTTGAGGGACAGGGCTTAACTTTACTAAACTCAGGTGTTTTCCATAGAAATCTCAAGGGTTTAACAAGTAGAATGACCACTTCTGTAAATGGCAAGAAAACCCAAGGATTTCACTTGGGTAGTTGTAAGAATTAAGCTGCATTCTGAATGATAAACTATACTTTGAGAATCTGAAGTTTATTATACACAGGGAGTGAAATCAGCTACTCTCAAGGTAAATTACCTCCCACCTCAGACTTGGTTGCTAAGGCCTAAGGAGTTGCTTAAACAGGTATAAAGAGGTAAATTAACTTGCCCCCAGTTCACAGAGCTGGTGTCCAAGACAGGACTCTGCGCCCAGAACTCTAGCCACTAAACTGAAACAGATGCTCAATCATCAGATCCGTTTAGACATGCCATTAGCTCATTACTAGGAACTGGAATCTGGTATCAGGTAGAAATGTCTCAGACAAGGAAGGGTAAGTTACATAGATACCAAAGGCACAATGGATTGGGTGGTCTGATGTGAGGGACTCCAAAGATAGTGTCATACTGAATTCTGAAGGCACATTTAAATCATTAAACTACAAAATGTGTAACTTTACAAATTTGTTTACAGCTATCCTCTCCTAGGAGGTAACATTCTGAAGGTGAATTGCTGAGCTTAGAGTCAGGAAGCCTTGGGCTCCAATCCCTTCCTTCTCTGACATGTTATGTGACCCCATTCCTGTTACTTAACCCCTAAGTGCCTCAGCAAACTCCCTAGGGCTGATCTACCAGCTCATGGAGGGATTGGTTGGTTAGTGAAGGGATTTCCTCATACAGATGAAATCACAAGGTTTTGTTTTGTTTTTTTTTTGCAGCCTATTCAACAGAAGTGCGCTCTTCCCCCACCCCAACACATTTAAGAATTTAACCACAACTTCATTCTCTATTAGTACCCCCCCCCAAACCTAGTATTTCAGAATGTTCCCTATATTCCTTCCACTGATGTAGATTTATGATTGCCACTGCCGATGCCGGCATGTCGACGCTCCACCCCCCCAAACAGACTACTCAGCAGGTGGTCTGTGAGGTGTCAAGATGCCTCGGCAATCTCAGACACACACAGTCCCTATCAGACTGTATTCAAAGCTTTCTAACTTGTGTTCTGCTGGTATAGTCTCTGAGAAGCCACAGTCACCAGCATGCCATGAAGCCATGAGGAGGCTTCAGACTGAGGACACTTTTAATCCTTCTCTCCAAAGAGGAAAGATGGTGGATGAGGGGTTTTGAGCTGGGGCCAAGGTAGGTTGAGGCAGCTAAATTTGTATATCCTAGATTCTAACCAAGTAGAAAGCAAGGTGCTCTGTGGAGAGCAAGGAGGGCAAGAGTGAGGATGGAGACTGTAGAGATGAAAAACAAGTATAGAAAAGTCCCTGGGACAGAACTAAACAGTGAAAGAATATTATGCCATGTGAACAGTTTGTGTGTTTGGGACTGTAAATGCTAATGAAATTCAGGAAGGGAGAACTGAAACTTGTGTTCCCCACATCTTGGATGGAAAAAAGGAGATGATTCATCGCGTTTTCTAGACCCCTGCTGTGTGCCTGGCCCTAGGATTCGGTGCTCAACCTAAGAATTTAACACTCCGAGCTGTCCAATAAACAAAATGGAATGCCTTACGTGGTCCTAAGCTTCCTGTCACCGTAAGGGTTCAAGCAGGAGCTAGCTGACTATGTCAAGCATGCATGCTATAGTGGAGATTTCCTGCATGGGGTTTAAGGCTCAACTAGAATTCTAAGATCTCTTGGGTACTGCAGTGAACTTCACAGGCGATGCTGGGGCATGTCATTTTTCCACCAGTGAAGTTAGTTCTTGCCATCAGTGTAAAAACCACTGCCAGACAGTCATAACTAGACAACTTGAATGTGGGTAAAGTGCAAATTAGATTATAGCACAACCACCTTGATCTCGAGAGGCAGCATGGCGTAGTGGAGAGAGTGCTGGACTTGGAGTCAGGAAGACCTGGGCTCAAATCCTGCCTCCACCGCTCCCTAGCTGTGTGACTGTGGGCAAGTCACTTACCTCTCTGAGCCTCTGAAAATCAGGGATTAACCTTTGCAGGACCTAGATCTCACAGGGTTGTGAAGATGAAATGAGATAGTGCCTGTAAAGGACTTTGCAAACTTTGAAGCACTATAAACACATCGGTGGTGGTTGTTATTATTATTATCATCATTACTATTATTATCATCTTGCTCCCACCTACCCAAGACCATTTGGCTGGACAAAGTTGCACAATCTGATCCATCACCTCCAGTCTCTCTCATAAAACCTAAAATGTAAAGAAAGGGCTGGCTATCAGGCCACAGTGGCTTCTTTGCCTCTCCCACCTGCTCCTCCAAAGGGCTGGAAATCTCTTCATATGCAAGGACTATGTAAGATAGCTTTTTCTTCAGCATAGCTTATGCTCCCAGAAGGCCAGGACTGCTTTTTCTGTTGTCTTTGTAGGCCCTTAATAAAGGTTTGTTGAACTGAAGTTGGGATACTTCAGTTATCTGGATGGAAATGTGCATATGTAAATCAAGTCTAGTCATAATAGATCCAGACAGAGCAAGTTGTATTTGTTATCTTCTAGCTTAAAATTACAAACCTTAAGAAAGGTTGTAGATGTTAAAAACTGTAGCCTCTATGGTGGGAACAGTAGAGTGAGATAATATGCCAGAGTGTCTCATGCCAAACCACTTTTTAAAGTTCCAGGATTTTGAGTACTGTATTTCTGTTAATGGTGAGTATTACTGTTAAGGTTAGCAGAAAGGGAACCCTTTTTTTTCTTTAAATATATTTTTAGAAAGGTCTACTGTGATCTCTTTTTAATTTCCAAGGGATAACTATTTCCAGCATAGCTTATCTTCACATTTATAATAGAAATCAATGGGAAAATCAACCTAACTTCATACCAAAATTCATTTCAGAGTAAAATTTTCCTTGCTTCATATTAATGAGGAATGTCTCTGGTTTAATTGAATACAGGCAGATAACAGGAAACAATTTGAGATAATCCATGATTAACCAGAACTGGCTTCTATATTTTAACAAGATTCCTTTCCTTAACTGTCTCACTCTTTTATTTGCTCTATATACAAAAGTTAGATTGAAATGAAAATTGTCTTTTTTGCTCACTGCCAGTCTAACTGCTAATTAAAATTTATAAATGGAATTTAAAACAATATAAAATGCTGAAACATATTGGAAAGGAACTAAATATTACCAATGCAAATGAAACTCAACTTGAAGTTACTGACCAAGAACCCAACAGAAAACAAATCAGTACAAAATCTTTACAGTAAGGTTAACCAAAAAAAAAAAAAAAAGTAATAACAGAGGAAAAATTTTTCACAGGAAGCCTGGGAAAAAGCTAGCAGGGTTACATTTCTTCAACAACAACAACAACAACAACAACAACAACAGACATAATAACCATTAACAAAAACAATCAAAGGTACATTTGAAAAATCTTACCCAAGCACCCTAGCCTATGTCAAGGCAGAAGAAAAAGAATTAACAAACAAGCAAGGAAGTGAGATGCTCTTGTTCTGATGCCCTCTAGTCCTGGAAAAAAACCAGTAACCCTTGGGGGCTCTCTTTTTCTTCTGTTCCCCCCGCCCCCACCTTATATAGTTGTAATCAGTGTATATACAATTCAGGTTGCTGATTTCACACTGCATCACCTTATATAGGTCTTTTCATATTTCCTCACACACTTAATATTTATTGTTTATTTTTATGGTTCAAAATTCTAATACCAACTGTTCCCAAAGATAAAAGTCTTATTTTTGGCTCCACACAATCTCTACCAGAGTTTCAGCTACCAAACATTCTTGCATTTCATCATCATCCTTTCCTCAACAACAACAAAAGGGCATTTAAAGGCACCTAATTTTCTACAGCACTGTGCTAGGCACATTGATAACTTTAAAACACATTGTCCCTGCCCCCCAAAAGCAGAGAATTTAGAACTTAGAAACTAAGTTTTATTTAATACTCCCTCTTCAAAGTCACATATTGGTAAATATTAGCCACCTCAAGTTTAATTGGAAAATTAACAGAAAATAGCCTTCTTTCTACTAAATATAGGATTCATTTACCGGTGATATTTAGGAGACACAAATCCAAACTACAAATAACAAAAACAGAACTCTGGTATATACACACCAAGAGAAGTTTAGAGTTACCATATACTCTCCAACTCTTTTAAAGAGGACTTCAAATGATACTATTAAAATACCATTTGGAAATCTAGGAACTCCAGGCCAAATCTAGAGTTGTCCTGACTTTGATCAAACTCAAGACTATTTCTCCAGAGTCACAAAAATATGTCAAGGTAAAAGTTTTACTTCCCTGGCAGCCAGAAGGAAAGAAATTACTGGATTTAATACAGGGCTTAAACCTGAAGACGGTGAAAGAGGATATAAAAGAGTAGAAGGGTGGTTAAAAGGAACTCTAAAGAAATGATCATCAAATTGGATTTTTTGCTCCTACAAAGAAAAATCTACATACAGTAATCACCAAGAAGGGTTAACTTCTACAGTAAAGTGAAGTGATTAATTCAGTCAATAAACAATTTAAGCACACAGAAATTCTCTGCCAGGGTTCGACACAAGCTGGGAGGTGGTCTTTAGGAACATTTAGAGAACCATAATAGGAACTTATTTTATTCTATACTCTGCCACATGTATGTGGTGAGAGTGAAGGGTTAGAATGTCCTAATCCACTCATTCCCCAACAAAGAGTTTTGAAAATACAAGTTCGAGTCTCTGACAGGCACATGAACACCACCTATAATGTTAATCCATTGTCTTTTTAGCACGAAGTCCTCCATAACTCAGGTTCATAAATTCATAGCTGAAAGGGAATTGAAGGCCAATGAGTCCCCCCCCCCATACCTCATTTTACAGATGAGGAAACTGAGGCCCAGAGCAGTTAAATGACTTGCCCAGGGTCACAGTAACAGGCAGTATTTGAACCTAGGTTTTCCTGACTAAGTCCAGTGCCCTAACCTAATTACACCAATGACTTCCTGATACTCTAGGGCCCAATCCCTGCTCTGCTCATCACTCCCCCCAGTCTCTACAATTGACTTCTTCCAGTCAGGCTCCACAATTCTCCTCTGCCTCTAGGAGCTGTTTCCCATTATGTTCTCTCTTCTATTGACTCAGACTTAAGATGTCGAACCCTCCTAACCAATCTCCTATTCACAGGATCAGAGATCTCTAGCAGGAAGGGTTCCAAGAGGCCAGGCTCTCCCTCTGCTTAAAGACCAGTGCTCTCCAAAAGTTCACTCTCTGCAATTGGTTTCTTATACTCAAATTTAGGTTCAGCCTCCCAAACTCCCCCTAAGCTCTCATCTCTCCTGTTTGATAGGTTGTAACATCCCATCTCACCTTGAGTCTGTCTTTACAGCCTCACAATCCTCTGCTCTGTCCCCCAAGTTCCACATCACTCCCCCTAATGGAGTTAAGCTTCCCTGTAACTGAAGAACAACAAAAAGTAGCTGATATAAGGAGAAAAGTGATGGAATTGGAGCTGAAGGATCTTAGTACAAACCAGGGCTCTGCCGTTCACTACTCAAGTGACCTCAGGCAAGTAATTTCTGTTCTCTGAGTCCAATTCCTCATTTGTAAAATGAAGGGGGTATGACAAGAAAACCTTTAAGGTCTTTCCCAGCTTAAAATCTAAGGTCACCACTCTGTTGCTTTTATTTATTCAAAATTCTCAACTTTCTTACTTATTCAAAAAGTTCAACGTGGCTCTTCTGCTGATTTTCAAAGGGTTACAAATAATTCAAATACACGAGCTTACAATGTCATATGTTTTCCCTTTAAAAAGCACATTCTCACAAAAGCCTCAAAAGGAAAGTAACGTGACCATGGTCACCCCCATTATATAGATGAAGAAACTGAGGCTCAAAGTAAGTGACTTGCTCAAAGTCACATAACTAGTGTCAGAGAAGAGACCTGAACTAGGTCTTCTTAGACCATGGCTTTCCCAAACACCTATGGCATCTTTTTCTAACACTCACATTGAAATGACCATGGCTAAGGAGTCTGTTAAAAGATGCCCAGCATGTAGTAAGCGTTTAATAAATGCTTGCTGAATTGAATTCTTACAAAGGAAATAAGTGAAAGATATATTTCTCTCATTTCCCTCAGTATTTCATACTGGAAGAAAATTTCAGAGAATACAGCGGCCAAAGCTGCAGATTACCATATGGAAAACTATTTCTCCTACATTCCCTCAGTGATCACTCAGTTTCTTTGACCTGGTGGAAGCACTTAGCCCCTAACTTTATTAAGCAATGTGCCTTCTTAAGGGTATTCTAGAAAACCAATTCATCAAGCATTTCATGTATGCAAGCACATACATAAACATCAAAACATAACCTCATTAAGCAGTTAATGATTCAGTTGAGTATTTCATTTTCTGAGTAAATATACAGCACAATATTATAAGAATTTCCCCAAAGACCTAACACGTAACTACAAGAAAAGACACATTAACAAAACAGGGATGACTAGTTCTGCTTAAAGAAATGAAACAGTTCATTTGGATTAGAGAAAGAACCACTGCTCAAAGCAACACTTCTGAACTATAATTATTGACTGTACTTTAAAAAAATGAAAATGTTTTACCCAAATCCTGCATTATCATAGTATGGGGCACTTTGGATTCTTGCGTCTGCAATCCAAGACTTCCACCACCTGGATCCATACTGGGACCAAGTTCATTCGCGAATATCTGTAAAATTAAATGGAATGTTTGAAATAAATATAAAAATCACACTAGTTGTATTGGGTAAGAGATTTCAATTTACAAGTGTCTCAACAAAGACAAAATAAGTAATTAAATGAGATGCTTTGTGCACCAACTTCATAAATAATGAGGAAGAGGGGAAACAGTTTCACAGCAAGGAGAAGGAACCTAATTTTCCAGTGCTCAGCTTTTGGTGAAAAATCTGATCTTAATCCCAGTACATAAGACTTCCCAAAGAACAAAAGGGCAAGATGTGTAGTAAATCAACTCTATCCAAACTCCTTCTTCCAGACCCAAACTAGCCTTGTCAATAGCCAAAATAGCATCAGACAGCTGGGCTCAAGTCAGGGCTCTTAGTTCTATAAAGAAACATGTTCCATGGCTATTGGGAAACAAATGCCTAATGGGGTCCAGCTCAAGAACAGATCTCTACTGTGCCCTTCTCCATGCACTCTAGAAACCTTCCAACTGGTACTAGAAAGCAGTTACAACAAAACAAAGTCCAAAGGTTCCCTAACATAATTCTCACAAATATGGGACTCTGGGGGTCAGTGAAGACTTCTAGTTTTCCTCCACTGTATCCTACCTTTCCCCTACCACGGGCCCAGGTTTAAGATCCTCTGATTTGGTCCCAGAGCTACTCCAGTCTCCCTGGGTTCTGCCAACCAGTAACACTTCTGGTTTAATTCCCCAATATTCTTTTTGTCCTCTCCCAAGGTTTTTGAAGCCTCACGAAACTTGACTGCTTCCTACATTTAAGGACATTATTAGATATGCCACAAACATTTAGCAAGTGGTTATTTTACTCTAGCAGTTTACCTTTATACTTCAAAGTCTTTAAGTGATTTTACATTAGTCTAAACACCTGGTCACAAAACTACAGAGCTGAGTTATTGAATCTAATTTAAAGGTTTCATTTATATACATAATATTCATAATCAGTTATTGCAAAGTGAAAACAATACTCAAGTACAATAGTTATTCTTATTTTGACTATTTTCCCCTCTCCTTGTAATTTTTTTAAGTAATTTACCTAAGAAAAATTTAAAGTTTAGTGAGGATGTACTATTACTCTTACCACATGTGCTTAATTAGAATGGGCTATCCTTTACAGAACATGAGATTACAATAATGTTTTAAAAATCCATCCTTGCAATGGAAGTCAGTACCTGTTCTCCAATTCATTAAAACAAGAAAAACAAGAGGCTCCCTAGGTAATCCCTATAAACAATACCTTATGAGTTATACACAGGGCACACATACTAGAGCAACGTAAAGTGAAAAGAACAGTAAAAATGACTACCTAGGAGAAACTTAATTTAGAAGTTCTATTAAACAGCCCTCCCTCCACATCCCTTCTTCAAATATAGTACTCCTGCTGTTTTCAGTCATGCTCCAATGCAAGTTGAGACTGGGACAGTTCAAAAGTCAAAGTCATCACAATAAAACAAATGTGGGTCCCCATAAATTAAAATACTGTTGGATGCTATTTAAAAAAAAAAAAAACAACTGCATCAGTATATAATTTTAGGCTTTGCAAATCTCAACTGCTTTGTTCATGACTTAAAAACACACTATTTATTATAATAAAAAATCTAGACCCTAATTTTTTATTTGTAAAAATGATGAAACATTGGTTAACTACCGTCATAAGAACGTTTTGATTAAAAAAAAAAGAAAAAACACTTAATATGATAATCCTGCAGGTATTTTTTTGATTTTTGTTAATTCAGTACCAATTCGTATAGTTATTTTCTTTGGAAAACATCAGCACACCACGTATTATAAGAAAACATTCATCTTCATATTTGAAGGCCTGAATTCTTGCACGTTTCAATAAAGTCTACATCGCTAACTTGGCTAAGGGGGTACTGTGGAGGGGGGCTTAAGTGCCTTTAAAACTCAGTTTTTAGCAACAGAAGTTTTCTACAGACACATTCATCTATTCCAACAAAAATATCGTACCAGATCACTTAGGATTCAACCATCTGATTCATAATTAAAGCAACGTCTTGCAGGCACATTTCTGAACCACATTAACATATTATCTTTATAAATAAAAGGGAACCAAGGACAAACTTTATCCTTGCCAAAAGTCCACTGTAAATATTAGGGGAACTAATACGTAAACTGGAGCACTTTTTGGAACGGCAAACACTAAGTTCATTAACAAAAAACGAGGTGTGAGGATCGTGGCATATTTAATCGTTAGAAAGGACTTCCCAAGGGGTTCCCTCATTCGTCCATCTCACCGAATCAAAACACCAAGTGGGATTTCAAATAAATGTTTTTCTTTCACCTTTAAGGGGACCAGATCGGCAGAGCAGAGTCTCCTCTCCCTCAGACCACGCACTTCTCTGCACTGCCAAGGCAGCGGGGCGGGAAGGGGGGGGGGCCGGGGGAGGGGGGGGGAAACGATACCGAGTCGAGGGGAGGGGGGGGGGAGGAGGGAGGGGGGAGAGTGAGAGAGACAGAGACAGGCAGAGAGAAACTGCGAGACACACAAAGCCCCGGCAGGCTGAGGTCCGAACCGCAGCGTTTTTCCGAGTCTCCCAGCATCCCGCAACAGTCCCGTTTCCCCCACCTTGTCAAATCCCAAGTTTCCTTCACGGCAGAAAGCATGCCACGTGTCCCTTTGTTTATTCCCCATTCGCCTCGGCCCCGGCCCCGACCGCAAACAAGGGGACGCGAAAGGGGAGAACGCGCCCGGGACCCTGCACACGCACACCCACTCTCCTCCCCGCCCTCTCTCCCTCCCACCTCCTGGTACCGCCGCCGCTGCCGCCGCCGCCGCCGCCGCTCGCCCGGCACGGGCCAGCCCTCAGCCTCCGCCCCCCTCATCTCATCTCCCCTCCCCTCCCCTAGACTGCATCGGGAACCAAGATGGAGGCGGCGGCGGCCACAGCCGCACAGGACCCCTTAAGGGCCCCCCCGACCCCCCCATGCGTGTCCCGAGGTGCCCGGCGGCGCCCTCGCCTGGCGGTGCCACCCTCACCCGGGGTGGCAGGAGCGGTAGCTGTGGGGCTGCCGCGGCCGGGGGCGGGGATGAGGGGAGAGGAGGAGGCGGCGCCTTCGCCTGGGGCCGGGCCGCCACGCCACGCCACGCCTTGCCACGGGGCCGCAGCTTCTTCACAGCTTTGTTCTCCGCCATTTTCCCAGCGCCCCAAGCAGCCGGCGACGGCGGTTAGGGTTCCGCGGCGTCTCGAGCTGCGCCCGCTGGGCTTGGGGGCGAGGGGAGCCGCTAGCTTCCCCCAACTCTAGGAGCCTTCCGGTGGCGGTCGCGAGAAGGACGGCCCCCTCGGCGCGGCCTGCGTAGGGCCTAGCCACCGCCTCCGCCTCCTCCATTGTTCCCCACCCCCTCGATTCAATTCTCAGAGCCCGCGCTTCACCTCCCCCCCCCACAACCGTTACAATGGACACTGGGGACTGACTTTCCTTACGGCTGCCTCCCGAAGCCGCCTTACCTGCCGCGGGTTGTTCTGAGGCCCGGCAGCTCTCGGCGTTCCAAAGTGGGGGGGCCGTGGCCGTGAAGCACTGAGGCCTTGCATTCGAGTTCCCTAGGTCTAAGGGCCTGGACCAATCAGAGGCTACCCTGGGCCCGGAGTGCGCGCCGCCGCGGCCTCCTTCCCCGCGCCGTTGACGAGCCCGGGCCGCATTACGTCACTCTTCGCTGCAGGGTAGGGGACCGAGAGGGAAAGCGCGCGCGCGCGAAGCAGCAAAAGAGGCGCCAGGTTTGGGCTACAATGCACCGCTGACTCGTAGCAGCAGGGCTTGCTGCGCTGGGCTAAGCGTTAATGCGCAAGCGCCGTCCACATCTTGACGCGCCGAAAAAGGATCCCTTTTTGGAGGGTTTCCCGAGGGGCGGGGGGAAGGAGAGAAAGAGCGAGCGAGCACGAGAACGAGCGAACGAGAGGGTCAGCGATTGAACGGTTTTGTTACTAAGCGCGCACTGCTAGCCGCCGTACAGAACCTAAGCAGTTACCCTCTAGGAGCTTACACTGCCACAGAGGCACACGGGGACAAGTTCCACATAAACCGATGCTCCCCTTGGGGTCCCCGCCTCCCCTCACATACACACACCCCTGTCTCCCCCCCATACACACGCTACACACACACACACACACACACACACACACACACACTCCCCTCAGTCCCTCACATTCTTTTTCCCAGAAAAACCGAAGGCGGGTAGAGATTAAAGATGAGGGAGAAGGCGACCGGACAGCAAGGATGATGAAGTATCAAGGCCGACGACCGGCATGTCCGACCGGAACCAGGCCTCCTTACCTCCACGAATCCCACCTGGAGGCCAGGTCCGTGCACCTGCGACGCTCGCTGAAGAATCGAGGAATCCGTCTCGATTTTCCCCTTTTTTTTCCTGTCCGGACGCGAGATTTCATTGGTGTAGGGAACTTCCAATGAGGAGACTCCCTCTGCCAAAGCCGGTCCGCAACAGTTTAGCAACTTAGAGTCCCAGTTGCCTAGAGCACTGAGAGGTTAAGCAATTTGCCAGGGGTCAAACAGCCAAAAGGTAGCTAAAGGGACTTAAATCTCCGTACTCTGTGGGCTCCAATGGCTTCCCACCCCACCCCTAGTCACCTAAGTCCCACTGCCTCGAAAGTGCCTAGGACAAAGCAAAGAACTCCCCCTCTCTCCCCCCACCATCTGCCTGAATTATTTGACTATTCCAGTGGAAAATGATTTTTCTGAA
This sequence comes from Vombatus ursinus, assembly GCF_900497805.2. NCBI lineage: Eukaryota > Metazoa > Chordata > Mammalia > Diprotodontia > Vombatidae > Vombatus > Vombatus ursinus. Next base: position 6,311,397 of record NW_020944469.1, on the reverse strand, counting down.
TTTATCCAAGCCGTTGCTTTAACTCTCTACTATGTATAGACAGTACCCTCCATCTCCTGGGCAAGTTTCCAACATAGCAACAATCGAAAGAACCGACTGGGCAGGCAATGATTTGCAACCCCTCCCCCCAGGACACAAAAGAGGGGGTGATTTTCTATTGTGGGCGCACAAACAGTACGAAATGGGTCTGTGTTGGTAGCAAGTCAAACACCCCACCGACGAAACAGAACAAAACACATTTTCACACTAAAAAGCCTTGTAGGTGCCCTACAGTGATTTACAATAGACTTTTGGGGAATGTTATCCGTGGTACAGTGGAGGGAAAAAAACAAAACACAACACTGGACTTGGGGGTCAGAGAACCTGGTTTCAGATCGCAGCTTCACTACTCACTACCAGTAGGACTTGGACAGTTGTCCACTTAACTTTTCGGACTCTTACTTTGCTCACCTATAACACAAGATGGGGTGGGGCAAGTACTACATGCCCACTACAGGAGATCTCATCTCAGTGGGTATTCTCCCTCCACACCTACCCATCCTGTTTACAAAACCCTTCCTGTCTTGCCATAACCTTGACAAAGAAGGTCTACCCAATATATTGAGGGTCTTGTTTTTGTCTGGATTCACATCCATATCATTGGACATGCAGACTGTCCCTCAATTATCCTTCAGTCTCACTGCATGACCAACCCATTTGCTTTTTCAATAAAACATTTTTGATGGCACATCCTGTACACTGCTTCAGAATTCCTTGTCTGTAATGGGGTGCCCCTCACTCCACTCCCCCTCCCCCCCCCCCGTCTCTCTCTCTCTCTTTCTCTCTCTCTCCATTTCCCTTTGGGTGGCCCTCAACTACAATTCTTTGGAAACAGAGTTTTAATCCATGACTCATAGCCATGCATTACCAGAAGAACGATATGAAAAAGATGAGCATTGCTATTTGCAGTGACAAGCACAGGATGGAGACAGGGACTCTGGGACTGCAATTTCAGTGGCATAAGGAACCCCCAAGAGGAAATTCCCTCCACCCACGCAGGCCAATACCTTATATGCTCTGAGAGTTAAAGTGACCTGCCCAGGTCACACTACTAGTATGGATCAGTGGTGGCACCTGAATAAGTCCACTGCATACCATGGGCAATATTTATTTAGTTTAGTTTTTCCATATGGATTATTATGTTATGGCAATTTCTTTGGAGTAATCATGAATTTCATTTCAGCATGATGCTATCCACAAAAATAAACATATGCAAAGCCTATAGGGAATTCCCTTTCCATTTGGACCATATAGGGCATTCTCTATGCCAATCACTATCACTGTAGGTGAGTGTGTTTCCCCATTCTATGCCACATTTGACACAAGACATTTTACATATTTCTCTCTGCAATTTATGTATGTACAATTTATTTATGTATTGAAGAATCTTTTATGATCCTAATAGATGACCAAAGCTTTTTGAAGGAGAGACTTGAAGGTTATTTAAGTCAAATACTTTTTTTTGTAATCAAGACTTTTCAGTCAACTGTGTGACTATAAAAATTGAATCTGCTTTAGAAAGTAATTCAGTGTAATGGTTTTTATCTTCTAGCACTTGCTATATTGGAATTAACACGGTACTAGGAGTTAGAGGACCCAGATTTGAGTCCTAGTGGCTCACTTACTACCTTTGACAATTAACAAACTCTATGAGCCTCAGTTTCTTCATCTGTAAAATGATCTCTTTATGATCTCTAAGATCTCTTCTGGCTCTAAATCTTATGACTGATAAGGGGCTACACAGGCAGCCACACCTTTCTCACATGAATTTTCATTCCTTTACCTGCCCACTGATTGTAAAGTCGTTGGTCGCAGTGATCTATAATGTCCTCATGTATTTTGGCAAAAGACAATATGGTCTAGTGAATAATGAGGAAGCTATGATGCCAGGCAAGTCATTTAATCTCTGTGAACTCTATTGTAGGGTAACAAATTATACTTGTTCGATGAAATGGACAGCATTTTGGGCATGGAATCAAGAAAACTGGGGTTCAAGACCTACCTCTGACACATTATAGCCATACAATCCTGGTTATGCCTCATAACCTCTCAAAAGCCCCTTTAAACTTTTTAACACTGTATGTTGCCATGCAGGTGTCTAACCATCTACCATCTCTATTGGTGGACAAAGTCCACTAATATAAATATGAGATGAAGTCTTTATACCAATGAAATCATAGTCCAGTCCCCCTTCCCCCAGGCAGCATTCTATATGGCACACCAACTCTTCATATGATCCTGAGAAAAATCATGGTTTATCTGATCTAAAGTTTGTTTGTTTTTTCCTGGCTCTAAACATAACAAAAAAAATCTTACTAGGTCTACAATTTTGGGCAAATCACAACTACCCTAGAGTCTGTTTCATTGTCAAATGACATGATCTGTGATAGCTTTGAAACTCATGATTGCAAAGAGCCTTCTCACCACCTTCCTTTACATAGGCGTTCTTTGATTTTTCTTAAGCTCGCTAGGAAGCTACTTGCTGCTCCTTTGCCTTGACTTATTGCTATTGCCAGCCTTCTCAGTTTCTAAGCCCTTTTCAAATATCAATGTCAATATTCCTTATTTCATTGTATAGTCATTTTCTCTTTCTCCCATATGCAATGAAAACTTAAATCTGAAAAGTGAAAGATTTGCTCAGGTAACTTTAAAAAGCCTTGTAGAAATCAACAGCCTCAGGAGCTCATCACCTTATCAATAGTTTAGGTTGCTCACTTCTTCAGTCAATAAGGGTTGCTATTAAACCATTGATTTATTTATCCATTGATTAAAGACAAAAATAGAACATTGACACACTATTTTTTTTACCTTTTTCTCATACCTCAGACAATTTTGTAAAGAAGTCTTCCATTATTCAGTGATCTATTTTGCAATTATCCATTTGGGAGTATCCTAAGTTTTCCACTTTTAAGCCACCTTCCTTTTTTCTTCTACTTCATGCACGTTCTAGTGTCTGTAGGCCCTTTATTTTGCTTGACCTCTCCATCTTCATCACTTTTTTCTCCACATATCTGTATAGGCTTTGTTCTTCAAATTTTGCTATTTCTAATCCAATTTCTTCATATTTGTTCTATTTATGCTCACCATTAATTGTTTCTACAGATAAGAATACCTATCTTGCTCTTTAGATTCCTGACTTTACCTTTTTCCTTGGAAGCCTTATCTTTTCTTCCTTAAAACAAACAAAAAAGTCCCTTACTACTAACTAGGCCGGTACCTCAAAGATATAAGAGGAACATGACCCATATACACTAAAATGTTTATAACCACTCTTTTTGTGGAGGCAAAGAACTGGAAAATTAGGGAGGGCCCATCAATTGCATAGCAGTTAAACAAATTCTGGTAACAAATGTAAATAGAATACTACTGTGTCATAAGAAATGAGGAAGGAGATGGTTTCTGAGAAACCAAAAATTTAATATGAACTAATGCAGAGTGAAGTAAATAGAACCATGAAAACAATATATACCACAACAAGGATTTAAAAAAAAGCAAAACTTCAAAAGACTTAAAAACTCTGATCAATGCAATGACTAATCAATGACTCCAGGGGACCAATGATGAAGAATATTACCCACCTCCTGACAGAAAGAGAACGGATTACATTAAATGAGACACATGTTTGGACATGGCCAAAGTGAGAATTTGTTTTGTTTGACTCTGCATATTTGTTACAAAGGTTTTGATTGTCTTTTCTTTTCTTTTTTTCTTTCAATGGAGGGGAGGGGGTTAGGGGGAGTAAATGCTTGTTAATTGAAAAAAAAAGTAATCTTAAGAAAAAAAAAAAGCCATACCCCATCAAACTGTCATCCTAAAGAGGGAACAGAATTTCCTTCTTGATCACCTCATCTGCATTCTATTTCCCTTGTTCTAATAGAAATTTATCTTCTGCATATTTTTAAATACTTCATGGATCTGTGATATTGTGGGTGTGGGTACTCCTAACACCTCTTCAGATCATCTCTAATGCCTTAGTATGCAGTCTTTGTGAGCTATGGTGGCCAAAACACATACTTCACCATCAACCTGGTGGTAAACTTTTCCGAACACAGCAAGGGAAATCCTCACATAACTGTAGGATTTGCCAGAGCTTCTGCTCTACTGATGTACATAACCTTTTAGAACCCAAGGTTCCCTCCATGCTACAAGTCATCAAACAGGAAGTGAGAAGGCTTCTTCCACATACTTCTGCCAAATTTTCCCAGTTTTGAGAGGTTAATTTTGGCTATTATCACTACATTGCCTAAAAAGATAATCTATTGCCATTTCTCAAGTCTCCATTTTCCTCTCCTATTTATATCCATGGTCATGCATTCAAAAACTAGTTATTGAACTCTTACTATTTATCTTTACAACATCTGCTTTCTATTGTAAACAAATATACCATTGTGATTCTTTTTTTCCCCTTTGTCCAGTAGGAATAGCCTTTTGCATGCAAAAAAAAGATTCTTGTTTTTTACCTTACAATTCTACCTATTTTATGTTCTTTCAAAATAGGTTCCATTTTCTAGCTTGAGTGTTTGTTTTTTTGTTTTTGAGGCAATAGGGGTGAAGTGACTTGCCCAGGGTCACACAGCTAGTAAGTGTCTGAAGCTGGATATGAATTTAGGTCCTCCTGACTCCAGGGCTGGTGATCTATCCACTGCAGTGCCACCTAGCTGCCCCCTTGACACAGTTTTAAGGCTTTTATATTACATACTCCTGCTTTCCCTTAACCCTTTTCCCATATTTGTATAAACATAATTTTACCTTTTCCTTTGACATCTCTCTGCTTCTTCTACTTACCTCAGGCTGTAGCATTACTTTTCTCTACTGTATTCATACTTCTTCTAGAACCTAGCACAGGGCCTGGCACATAGTAAATGTTTAATAAATGCTTGTTGACTGACTCATTTGAGCTTCATCTAGAATGGTACTGTTATCCTCATTCTCATAAGCTTTTCTCCTCAAATTTCTGAAAAACATTTTTTATCCACCTCCTTCTTGTCTCTGTAGATCTCTGATGGGCTTGTTTTCTAGGAAGCAAATCTGCCCTGTCTCCTTCCCTCAGGAGTTCTCTTCTACCTGATGTTTTCTGCCTGTCCCTCTTCCTCATTCCCGAATATCTCTACCTATTTCCCTACCCCTCTCCCCTCATCATCTGAGATATGGGCTCTTCTCCCAATCACCCATTTTACTGCTAATGTCCTTACTGTCTTCTCTTTCTCTGACAGTTCTAGGTGGCTTACTTGTACTCATTCAGGCAAATGTTGCCAGGTCAGATGTTTAATTTCTCCTGTATTTCTGCATAATTCTTCAAGATGGTTTGGCAGGATTGAACTCATCTTTTTTTATGGCAAGATTTGGGGCAGTTTGCACAGATGTGCCCTTCATTATAGGGATTAAACACAATTCTCCTCCCCACCCTACCTCCTCTGTCTAAAACAAATAGGGAACTCAAAGATGAGGAGACTCCCTTTACCTATGAAGGTTGGTACCTTCTCTGCCCAGAATCACAAAGCCAGTAAGTGTCAGAGGTTAGGACTTGAACCCAGGCTTTCCAGAGACCAAAACGCATTGTCTGCCTTCTTATTGGAAGGCACTGCTACATCCTTTGTCCTCCATACCTGAAACACTGTTTCTGACTACACACTGCATTCAGATGACTTTTCTTTTCTTTCTTTCTTTTTCTTTCCTTTTTTTTTTTTGGCTAGGCAATGGGGTTAAGTGACTTGCCCAGGGTCACACAGCTAGTAAGTGTTATGTGTCTGAGGTCAGATTTGAACTCAGGTCCTCCTGACTCCAGGGCCGGTGCTCTATCCACTGCGCCACCTAGCTGCCCCCTCAGATGACTTTTCTAAGCCAGACCTATAGGACGCCTTTTGCTGTTTCTTCTATCAGGGAATAACACTTTTTTTGGTTCCTAAATGCAAAAGACCTGAAAGGTGGCACAGTGAACAGACTTTTAGAGTCAGGAAGAGCTGAGTTCAAATCTTGCATCAGATGTTTACTAGCTGTGTGATTCTTGGCAAGTCTCTTAACCTCTCTGTGCCTCAGTTTCCCCATCTTTAAAATAGGGATAATAATGGTACCTACTTCCTGAGGTTATGAGAATCAAACGAGAACTCAGGTAAATTGTTTTGCAAACTTTAAAGCTATATAAATGCTTTATCGTTCCCGTACTGTGGTTTAATTTCACACTTGGATGGGGAAAAAAAAATACGGCTTTATTTTCACTAACCTCCTGTAGCTGAAATTCAGCATTTCCTTCAATTATTTAAAAACACGGTTCTGAGAGAAAGGTTGCTCTAGACTGCCAACAAAGGTTAAGAACCCTTGACCTCTATACACTTGGTTTCATTCTAGAAGCAAACAAAATAAATAAATAAATAAATTTAACTTCTCCGCTGATCTGAAGCTCGGACTAAACTACTTTCTTCCAGGAAAATACTGCAACTATATGCTTTGGGTTGGTCCCCACTAGTGATAATCAGGGCCTGTATGACATAATGTCTTGTTGGGCAGCTGCTCCAATCCTTTCTGGAGTACATTCTCAAAATGTTTTTTTTTTCTTGCTGTGGTCTCCCCATTTATTGTCTGCTGTGAGACCCTGGACACATCCTTTAGGTCCTCAGAGCCTTGTTTTCCTGATCCACTACCTTGCTCTGTCCATTTCACAGGGTGGCTGTGAGGATCAAATGTGATAATGTCTATGTGAAAGTGATTAGGAAAACTGGCAGGCTGCAAAGAAACGTGAAATACCATTATCGTGCAGCACTGGGAAGGAGAGATAATTGTTCTTTTCCTAAGAGAAGCACGGCAGTTGCTAAAATCTCTCTTTTTCTGGGGGCTGCATCTTGTAAGGGAAAAAAGATAAAGGAAATATACTTGGGCAGTGCTGAATTGCCTCTATCAACAGGAAAAAGAAAATTAATACAACGTCAAAATTACTATAAATAGGAACTATGTTTTTAAAAGAGATCTATCCTGATAACTAGTAGGGTCTGCATATTTCTCCCACTGGAAATCAAAATCTTCCCTGGCTATTTGTACTGTAGTGCTAGATGTATAATGACAGTAACATATGGGGATTAAGAAACAATGTGGTGGGTTCTAGTCCCAGCTCTGCTATCCTGAACAAGTCACTTAAACTACTCTCTGGGCCTCAGTCTCCTCAGTGATGAGATGGGGACATTGGATTAGGGCAGAAAATACTTCCCAGTGAAGTCTGAACCAGATTAAAATGTAATGGGGAAATATTTAACAAAATAAATAAAAATAAAACATAGATACTATTACATTTTAAAACCAAGCCAACATGCATCCTACAGGGATCTTTTCTGTACAGTTTAGTGGCCTTCATTTTTATTTGAGTTACCACTGAGATAATAGATAGATAAGTTGCAGATCTATATCTGCGGAGGGAGTTTCCTCACCAGGAAGGTCTCTGTACCAAGAAAATCACAGACCTATACCAAAAAAAATCGAATCATGGTATGAAAAATAGCTTGGAAAAAGGAATCAGGGAGATTAGTTAGAATGTCATCCCAACAATCCCAGTATGAAGTGAAAGAGGCCTGAACTAGAATTGTGGCAAAGGGGACGAAAATGAGAATAGGACTTAGTAATTGGAACACGGAAGATATAGGAGAAGAAGGAAATCAAATGCTAAGTTTTCCAGCTTGGCTGAATGATAGGAAGACTGATAAACAGCACAGTCAAGACAGGAATAAGGGGTGAGGTTTTGTTTTGGGGAAGCAAGGAAGATGTTGAGCAGTTTTAAACAAGTAGAAATTGACAGCAGGCAGTTGAAGATATGAGATTGGATCACAGGCAGGAAGTCAGGAACACAAGTTCAAATCCTGCTTGTCACTTCCCAACTAGGTGACCCTGGGCAACCCTTAACCTCTTGGTACCGTAGACAACTCTCCAAGACTCTTGAGTTGCTGAGGTGATGTCAACCTGTATCGTCAAGGGAGTTTCCTCACCTGGGAGTTTCCTATACCACTGAATTCATAGGTCCATTCTCTATTTCTAATCCTTCACTCAGAGGTTGAAGCAGTCAGAGTAGATGAGAAAGGGTCATAGAATGAAGGACCAGGAGATCATCTAGGCCAGTGGTGTCAAACTCAGAGATAGGACCCACTAATCCATACATAAGGATCCCTATGGGCTACATATTGACTTCACTTTAAAATGTAATGTTATCTATATTTTATTACATTTTTATTTATTTTGTTCTGTATTTCCCAATGACATTTGAATTTGATTTGGGCCTGCTTGGGAATGTTGCAGCTGGTACGTGGCCTTCAATACCTCTTCTCTATTCTGTGCTGCCTCCCACCACTACTAGATTGGTCTTCCTAAGATGCTGCTTTCATCATACTATTCTCCTGCTCAGAAACTTTTAGTGACTGTCCATTGCTTAGAAAATGACATCTAAACTCCTTGCCTGGTATTCAAGTCTCTCTACAGTTTGGACCTCTACTAACTACAAAACTTGAATGCTCTACTTTGGCCAGGCTGTTCTTATTCACTGTCTCCCTAATATGTCTTTTAATTCCTGTCACCGTGCTTTGCTTATGTTTATGCCTCTCATCTGTAATGCTCTCATTTCTTTTTCTCTACTGAACAAAATTCCATATGTGCTTCTAGACCCAACTGAGATCTCACTGCCTCTCCCGACATCTCACAGGACTACTTTGGCTTCTGAACTAGATGGGCACTTAAACATATCGGACCTTGTCCTGTTCTTTACTTTTCATGCCTGTATGTTTTGACTCTCCAGCTCTAGCCCCTAAGATCCTACAGAGCAGAGATCATCGAGGGTTCTGCTTATTTATTCCCAGACAACCAAAGTAACCAGAATTTACAGATAGTAATACCACACTTGTCTAAAGATCTTACTAATCTGGTTAACAGCTGGGAAGCAAGGAATAAACAAAAAAGGCCTCCAAGCCAAAATAGATATCACCAAAGTCCATGTATGAAAAATAGCTGCCAAGGAAAATAATGGCAGCAGCAGGAGCTCTCCCACTGAGGGGACTTCAGAAGAAAATGGGGGGGGCAGCACTGGCAGGACACGAAAACACACAAGGCCACACAGACCAAGTGAGGGCAGCAAACTGAGATCACTCTTGGTCTCACAACCCCGTTATTCAAGTGCAGCCTGAATCTTAGACCTCACCTGTCACCAGCTCCTCCTTAAAACCTTGTGGAATCCACATTTGAGTCCAGTTATTAGCTTCTGGCCCTTTCAACCCCATAACTTGTTTGCCTAGTTCTTGATCTTGGTTGAACATCCAAGATGTTCAAACATCCAGATGTTGTAACTAAAGATGGAGAATGAGACATTCATTTTTGAACATGGCCAACAAGTGGAAATTGGTTTTGCTTGACTGTGCATATTTGTTACAAGGATTTTGTTTTTCAATTGGTGGGGGGGGGGTGAGAGGGAGAGGAAGGCTTCAAAAAGCCTGGATGATCAACAGTATGAAGAGTAGGTACAGGTGAGAAGAGGTACTTGGCAAAGATGAGCCCACTGGTGACCTTCTGGGCAGTGTCAGCAGAATGGTGGAGATGAAAAAGTTCTGAATGGACAACAAGGCAATGGAGGCATGATCAACAGGAGGTCATTCTTTTCAGAAACTTGGTATCAAAAGAAAGAGAAAATAGGGTAAGTTCAAGGGAGAGCAGAGCCAAGCTTCATCGTTGTGTTTTTTGAAGTGGGAGAGCTGTCTATTTACCAAGACAAAGAGGAAAGAGGCAGTGGAAAGGTCAGAGATTAAAGACATTAGTTAACTAATGAAGCAAACACTCAGAGGAGGTGGGAGAGGAATGGAAAACATCTGACCTGAAATAGGAAGAATGGTTGGGAGATACTTTGAGGTGAAGGGGGTGGATGTGGGAGTTCACATGTGATGACTTTCGATTTTCTCAGTCAAGCAGAAGGTACATTCTGCTAAAGTGAAGGTTGAGGTAGCACTGGGGGTTTAAATGACCATGAAGATTATAGAACAGCCACAGTGGGGAAACATCTAGGAAATCAACAAATGAGAAATTGAAAAATAACAGTGAAAGCCTATTTGAAGTGACACCACCTGAATTGTAATGGGCTACATCTGCACACTTCACCTTTATCCAGGGGTGGGGCACCTGTGGTCTTCTAGATCTTCAGGTGTGGCCCTTTGAGGGATTCCAAGTTTTACAGAACAAATCCTTTTATTAGGGGGATTCGTTCTATGAAGTTTGGATTTGGTCAGAGGGCCACATGTGGCCTTGAGGCCACAGGTTCTCCACCCCTGATCCAGCTGCACATACTCTGCGACCCAGAGAGCAGAAAGCAGGGGCGATATTGGCTGGGCTAGTGCCATTAAAGGCATTGGGGGGGGTGTGTGTGAAGGCCATAGCCATGAAGTGGCTGATCATGGAATATAAGATGAATGGGGAATTATGGAACCAGATGAGGGTTAATGAATTGGGTGACTTGGGCAGAGTGGAGCAACTACAGAACCTGTTGGGGTCAAGGTGCAGATTCAGTGAGAGTGGAGAAGTGGGAAATGTAGTAACTGTAAAGGGGACTGAGATTGGAGAGGGAGAAGTCAAAGTTGAGAACACGGAGGCAGAGTATTTCTGTGTGGCATCAGAGTTCTGGAGCAAGAGACCCAGAATAGGAAAGGGAAGGAGAAGTTTAAAAAAAAGCACAAAGACTAGCAGACCTAACACAAGGGCTTGGATTTGGTGCAAATGCACCAACTGTGCTTAATGATCAGAAAACCGCATACAGCTGTGATACTGGAAGATTCAAAAGGACACCCTGCACCTGCAAGATTCGAACTGCTCTCCTCCTGCCTCCAGGGCATATCAGCAAACAATGTTCTTATTTCATGTCAGGCGCATACTATTCCCCTCAAGGTCTGAACACATGGTCTTCCAGTTGTTAAAGAGGGAAACTTTATAATTTTAAAGAAGCCCCAAATCTTACCATATTTGTTAAGCTAAGGCCTTTGGGATCTGACATTGTAACTTGCTGCAGCTGCTCCTGAAATTCCTCAGTGATGAAACATCTTTGTTCTCAAGAGCTGAAAGAACATTTTTTTCCCCAGAGTCTCACAGCACCCCAGCAGGTAAATAAGAGTAGGCCTTGAAGACATTTTACAGTTAGAGAAGCTGAGGCACACATATGTTAAAACTGACTGTATCTGCCCAGGAGAGAAGCCCTTTGTTGTTCTTGTCTATCTATAGTAAAGAGACAAAAAACGAGGCAGACCCATTCAGAGTGCAAAATCACTGTGAAACCTTGGACACGCCAATTAACCTCCTTAGACCACGATTTCTCTATCAATAAAATATATAGTAAATATATATTTATATGTGATATATAAATATATGTATATGTACATAAATATGTAATATATATATAAATATAAACTATATAGTAAAAAAAAAAGTACATCATGGGGTAATTTTAATGATATAACAAGGTAGGAGTACTTGCTCTTAAAAAAAAAAAAGCATTCCAAACGCAAAAAAGAATGAAAACCAAGGGAGGCCATGGGGTATACTAGGCTGTTGCCTGGGTAGGGAACCTGGAGAACTGGGTTCAATTTCCAGCACATTACCTTCTCTGAGGCTCAGTTTCTTCATCTCTAAAATGAAGAGGTTGGACTTGATGATCTCTAAAATTCCCTCTGGCTTTACCATCCTATTTTGGTCCCTTGGCCACGCTTCCTTCCATTACTTAATTACTTTTTTGGCACCTCTACTAAATTTATCCTGGATGCCAGTAGGGAAATCATGCAAACGATGGAAATTAAGAGTTCATAGGATCACAGATTTAGAGCTGGAAGGGACCACTGAGGTCATCTAGTACAATCCCCTCATTTTACAGTGGAAGACATGGAATCCCAAAGAGATGGCACAGGAAATAAGTGGCAGAACAAGCCTTGAACCCAGGTAATCTGGCTCCAAATTAAATGCTCTTCTCATGGAACCATGCTGCCATCGAAAAAGCCATTTCTTCCCCCCGCCCCCCCCCCGCTTAAAACAAAACATAAAGGAAGACATAAAATTGGCTGGCATGTTGTTTTCTTCTGATGCCTAGTAGAGTGTTCACCACAGAGTGAATGCTCAATAAATACCTGCTGAATAGTCATTTTGTATTCTAATACAAAATACCAAGTCCTTGTTGAAATCTGGAATACTAACACCAGTTCTTTGCAGGGAGCATCATGAATATGTGTATTTATTCATGGTGTCCTCTTTTCATTGGAATTGCCCTAATTGTAACGTTGATTTGAACTCTGAACATATCCCAGGAGTCCTGGGTTGGACTTCACCCTGCCCGCTACTGGCAGTTTCCTCGTGTCCCTTTCCAAATACCATAGAGCATCTCTTCCAGCTGTGACATTCTATGATTCAGAGATTCCTTTACAAAACAGCAAAACGAAGTTAATTCTTTTCTTCATCTAGGGTTAAACCTGAACAAAGGAATGGACCTGAGGAGGTAAAGGGGAGGGTTGATGAGCTCTGCAGCTGCTGGTCCTGCTGTTAGCCGACATAGGAAAGGAGACTTGAACTGCCCGGTTAGACAATAGTGACTAATTCAAAACCAAACTGTGCTGGAAAAAAGCACTTCTTCCTTTTTTTAAATGGTCACATTAAGCATGAGCTGAATGTAAGGAAAAGCCTAGACTTCACCCTGCTTCTAAAAAGTTCTACTAGCTGAATAACAGGCAGCACAGACTCAGTCAGTCGGTCAATAAGCTTTTACTATGTGCCAGGCACTGTTCAGAGTAGATAAAGAGCTAGCCTCAAAGCCAGCAAGACCTGAGTTCAAATCCTGACCCTGCCACACACTGGCTGTGGGACCCTGCTCAGTTGCTCAGTGCTCTAGACAACTCCTGAAGACTCAGACTTGCAGAGTGGAGGTCAACAGGCTTTGGGAGTTGGAATTCCTCACCAGAAGCTCCCTGAAACAATGAATTCACTGGTCGGGCCCCTAACCCTTCCTATCTGAAAAATGGTTATCAAATCCCCAAGGGGAAGGGCTATGTTCAATTTGTTTCCACTGTGTAACCTTCCCTGAGCTTCAGACAACTCAATGTGCACAATAAACATTCCTGGAGATGGTACATGAGGAGGCGGTGATGAAGATGCCCGCTACATATAAGGTCCCTCAGCACGTACAAAAGGCTTTTTGCCCCAGAAGAGAGAACAATAGCTGGTAGACCTGAATCTGGTTTAAATCTGGCCTTAAGTAGCAAGTGTTGCTTTTTTTATCCATGAACAAAAAAGTACAAATAGTTCTTAGAGGAATAAAGTCAGCCACCACATGGCCTCAGTCTAATAAAAGTCATGGCAAATGATTGTGTGATTAGAACTTTATTTAAATGGAAGAAATTGCAATGTAGTTTTCTCTTCCAGTCACTGGGGGTTGGCTTTTGTCTTCAATTCATAGACCTTAGAAGTAGAAGGGCCCTCAAGAGATCCTGCTCCCTTCCTTTGAGAAGGTAACATAGAGTTATACTGATTTTACAGATGACACAGCCGAGTGACCAAAGAGTAGGGACCAAACCAGAACTCTTTCTCCCTGAAATAGAGCTCTTTGCACACTGCTGGCATTCAGTAACCATTAATTTAATACAAAGAATTCATCATTTGAGCAAATGACAGATTTCAAATGAAATTTACAATACTTACAGTTTTGTTTGCATACAATCTCCCCAGTTTATCTAGTGAGTTAAAAGCACTCAATATTCTCAAGCAAACTGGAAAGATCTTTGTTTCATTTTCACTGTGCACTTTACATAAGTAAGACAGAGTTCCGATAAACTTTGGAGATAGCAGCTTTTCATCATTTCTTTTAGATTAGCGAAGATGGATATTAGGAATAAAGGGACAAGAGCAGAGAAGAAAGAAGGGAAAATGCTTTGAGATAGGAGAGAATGAGGATGTACAAAGAAATGCAAAATATAATTGAGGGGTTGAAAATCTGAATATCGTTTTAATAAGGACAAAGTTGAAGTAGAAATCCAATTCAATTCGCAGAAGGTAAGACAGTAGCCTATAGTTCTCCAATTTGAAAGATTAAGAGGAAGCTACCCCAGAATCACAGAATCTCTTGGCTGTACCAGATCGGTCCTCAAGCTACTCTGATTCATACTCAAACAAGAATCTTTTAAAATTTGAAATCCATGCAGAATGATTTGGTCAGAAGCAGTGTTATAAAAAAAGACTCTGGAGATGGAATAAGCTAATGGATGTCTTTAAATTTAAGAGAGCTGTTTTGATTGATAATCACTTTTAGTAATACCAATTAACACCTCTAAATCACTAGACACAAAGCATACATCAGGCACAACCAAGCTAAAGTCCCCAGAACTGATTTTTAAAACACCTCCCCAATTTCTTTTCCATAGAAAATTCTCTAATGGTCAGGTCTGATTTGGGCTCATCCTATCTTAAAAGGCATTTGTGGCCTCTCGGCACTTAGGTATCCAGTTTGTTGTTTCTCCCTTGGCACGTAGTTTGACATCGGAACTCTTGGCGAGGAAAATCTTTGCAAAGAAGTTAAAAGTACCAAGCATAAGTAGGTGCCACTTAACAAAACTCTTGCTCCCATTTAAATGCGATTCTGTCAGGGGTCACCAAGTTCAAAGTATCACCACGTGAAGATTCGAGTCACTAAAGACATGGTCTCCTAGCAAATGAATTGCTTGTTGCTCCATCCATCCAGCCATCCATTCACCAAATATTTACTGAGCGGTTACTACGTGCAAGCCACATTGTACTCACAGCGTTAAATACCAAGACGAGGACAAACAAATTCAGATATTATGCACAACTAAAAGTGTTTGTATAAAAAGAGGAAGCACAATGCAAACCCTTCAGGAGACTCATCCATAAGTTAAACTAATATTCTTTTTCCAGAATTACGGAACGAAAGTGTGCACTTTAATCCTGCGTGGTGCTGAATGTTGACACTGCCTTCTTGTACCGTAACGTAAACATTTGTCCAAGCTGTAAAAAGACTACGTTTTTAGTCTCTGCTCCTAGACCATATTTTCTATTTGTTTTTCTTTTATAATTACGTATTTGAATTTACAATTATTTTACAATCTGACTTTTTCTTCTGACCCTTATAAGCAATATTACTTATATATTCCACTAACTAGAGCTTTACTTTAGTTATGTCTCCTTCCATGCTAAAACTTCATTTGATGTCATGTACTGGCTTCCGCAAATTACAAATCTCATAATGAATGCATGTTTCAATCAGAAAGAGACCTTTTAAAGGTGTAGAGCCTAACACTTTAAAAGAAAATTAAGACAGCATGGCTTTACTTTAGGTTCAGATTTTGAGATGTCGTTATTTTCTCTTGAAAAAATTTAATCAATCATTCTCCCCATCCTTGGGTGATAAGTCCTCAAGTTTTCTACAAATATAAATTTTCACAAATCCTGGACTGTTGTGAACCTGGACAGCAAGGAGAGGTTGGAAGGACGCCTTAAGGTCCCATGTATTTTTTTTTAATTTATTTTAAATACAAAAAAAAAGAAAAAGAAACATATATTAAACAAATACAAAAGAAAAAAGAAAAAAAAAACATTGCCATGTGCACAGCAGAACATAAAAGAAGATTCAAAATATAATTCTGAATAAATTTCCATTTCAAGAAAGCCTATATAACAAATATTATACATTGTGTTCCAAGCTATCCATCTTTTCTTTGCTTCCCTGTAACTTCTTTTGTTCTCTGCTGTGCACTTTTTACTTTGTTCTTTTTTCCCCCCTTTCCTCCTCCCCTCCTCAGAAGGCTATAATCAAGCATGGATATATGTGTGTGTGTGTGTGTGTGTGTACATACATATGTGTATATATACATAAATACGGATAGATACATATATTTATATACTTAGATCTCTACAATCACTCATATATAGACATATACATTCATATGCATCTACATAAGACCTTACTACACTTGTCTTCTCTTTCTCTGAGGGTGGATAACATCTTCCTTCAGATGTCCAAGTCTTTCCATATTTTGTTAAGTCCACCAACTCATCATTTCCTATACCACAGTAATATTCCAACCTTATACTGTCTAGTTATTTTAAATAGTCTAAAACAATATTGATTAATATGGCTGACATATAGTGTAGTTTCTCTATTTTTCTCTTTTGATTAAATCTATTTTAGCTTTCACTTTGTCTGAGATCATGATTACTACCCCTGCTTTTTTTTCTAATAAATTCTGCTCCTGATCTTTATTTTATGTTTGTGTGTCTCTCTTATTTCCTATCCCTCCCAATTCCTCTACTTTACTTCTACCCACTACTTTGCCCTCCTATTATTTAACCTACCATCTCCACAGATCCCTCCTCCCTTATCCTCTTCCCCCAACCCTTTCCCCTTACACTCTTGTTTCTATATGAATTTAGAAGACATTTTTAACCTTCCAAATATATATTATTCCCTCTTTATCCCATTTCTGTTAATCTAGACACCCTTCTATATTCACCCCACCTTATCCCATTCCCTATCCCTCTTAATTCTTTATAAATTTAGAAGACTTTTATTCCCTTCTAAACGTATATGTTGTTTTCTCTTTAACCCAGATCTGATGTGAGTAGGGTTCCCTCTAAAAATCCCTCATTATCCTCTCCCCCTCCCTATCCCCTTAGCCTTTTATTTCTTTCTGAATTTAGAAGACTTTTATACCCTTCTAGATACACACACACACACACACACACACACACACACACACACACATTGTTACTTCTTTAACCCATCCCCGATGAGAGTAGGGTTCCAGAACTACCAGCCCTCTCCCCCCCGCATCTAATTTCTCTGTGTCAGTTCTTTCTCTCGCACCTCATTTGTATAATTACTCTTTTTACCTTTTCCTAAATGGTTCTACTTTTTAGAATCACATCATACTCAGGTCTACCCCAATCTTTTTTTCGAACTACTCAATTACTAATAACAATCCTAGACATAGGTTTTATATTTCCTCATATAAAAAGCAGTCTGTCCTTATTGAGTCCCTTGTAATTAGTTTTTGATGTGTATCTTATATTTCTCTTAGATCTTGGATGTCAAACTTTCTATTAAGTTCAGGGGTTTTTTTGCAAAAAAAAAAAAAATCCTGAAAGTCTAGCAATTCACTGAATATCTATTTTTTTTCCATCCGGATTATGTTTAACTTTGCTGGGTATGATATTTTTGGCTGCAACTCCAGTTCTTTTGCTCTTCGATATACTGTTCCAAGACCTGCAGTCTTTTAGCGTCACTGCTGCTAGGTCTTGTGTGATTCTAATTGTGGCTCCACCATATTTTAATTTTTTTTTCTTGTTGCTTGTAATATTTTCTCCTTGAACTGGAGGGTTTCAGAATTTAACTATGATATGCCTATAGGTTTTCCTGATAGGATCTCTTTCCGGTGGTGATTGATGGATTTTTTTCTATTCTACTTTCTCCTCTTGTTCTAACAGTTCAGGAGTTGGGAAGACCCAGATTCAAGTCCTGTCTCCCACACATACACACTACCTATGTGATCATGAACAAGTCACTCTCAGTGCCCCAGGCAACTCCCTATTGGTAAATTATGGCTGGTTGCTGAGATCTGTGTTGGTAAAAGGAGTTTGCAAACCAAGAGTTCCCCACAGTGCAATAAAGTTTGTCTTCCTTCCTCCCCTCAATATCTATTATTGTTATGATGATGTAAGACTTCTGGAGTAGAGAGCTCTAATTTAGCCATGTCTTGAGGCATGGTAGGTGACTTGAATAACTCTCTGTATCCCTTCCTTCTTCCCTTACCTCCTTCTTGCTTCCACCATCCATCTTGTTCTCATCATGTGGACCCATTTTGATAGAGGAATTTGCACAAGGCTCTTGGGCCTTTGGCTTCCCTTTGATTCTTTTGCCCACCTGCTCCCCTATCACTATTTTTCTTTTGGGCACCATGACAAAGGGGAATGCTGAAGTACACACTGTATGGTAACTTCTTGAATGAGAGTACAAGACATGATGGGCACAACAACTTAGCATTGTCATGATGCTCTGAAAGTATGGGTTAATGTATCACATACTGACAATATCTGAAACTTTGAAACTGCAGATATCTGGGAGAAGAGAGTCACCTCCTGCGCTACATACATTGCTTACATTTTCAGGTAGTATCCGTGTTGGTTTTCACATATCTCAAAAACAACATAGCACATATCTTAAAAACAACATCTGAAGAAAACACAAGTTTTATGCCATCTGCAGGACTTGTGTCCTGTATAATGAATATCTTCACCTCCATGTACCCACCATCTTTCACAAACTTCTGGAAAGCAATGAACTCACTGAGTTGTCATAGTCACTGCATTTTCAATGACTTACACAAAGCCACACATATACAACTTACTCACTACAAAGTTGTAAAATGAAGTCCACTGTAACCGTCTCTCAAGTTTCTCTGCCTTTGGCCTCCTCCCATCCAACTAAACTGGCACATAGTCACCAACTTAATGCTTTTAATGCACTGCTTTCATTACGTCACTGCTGTGCTTAAAAAGCTTTGAATCCTTTGATTACCTACAATATGAAGGCCAAACTTCTGAACCTGGTATTCAAGACTCTCCTCTACAATATTCCCTCCCGTAACTTTCTCTTTCCATAAGAAGGAAGTGTGTGGTGGGAGGCAGTATGGTAGAGTGGAGAGAACACTGGATTTAGAATCCAAAGACCAGGAGTTCATGTATCTCGGTTCTGTCACTGGGTGACTTTGGAAAAGTCACTTCAACTCAGTTGTAGTGCCTCAGTTTCATTATCTATAAAATGAAGGGATTTAACTAGAAAGGAGAGAAAATGGAAGCAGGGAAACCACTTAGAAGATTATTGTCCCTTTGACCCAGCAAAACCACTACTAGGTCTATATCCCAAAGAGATCAAAGAAAAAGGAAAAGGACCCACATGTACAAAAATATTTATAGCAAGTTTTTTTTGGTGGCAAAGAATTGGGAATTGAGGGGATGTCCATCCTTTGGGGAATGGATGAACAAGTTGTGGTATATGATTGTGATGGAATACTATTGTGCTATAAGAAATGCTGAGCAGGATGCTCTCAGAAAAACCTGGAAAGACATATGAAATGATGCAAAGTGAAATGAACAGAACCAGGAGAAGAATGTACAGCAATACTATAGAATGAGCAACTGTGAACGACTTAGCTATGCTGATCAATACAATGATCCAAGCAAATTCTGAAGGACTTATGATGAAAAATGCTATCCACCTCCAGGGAAAGAACCAATGGAATCTGAATGCAGATCAAAGCATACTTTTTTCACTTTATTTTTCTTGCTTTTTTGACAACATGGCTAACATGGAAATATGTTTTGCATGACTTACATGTATAACTGATATCACATTTCTTGCCTTCACAATAGGTGGGGAAAGAGTGGGAGGGAGAGATTTTGAAACTCAAATTTTTTTTTTTAAATGAATGTTAAATAAATATTAAATTTTTAAAAATCAGAAAAAGGCTATTGCAATAGTCCAGGAGAGAAATGATGAGTGCTTCAACTCAGGTAGAGGCTGTGGGGTTGAAAAAGGGCACAGATGATAGAGATGTTATGGAGGTAGAATTGAATGGAATTAGCAACTGAATGGCTATTTGAGTTGAGGGAGAGGGAACACTTAAGGATGATGCCAATGTTGTGAACACAGGCAACTGGCAGGATGGTGGCACCATCAACAGAAATGGAGAAGTGAGGAAAAGATGGATTTTAAGAGTACGATAACAGTTTCTATTTTAGACATGTCGAGTCTGAGATGCCTATGGGATATCCAGACAATGTACATAGACATCTGGTGAGACAGCATTACAGTACTCCATAAGATCCAGAGAAAAGTAAGGAGGGCCTAAGAGCCAGAGCCTTCAGAGATGTGGCTGGTAGAAGGAGCAAGAGCCAGTAGAACAGACTAAAAAGGAGTGGTCAGAAAGATTGGAGAGTGAAGAATGTCACAGAGAAGTGAAAAAAAAGATATCCAGGAGGAAGGGATGGTCACGAGCATGGGAAGCTGCTGAGAGGCCAAGGAGGATAAGGGCTGAGAAAAGGCCACAGGATTTAACAGTCAAGAAGCAGTTTCAGTTGAGTGGTGGGTTTGGAAGGTAGAATTGCAAAGAACTGACAAGAGAGTGACAGCTAAGGAAACACAGGAAGACTACCTTTCTGTGGAAACATCAATGGAGAAACTTTGTTTTTTATTATTTTTTTTTAATTTATTTTTAGTTTTCAACATTCACTTTTATAGGATTTTGAGTTCTAAATTTTTTCACTTCCCTTCCCATGATGGCATGCAACTTGATAGAGGCTATACATGTATAATCATCTTAAACATATTTCCATATTAGTCACGTTATGAACGAAGAATCAGAACAAAAGGTGAAAAACCACGAGAAAGAAAAAAAACAGAAAATAACAAAAAAAAGAGAAAATAGTATGCTTCAATCTGCATTCAGACTCCATAGATCTTTCTCTGGATGTAGATAGCATTTTAATGGAGAAACTTTCTATGGAGACAACCCTCTCTAGTGAAACATCATTATCTGGTTAATGAGACTTCATGAAACTTTGCCAGATTAATCAAATCCAAATCAGAGCAGATAAGTTTGTTTGCTTTTCTTAAGTATATACTTTTCCCATGACTCTCTGTTTTAGGAATTATTGTGAGAGATAAAGAAGTAGTCTGTGGTAGGTCACCCATAGAGGAGATTAGATCATAGGCTTGTTGGGAAGTCAGAGGACCCAAGTTCAAATCCTGCTTTTGCTACTTACTACCTGTGAGACCTCAGTCAAGTCACAACCCCTCTGGGTCTCAGTTTCCCTGCCTGTAAAATGAGAGGATTTGACTAGATGAACTGTCCCTAAGGTCCCATCTATTTCCAGCTTTATGGTCCAAATCACTGTCCTCAGAACATACTACGTACTTTCTTGTTTTCAGACCTTTTTCATACCATTCCCTCTGCCTAGAATACCATTCCCTCCTCCCAATTTTTAACTACCCAAAATATATCTTGTCCTTCAAAGTCCTGCTCAAATACCACTTCTTCCTGCCCAATCTCTTTCCTGCATTTATTGAATTCATCTCTCATTTGCAACTTAGTTATATGCTGCCTTGACATATCTTACGGGTAGCTAGGTAGCCCAGTGGATAGACTGCTGGGTCTGGAGTCAGGAGTTCAAATCTAGCCTTAGACACTTACTAGCTGTGTGACCCTGGGCAAATCACTTCACCCTGTTTGCCTCAGTTTCCTCCCATCTGTAAAATAGCTGGAGAAGGAAATGGCAAACCACTCCAGTATCTCTGCTGAGAAAACCCCAAATGGGGTCATGAAGAGTCAGACAGAACCGAAACAACTCAGTAAGAACAATATCTCTTATTTAACTCTTGTATTTTTATTTAATTTGTCATGCATCCATGCTTTGTCTATACACAGACTGGCTCAGATACTCATAAAAGTTCATGTTATCCATTTACCTTCACACAAGTTAAAAAGGACTAATAGGTTACATTATACATATATTAATCTACAGTAAGGCAACCAGCCTTGGAGTCAGGAAAATCTGAGCTCAGGTCCTTCCTCTGACACGTCCTGGCTGCGTGAGCCCCACTAAGTTCATCTTCGCAGAGCTCCAGGCTATGCCTCTTGTACCTGATACTCTCAGGAACCTAATTCAAGGAGTAGCCTTAGCCTCTAGGCACAGCAATGCTGACAGAGTCTTTTGTTCTCCTCAAAGAGGACTCCTCCAGTGTCTTCTCCTGGCATGGAGAGGACCCTGGGTTTTCAAAAGCTCTGTTGGCAGAGCCCAAGGTCAGAAGGGCAAAAGGCTTTGAGTCTGGTCCCAGAAACTGATCAAATTGCTTTCTGGGGACCAGCCTAGTTAAGTGTGAAGAGGCTGGCCACTTGGTGATGAATTCTTTAGCCTTGGCAAGCCATGCAACAAAGGACAATATCAAATAGCCCCCCAGGTTTGTGTGGTCCACTTCTGCTTCAGTGCCAGTGTGGGCAGAGTGGTAGAAAGGGTGGCAGAAGTTGTGAAGATCCTGCAGTTTTTAGACTGTATACAAATGTGAACTGTTGTTACTCCAAATGTGAGTGTGCCCAATGACCAAGGAGGAATGGAATTATGTTAATCTGTACATTCTTGATATAAATGAAATCAGGAAAAAAAAGGAAGTTGCAGCTAAATGGAAGAAGGTAAACAAAAGAAGGGCTGGAGTGGGATTTCTCATGCACCCAAAGGCAATAAGAAACATCATTTCATGGAACATTTGATTATCTCATATTACAGGGCTCATGATAAATATGTGCAATAAGACTGTGCATGGAAAAAGATGAAGTTTAGGCTCTACCATACGATGCAAAAGATGCATAGGTGAAGAAAATCTAGGAAAATCTCAATAGGCCCCCAAATTAGGTCAACATAGAGACTGATACACAGAGACTTTAATGCAAAGATGGACATAGTAGAAGGTAGTGAAAAAAATATGCTGGAAAATAAGATTCAGAAGGAGGGATTGAGAGAAGACACAGAAATCACAGACCTATATATCATGTACACTTTCTTTAAGGAAAGAATTGGGTGGTGCTAGATATAGTGAGATGTGTTCACTGAAGGGGTCTGCTATCATCATGAAGTATTCCGGCACAGAATTCAAGACAAAGAAGGATTCCCAATAAAGGGGAGTTCCTCCAGACACTCTTGTTTTAGTGTAATATTGTACTGATGGCTGTCAAGCCCTAGAAGACTGTAGACTTTCCAAAAGGAGATTTATCACTCAAAAGAGGAGGCAAAGTGAAGATGGCAGAGTAAAGCCTGAATTCTCCCAAATTTCCTGCCAAGCAACGTCAAAATACCTCAAAACAAATTCTGGAGTGGCAGAACCAACAAAAGGATGAGGTGAAACAATTTTCAAGCCCAAGACAATTTAGAAGGTTGGTAGGAAAGGTCTATCTCACTGGTGTGGGAATAGAGCACAGTTCAGAGCAGACTATTCCTGTCAAGCCAGCAGCAGGCCTTGGGGGTGACTGAATCAGTGGTGGGGGCTTCTGTTTCTCTCAGCCCATAAGACAGGAAGAAGATCAGACAACTGGTCAGAAGATTATAGGGGTCCCTTTGCTAGCACTGGATGCAAGATTCTGTTGCACTGCCCATACAGTTCCAGGTTGCAGTCCCAGGTCAAGGAGGACACTAGCATACTACAGCACGTGTCCTTGGGGGGAGCAAGGATCCTGGTCACAGTTCCAGGGCAGAAAACAGTAGCATGAAAAACCTGAAGCTTAGGATGGTGCCCCTCCCACCCTGGGAATAGAGTCTAACTTTAATATAAAGTTAAAAGTCAAGAAATAGGCTGGAAAAATGAACAAAAAAAAAAAGAATGTTACCATAGAAAGTTACTATATTGACAGGGAAGATGAAAACTCAAAAGATAACAAAATCAAAACAGTTACATCTAAAGGCTCAAAAAAAAGATAAATTGGTCTCAGGCCCAAGAAGAATTCCTAAAAGAGCTCAAAAAGGATTTAAAAACCTCAAATAAGAGAGGTAGAGGAAAAACTGGGAAAATTCATGAGTGATGCAAGAAAATCTTGAAAAAAGAGTCAACAGGGGCAGCTAGGTGGTGCAGTGGATAGAGCTCCAGCTGTGGAGTCAGAAGGACCTGAGTTCAAGTCTGGCATCAGACATTTGACACTTACTAGCTGTGTGACCCTGGGCAAGTCACTTAACCCTGATTGCCTCACGAAAGAAAGAAAGAAAAGAAAAGAAAAAAGAAAAAAGAGTCAACAGCCTGGTAAAGGAGGCACAAAAAATACTGAAGAAAGTAACACCTTAAAAAAAACAACATATGCCAAATGGTAAAAGAGGCACAAAAATCCACTGAAGAGAACTCCTTAAAAAACAAAATTGACCATATGGAAAAAGATATATAAAAATCCACTGAAGAAAAAAGCTCCTTAAAAAGGAGAATTAGTCAAATGGAAAAGGAGGTACAAAAGTTCACTAAAGAAAATAATTCCTTAAAAAGTTGAGTTGGGCAACTAGAAACTAATGACTGCATGAGATATCAAAAAACAATAAAACAAAATTAAAAGAATGAAAAAATAGAAGAAAATGTGAAACAGCTCACTGGAAAAACAACTGACCTGGAAAATAGAGCAAGGAGGGAGAACTTAAGAATCATTGGACTTCCTGAAAGCCATGATCAAAAAAAAGAGCCTCATATTTCAAGAAATTATCAAAGAAAACTGCCCTGATATTCTAGAACCAGAGGGTAAAATAGAAATTGAAAGAATCCACCCATCATCTCCTGAAAGAGAGCCCAAAATGAAAAGTCCCAGGAATATTATAGCCAAATTCCAGGGCTTCCAGGTCAAGGAGAAAATATTGAAGAAAAAAACTGAAAATATTGCAAACAGCCAGAAAGAAACAATTCAAATATTGTAGTGCCACAGTCAGGATCACACAAGAATTAGCAGTTTCTACATTAAAGAATCAGAGGGTTTGGAATATGATATTCCAGAGGGCAAAGGAGCTAGGATTAAAACCAAGAATCATCTACCCAGCAAAACTGAGTATTCCTTCAGGGGTAAAAACAGACAAAATAAAGCACATTCAAGCATTCCTGAGAAAAAGATCAGAGCTGAATAGAAAATTTGACTTTCGAATACACTCAAGAGACACATAAAAAGGTAAACAGGAAAGAAAAATCATAAGGGATTCAATAAGGTTAAACTCTTTACATTCCTACATGGGAAGATGATACTTGTAACTCCTAAGAACTTTATCATTATTAGGGCAGTTAGAAGGAATATACATAGACAGAGGGCAAAGGTATGAGTTGACTATGATGGGATGATATCTAAAAAAATAAAATTAAGGGGTGAGAAATAAGAATGTATTGGGAGAAGGGGGAAGGGAAAAGTAGAAGATGGTAAATTATCTGACATAAAAGAGGTACAAAAGAGTCTTTACAGTGGCGGGGAAGATGAGCGGTGGCAGACAATGCTTAAACCTTACTCTCATTGACATTGGCTCAAAGAAGGAATAATACACAATAACAGAAATCTATCTTATCCTTTGAAAAGTAGGAGGGGAAGGGGATAAAAGAAGAGGGAGCTGATAGAAGGGAGGGCAGATTGGGGGAGGCGACAGTCAGAAGCAAAACATTTTTGTGGAGGGACAGGGTGAAAGGAGAGAGACAGGAGGAGAAACCGGGGGAAAATAGGATAGAGGGAAATATACAGTCAGTAATCATAACTGTGAAAATATTTTACAGCAAGTTTCTTGGATAAAGGCCTCATTTCTCAAATATATAGAGAACCAAGTCAAATTTATAAGAATATGAGTTATTCCCCAATTGATAAATGCTCAAAGGATATGAACAGGCAGTTTTCAGATGAAGAACTTAAAGCTATCTCTAGTCATATGAAAAATGCTCTAAATCACTATTGATTAGAGAAATGCAAATCAAAATGACTCTGAGGTACCACCTCACACCTAGCAGATTGGCTAATATGACAGGAATAATATTTTATTCAGAACATCATCTATTTAAACTGTAACTGTCCTTGATGATTTCAAAAGGATTTTCACATTTAAAAAAATTTTGTTCCTCATTACAGTTTTGTGAGGTAGTTAGGGCAGGTGCTATCCTTTACATGTTACAGTTGAGCAAATTGAGGCATGCGGTGTCAAAGTTTGGATTAGTAATGGCATCAGGACGCTTACTCAGGCTCTCTGCCTTCCAGCCCAAAGCCCTTTCTACTACACCAGGCTACTTTGAGTTATGTCTTCTTGGGTTATCTGTCTAGCCTCTAAAACCAGTGCCTCATTAATTTGTGAAGATAAATATTGGTCATACTGGTTGACCTTGGAGGACTTTTCCAACTCTAAATCTCTCATCTTATATAGCATCCTTACAATGTCAGAAGAATTTGAGGAAGGCTCTCAGCCCATGGCTAAACTCCTTGTGGCAAAATTGCTGAAGGACGTAGTGAAGGCCACACAGTCCTGACACGGATGGAAGAGTTATGAGCTACATCATTAAAAGGACTGCTCATGTGGTGAGATCAAAGAACCAGTGGAGAATTGGTATTCTGGAGGGTCTGTAAAAATGCAAGTAGAGACTGTCCAGAAGGAGAAAATTGTGCCCTCATGAATCAGAAGTACCGGAGAGTTAGCATGGTCTGCTAGACCATGTGCATTTGCACTAGACCTGGAACCAAGGAGTCCAGGTCCAAGCTGTGCCACTTCCTAGCTGTATGACCGTGAGCGGGTCACTTGACCCATCTCAGCCCCAACTTCCTCATCTGTTGGATGGCAAGGATCATACAGTTCTTGCACAAGGTTATTGTGAGAAAAGCACACTGTACGATACTGCTCTTATTATCTAGGACTAGTATGTTTTTTTTAATAGAATGCAAATGTACTTTATTGCTATGATAAAATCTAAGTCATCTTACCCTACACACGGTGGTGTATAATCTCAGTCATTCTCATCCCTTGCTCACAGCTGCCCAAATACATGAAAGAAAATGACAATCAAATGTGGAATGTGGCTGGTTTGGAGTTGGCCTGATCATCAGGAGATTTGGAGAGCCTAAGGCTCTGCTGTGGAGCCCATGGGAGGTGTTGGTGTTCTTGGGTCTTTCGATGGGGGCCGGGGAGGGGGTAACTGGCTCGGTCTAAAGCCTTCAGCATCTCTTGATGGAGCTTAGGGATGAAGAGACTTGTCCCAGTTTTCTACAATGGTGTCAGGGCCCTTCCTCCTTCCTCCCTTGGTGGCTGCATACAAGAGCACATCTCCATTCAAGACTTGAATTTCTGGACAGTCCTGGGGATCCTGCTCGGGCATAGAGTCATGAACTGATCCAGCCAGCATGTGCAAAGGCTGGCTTCAGCATGGCCCTTCCTTTTGGCTGCAGAGTGCCCCAAGGCCTAACCCAGCATATAAAGCAATATCCAAAGGGTATCAGAATAGCCCTCCTTGCTATTTTTGATAAGTTTGGTTGAGAAGTTATTTTACAAGGAGTAATGCAAATCATTTCTCAGATGTAACCACATGTTAGGTAGCTATAAGGAAAAAGGAAAGAGAAAAAAAGATAATATGGAGGGAAATAGATATAGCCCTCATATAGGCAGTGAGGTAGCACAGGGGCTAGTGTGTTGGGCCTGGAGTCAAGAAGATGCGAGTTCAAACTCAGCCTCACACACTAGCTGTGTGACCTTGGGCAAGTCACATAACCTCTATCTCAGTTTTCTTAACTATAAAGTGGAGATAATAATAACACCCCTACCTCTCAGCGTTGTTATGAGGATTAAATGATATAATATTTGTAAAGCATTTAGCACTGTGCCTGGCAAATAGTAGTTGCATAATAAATGCTTATTTCCTTCTTCCCTCCCTCCCTCCCTCCTAAGAGAATAAATGTAGATGTCAGGGTTTTTCCCCTAAGAAATGAAAGATGATGTTTTAAATTATACATTAACTATAAATTGGAGTTATACTATTCAGATGGACAAGTGAATAGTTTTGATAAGGGAAATGTGAATGTGCCTTTTCAGGGGATGTTTTCCTTTCCAGAACATCATAAATTCTACTATAATCATAACCCTTTTAAGGTTTGCAAAGTGCCTTTTCCCAGCAACACAATTAGAGCTCCGACCAGGAGTCATTTCAATTGGGCCTAAACTGATTGGTGAAGATGGTGAAAAAGTTTATGGTCTGATAGTGGGGTAGGGTGGGAGCAGAAAGGGTCCTTCTACTTCAAGTGCACGTATTCTGGGACGAAAGAGTCTGGCACTTAGACACTTGAGGATGATGGAGGACAGGCAGGTCAGGGAGAGGGGCACAATGTTGAGAGGATCTTGAAAGTGGCAGCCAACAGTGGTTGGGCACTTTAGCAATGTGGGCCCCCAGAGGACCATGAGATGATTCTAAACAATGCATAGGAATGGCAGTTCCCATGAAGAAGACTTGGGAAGAGCTAGACCCACACTCACCTATATGTCAGAATCCCAAGAGAAAAGTCCCGTTTGCCCATGTTACTACCAGTTCCATAGAGTGTGCAAGAATTATTACCTCCATTTTATAGATGAGGACCCTAACCTTCCAAGAAGGCTTCTGGTGGTTACACAGCTTGGATTGGAGAGAAAATCCAAACTCAAGATTCCTAACTCTGAGTCCAAGGCTGTAATGATGGAATGGGTTGAATTAGTTGGACTAATTTCCTTCACCTGTCTGAAGACCTAGACTACATTTCACTTAACTAGAAGCAAATGCATTGGTCTTCTTTGAAGATGACAACAGAAATGGAAAATGACAAATGTTGAAGGGGATAGTGGAAAATTGGGACACTAAAGCACTATTTTTTTTTGCTTTTTTTGCTGAGGCAATTGGGGTTAAATGACTTGCCCAGGGTCACGCAGCTAGTAAGTGTCAAGTGTCTGAGGTACACTAAAGCACTATTAATAGAGTTGTGAACTGATTCAATCATTATGGAGAGCAATTTGGAACTGTGCCCAAAGGGCTATAAAACCGTGCATACCCTTTGACTCAGCAATCCCACTACTAGGTCTATATCCAAAAAATTTTAAAAAATGAAAAGGACCTGGATGTACAAAAATATTTCTAGCAGTTCTTTTTGTGGTGGCAAAGAATTGGAAATAGAGTGTATGCCCATCAATTAGGGAATGGCTGAAGAAGTTGCGGTATATGAATGTAATGGAATACTATTGTTCCATGAGAAATGATGAGCAGGCACATTTCAGAAAAAAGATTTACATGACCTGATGTTAAGTGAAGTGAGCAGAAGCAGGAAAGCATCATATGCAGTAACAGCAACATTGTGCAACTATGACACACTTAGCTCTTCTCAGCAATACAATGACCCAAGGCAATTCCCATCAACTGGGGAATGACTGAGCGAATTATAGTATGTGATTGTGATGGAATAGTATTGTGCTATAAGAAATGATCAACATGATGCTTCCAGAAAAAAACCTAGAAAGACATGAAGTGATGCAAAGTGAAGTAAACAGAACCAGGAGAAGAGTGTTGTACAATGATCAACTGTGAGTGACTTAGCTATTCTGATCAATATAATGATCCAAAAGAATCCTGAAGGATATATGATGAAAAATGCTATCTACCTCCAGAGAAAAAGAACTGTTAAAGTATGAATGTAGATCAAAGCATACTTTAACTTTATTTTTCTTGGGGTTTTTTTTGGTTTGTGTTTTCTTTCACAACATGACTAATATGGAAATATATTTTGCATGTCTGCACATGTATAACTATATCAAATTACTTGCCTTCTCAATGAGGGGAGGGGAGAGGGAGAGAATTTCAAACTCAAAAGTTTAAAAAACAGATCTTAAAAGTTGTTTTTGCATGTAACTAGAAAAAATATTAAAAAGTGAGTTATGAAAAAATAATCACTCAAGAGAGTTAGGGCTAACTACTCATATATGAAAAACCAAGTGGATGAAGAATACTTATTGTCCAGACCTTGTTGTTGTTGTTTATCCTTTGTTTTCAAAGAAGACTAAAGACATCCTGAGGGTGATGTCTTGATATGCACGTGAACTGGATTTAAGTGAAGTAGAGCTGCATAAAGTTATCAGCCTCACGCTCTCCTCCAGAGCTATCCAGGTCCAGTGGGAAGACAAAAGTCAAGACAACTGGTAACGGCTGAGATGCAGTGGATAACCTTGGCCTTTTTAAGTTATACTACCCAAGCAATGGAAAGCTTGAGCAAAATGACTGTCATTCAGTTACAGACAATTTATGTCCTGTTGGCCTGAAATAATTTCAAGGTTTTATTTTTTTTTTTTTTGTCAAGATCAAGTCCCCGAGCCCAAAGTTCTGTCTGCTGAAAGACTTGAGTATGAGAAGAAAAAAAGAATGCAGAATACAGACACTGAGCCTTGCATTCATATTCTCTGTGACAATAATAAAGGAACAACAAGGTGTGTTATCTTCTTGGTCCCAGTGTTCTACGAATGTCAGATAATGTCACCTTCTAGGAGTTAGCAAAGGACTATCAAGATTACCGTTGAGAAGATAGTTGACACAGATTGATGTGGGCTATGCTGTCGCTTAGC
This sequence comes from Vombatus ursinus, assembly GCF_900497805.2. Classification (NCBI taxonomy): domain Eukaryota; kingdom Metazoa; phylum Chordata; class Mammalia; order Diprotodontia; family Vombatidae; genus Vombatus; species Vombatus ursinus. The sequence continues at coordinate 6,281,211 of NW_020944469.1, read as the reverse complement.
ATAAGCAATTCCAAGACTCCAAGCACTTGGGAATTTTGGAGCTCCATATGATAATAAAATCAATACTAAATAATTAAAATCTCAATTAAAATAAATTCATCAATAATGCCATTCTCACATGTAATCTAATCTAAATGTTGGAACATAATGCCAAGGTGAGCATTTTTCATAGTCAAATTCCCTGCAGTTGCATTCCATTGTCCACATGGGAGACCCGGTAAATATTTAAGAACATTCCTTCTGCACTACTGAAAAGAAAACCACTCCAAAGTTCAGGTACTATTGGTAGTAGGCCAGTGACATTACATTTACACCTTAAGATCTTAGAGAAGGATGGGAAAAAAAGGTACCAGTGTCATTCCTAGATGAAAAGACAGAGAATTCAGTATAAAGTATATTCATCTTGGGTGATATTCAAGTAAATGAAGCTACTATGATACTCAACCAACTCTGTCATAAGATAATATTACCTAGAAGGTGGTTTCATGGCTTAAATCCTTGAGGACAGCATTACCCAAAGCTCTGATGTAGTACTTCCATTGACCTCAAATCTCTTTTGTAATGGTTACAAACTTAAGTACACAAGTCACAGAATGTTAGCCGCAATCATATTATTGAGCTCATTTAGGAGAAGGAGTGAACTTCCATAACCACACACACACACACACACACACAGAGGCAGAATTGGTCTGACTGAAAGATTTAATGGATTTAACTTGCCACCACAAATTTACCATAGCTGCCTGAACAGATACCAAAGTGAGACTCACAGTACCTTTCGTCCAGACCCACTGCCCTGTATGCAGGGTACAAGTGACACTCAAACCATAATAATAATAATATTGAGAAGAATAATACGTACAGGTGGAAGATCCATGTTCAGATCTGAAAAAGGGATATTATCCATTGGTCCCCTTTCAGGAAATACAAAATCATCTGAAGATAGATACATATGATTGTCTTCTCTGAAATCATGAAAGAAATGAAGGAAAAGCACAGTAAACAATTTGCAAGTGCTTTAAGAAAACAGAATAATCACATTACATAGATTAGGATCAATAAGATTATTATAATCATACTTTAGGTACATTTGACTAGTAGCGGTAATTAAGTAACACCACCTTCATAGAAATGAAAGATTCAACCATCGTTTTTTTTTTTTTCATGCTCCAAAGCATAAAAACAAGGGTTCTTGCTTGGAGATCTCTTTCAGTTATACTTAGAATGACCGAGGGTCCTTCATGACAGTGGGGGAGGGGACTAGGAGGAAGAAAGGCAAAGAAAAAGCAACTAGAATACTAGTACGGTATAACTATTTTGGTCACTGATGGCCCTTTAGGAAATGTGGGAAACAATATCTACATACATATGCCAATACACCACTCTGATCATAAAGAAAAAAATGTAAGAGTGTATGGTCCAAAACATGTGGGCCGCTACATGGCACTGGACCTAGAGTTACGAAGACTTTTCATGAGTTCAAATCTGGTCTCAGACACTGTGTGACCCTGGCTCCTAAAATGTGGTGCCAAGACTTGGACACACTTTTCCAAATTTTCTTCAATCTTGGCAGAGTACAATGGGATTATCAACATCCCTCATTTTGGACACTGGGCCTCTTTAAATACAATTTAAAATCATGTTACTTTTATTGGCTGCCATGTCACACTCATGTCAAACTTGTGATCAGATGAAATCCAACTTTTCCCCAAGAATTTTTGTTTTCTCTCTAGTTTGTTTTTCCCCCATCTTATATTTGTGAAATTGATTTTTTGCACCCAAGTGAGGTGATATATACGCAAAACTTAAAGCAACAGATAAATGCCAGCTACAATTATAATTCTTATTATTAACACCTAAGTATAAGACTTGATATTTATCTCTGTCAAATCTCATCTTATTAGGTTCAGCTCATAATTCTATTCTGGAGAGATCTTTGTGGACCTGGTACTTTCTCATCCAATATATTAGCTAGCCTTCCTGGCTTCATATCATTTGCACACTTAATAAGCATGGCTTCTATGCCTTCATCCAGATCTCTAATAAAATATTAAGCAGCACAGGGCCAAGCACAGATCCCTGGGGAACTCCTCTGGAGGCCTCCCTTCAAGTTGACATCAACCCGCTGCACTCAGGGTCCAGTCATTTAACCAGTTCCAGATCTACCTAACTCTACTATCATTTAGCCCTTAGAGCTCCATCCTGTCAATGGTGATTAGAATGAGAAACTTTGCCAAATCTCTGTTGACAACATATCCATATTCCTTAGAGCTTACTTTTCCATTAAGAGATGGCTTACCTCAGGTTTCTTGGTGAAAACTGCATTTGTGGTGAAGTGGGACTTCTTGGCATGGCATCGTGAGTTGGCAAATCCCAGTTATCCTGTACACAGTTAAATGTCAAAAAAAAAAAAAAGGAGCTGAATTACCAAGTATGTGCAGAGGAGGCTGATGCTAGAAGTGGCAAAACTGTTAGACAATTGAAGGATCAATTCTTGAGATCCATGCAAAATAAGAGGATGCCAGATACTTGCAAAAAAAATCCCAACTGTTTTTACTACCCAAAAAAGGCAACTGAGACAGTATCAATAATTACTCATCTTTCTATTCTAATTGCTTACCTTTCTATGCCTAGAAATATGTTTATTTTCCTATCTCAATATATACATTAAGTGTATCCTCAAATGAGAAGTCAATAGTCAATAAATAATCAATAAGCATTTATTACATACCTACCACGTGCCAGGCACTGTGCTAAATGCTGAAGAAGGAAAGTCAGGAATTGGCAAGTTACATTCTATAGCAGCTCACGTATTTATAGTCACACAATTGACTGAAAGGCATAGTAAATAAAAGTCCCACTGTGTTTCTTATTGGTTGACTAAGATAAAACATTTGATTTGGTAGAGCAAAACATTGCCCTAATTAAAGATTTCACTGACACAACGTCTGCCACGCTTCGTTTCAAATCATACAGGGATCCTAGAAAGAAACAACCATAGAAATGACTTTGTTCAATGGCCTTTTGATTATCAATATCAAGTGAGGCAGAAAATGGGGAGTATGTTGGCCAAAGGTGTTCCCTACTGTCCTGGAGAACATCCAGCACAGAGTCCAAATGGCAGAAGGATTCCTTACGGACGCACATGGGAGCTACTAGATGTGACCTTGTCCCCCACATCTCTGGGGAGCCTCCTATATGAGATCCATAATCACTTCAGGAAATTTTACTTAACTCTTTACACGGAAGAACCAAGGAGAGAAAGAAGAAAGCCAAGTAGACAGACTATGATACACAGCTGGTACGTCAGTAAATATATTGTGGGCATTCTCTGAAGATGGATAATGAACCAGAAGCGAACAACAAGAAGAAAGCAGGTTGCGTAGCATTTAAGAAACGGTGCCAGTACTTTTAATAACTGTAAGCTTCTCCCTGAAACAGGGACCCATCTTTCAATACCACAGTATTTTGGATGATAGATTTAGACACAGAAGAGAACTTAGAGGCCATTAAGTGAACCCACTCATTTTACAGATATGGAAATTGAGGCTGATAGAGGGTAAGTGACTTGCCCAGGGTCATACAGCTATTAAGAGACTAAGGCAGAATCCAAACTCATGTCTTCCTGTCTTCAGGCTCAGTGCTCTATACACTGTACTATCTAGTGGCTTAATAACATAAGGCTGCAAATTATGGAATACCACCATTTCCAAAGAATTATTTGTGGTTTTCCCAAAGGGCAAAAGAGAGGCAAGAATGTGTGATTACTCATAGAGAATTTCACATTGGTGCAGGAGATATTATCTAAAAGACGTATGACCAGAAAATGCAGACCAGGCTAGAAGCCAGGGCAAGAGGGTGATCAGTGGACCACCTTTATGCTGCATTGGTTCCCTTGTAATGTCAGGAGATCTAGAGGAAGGCTCAGCATGTTCAGTGGCCCCACAGGTGTACTCGTGAATATTTAAAAGCTAACTGTCCGGGAAAAATGTACTTAGGATATAATTTAAGTTTAAGCTGCATTATCAATATTTTCCTCATAATTTTTAAGTTTAGACAATCAACAAAAAAATAAATCAAGCCCCAATTTGGAGCATTTCCCAATTCCTGAGGTATAAATGCTCACATTGAAAACTGAATCACCAGCCCAATCAGCTCAGAGTTGGTCCAGTTGGCTCCAGCACACCCCTGGGCTGGACCCCATCCTGCAGAAGACATGTTCCCATGGACAAAGAGCCTCACAGTATGCAAAGGCATGGCTGGGCCAGGATTTGTACCTTTGGAGGGATTGTCTACATTGATGAGAGGCAGCTTTAATAACATCTCCTCCATGAAGCCATTCCTCTCAGCTGCTAGCCCCTCCCTCTCAAACAACCACCTCCTATTTACTTTGAACATCCTTATATAGGAACATGCTATTGCCCTAGAAAGAATATAAACTCCCTTGAGAGCAGTGGTTGTTTTATCTTTGTCTCTCCAATGCCTGACCCACAGTAGGCACTTAATAAATGCTTGTTAATTAATCCACTGAAGTAATTAAGTTGGTCAAATATGGTATAATCAACTCCCTCTCCCTTGACCCCCAGGTAACAGTAACAAAACAGCAATAATGATAATAATATTTATATAATGCCTGTGCTAAGCACTTCACAAGTTTTATCTCATTTTATCCTCACCACAATCCTAGAAGTAGGTGTTATTATTATGACTTGTCCAAGGTCACACAGCTAGTAAGTATCTGAGGTAGGATTTGAACTCATGTCCTCCTGACTCCTGGCCCCAAACTCTATGATACCACCTATCTGCCCCAACAGTTTTTCCGATATGACTGTGGGGTTCCCATACAGAGGTGGGATAAAAGGAAAGTGGTGGCCAATCTGTAATTCTCTGCTGTAGAGCGATTATGCCAGTCACAAAAAGACTTTTTCCATCTGCACCAGTGGTGGTCAACACAAATTGGCCTTTAGCTGTCTAAACCAGTGAACACCGAAGTCCTTGACTTGAATTCTGTGGCCAAGTCTGGCAATAAAGACCCTCCCTTCTTGTCCCCTCCCCTTTTTATACTTTTTTTTAAATACTCCCTGCACCGGTCAGTGAGACTTCTGGGCAAGTGTGGAATCCACAGTGGGAAACTATACCCATAAATCGACCGTAAAATGATGTAAGAAACTTCAAACCACCCACTGTATAACTGAAAACACACCAGGGTAGTATCCCATACAATAAAACCTTCAAACGGGCAGTTAAAACCAGTAAAATTGAGCTAAAATTCCCTTACTAAATCCATGTTTATTAGTATTCTTCCTGAAAGCTATGTTTTTAAATTCTCTCTAGCTACTAAGTGCCGAAGCATAATGAGATTAGGCATTCTAACACAGCCTGCAACATTTCACACTCCCATCTAAAGTAAGTGAACAAGCCAGAGAGTGAATGAATGAATGAGTGAGTGAATGCATAAAGCTTCATTAAAATACTTTCACCTCTCTTGGGTACTATTTAGTATCCTGAAACAGTACCCCGAGGCACTTGGGTATCTGAGAGGCCAGAAAGAATGAATACAGCTGCCAAAGGTGTCTCCTTTACAATCAGGGAGTAATTTAAGCTGTGAGAGAATCTGACTCCTGTTTCCCACAGGTTTTCAGTTGGCAATTATACCGGTAGTTCACGCATCATTTCTGCCAATAAGAGATTCCATGGTAGGCAAGAAGCATCAAACTCTACAGAAACGGACTTCGGATTGGAAGTCCGGGGACCGATGGCCTAGCCTTTGCTCTGAAACTGACTAGTTGTGACTTGGGACAAAACACTGCATGTCTCTCACCATTACTTTCCGTGGTTGGAATGTGCTTTATAGGGTTATTAGAAGGATAAAAGAAAAACATTTAAGAAAATGTTTTGGGAAATTTAAAATGCTAAGTAAATGACAGTATTATCATTCTCTATAGGTATTTGCCTTTCTTGTTAAAATACACCTTTTGGCTCAAGAGGTTTGGAAGGAAGTGGTGGGGTGGAAAGAACATAGCATTTAGAGTCAGAAGGATCTGGGTTCGAATCCCTGCTTTGCTACTCACTGCATGTGGTGATCTTGGGCATGTCACTACCTCTCAGGATCTCATTTATAAAATAAAGGGATTGGATTTAGTTGATCTCTAAGGTGTCTTCCAGCTCTAAATCTGTGATTTTTTCGAGTGGAAAGGAGGTCTGGGGCATTGATTTGCAGAAGACTCAAAGCCCTCACCCTCTTTCTCTATGGGGCATGCACAAACTTACAAACTAAGTAAGTCTCTTGCCTCCATGCTCATCCCCAAAGTACAAGCAAATTCCAGATCCTAGACTACTGGTCTTCCCAGGTATTCAATTTTCTGGCTAAAGACATGAATACAGCAAGCAACTGAATCTCTTTAGCAATGCCTATATGCCAACGGAAGTCAGAAATCTCAGCTTGAAACTACTGCCCTTACCCCTTCTTGGAGAGCATAATTTATTGCATGGTTTTGGTCCACTTCTAACTAGAAAAAGATGTATCCAATGACTGAAAGATAGTGGGAAAGAGAACAGCATCCTTGACCTATTTTGGAAAAAGGAGAGAAGATACAAGGACAACCCTGAGTCTAAACTGTTCCTCTTAAATTCTGTCCCCAAATTTGACTGGGCCCCAGGAACTTGGCCTTTCAAGTCCTGGCCTTGGCACTCCAAGTTTTTCCAAAACAATGAGGATAAGGCCCAGCTGCATCTCTGAGGCCTCACACCAGCCTGAGAACAGCACAGGAATATCTGTAACAAGGCTACAACTCTCAGCTGCTGCCAAGGCTCAATTACCCAGTCACTGAACCATATTGTGCCGAGATCAGAAGCTTGGTTTCTGGAGGTCAGCACACCACTCTACCGTAGATTTTTTTTTATTTGAGAAGAAACATATGGCCACAGCTGAGGCTGAGAAAGTTAGTATCCTTGCCAAAGGAATTGTGATAACAGCCTCGGCAATGCCTATAATAGCAGCCCTAAGTAATATTTGGAATAATAGCACTTGACCAGATGTTAACACATGTCACACGGTTTGCACTGGGTTCTAATTTCTTTGGGAGAATAGAGTCATTATATTGGATGACCCATAATTCTCTCTCAAGCTATAGATTTCCCTCTCAAAGACCATCCTGGTTACAGCAACTTATGAAAACTAAGGCATATCCCAGAGTTTTCAAATCTTTGAGTTGGCTAGGGCTTCAGCAGTCATCTAGTTGAACCCGGACCTAACAAGAATCCCCTATTTGAATTCCCCAACAAACGGTCATTCAGCCTTTGCCGGAAGACCTCCAATCCCATGGAAGCTACTCTTTCCAAAGGCACCCACTGCACTTTTGGAGAGCTCTAACCATTAGGACGCTTTTCCTGATGTCCAGTGGAAATCTGTCTTGGCCACTTCCACCACATTCTGCTCTCTGGGGTCAAACTGGACAAGACTAATCCCTCTTCTGCATGACAGCCCTTCAAACTCTTGGCTATAACTACTAGCTTCCCCTTTCCAGTTTCTCTCGTCCAGGTTAAGCAGTCCCAATTCCTTCACTCAGTCCTCATCTCCAGTGATCTTAATTAGCCTGGTTGCCTTCTCCGTGTACTCTCCTGCTTATCAACCTTCCCAAAATGTGATGCCCAGAAATGAACATAAGGGTCAAGAAGTGACCAGACCAGGACAGTATGTTGGGACTATCACTTTCTTCACACGGGACACCAGAGCCTCTCTCAGTGTAACTCATAACCCAACACATTAGCTATTTTTGGCTTTGCTATCACACTTCTGACTTCTATCAAACTTGTAGCCCATTCAAACCCTGGATCTTTTGCATATGAATTACTATTTAGCCAAGCCTCTTCCATGGCAGCTAGGTGGCGCTGCAGTGCATAGAGCACTAGGCTTGGAGTCAGGAAGACTCATCTTTCCGAGTTCAAATCTGACCTCAGACACCTACTAACTATGTGACCCTGGGCAAGTCACTTCACCCTGTTCCTCAGTTTCCTCATCTGTAAAATGAGCTGGAAAAGGAAATGGCAAACCACTCCAGTATCTTTGCCAAAAAAGCTCCAAATGGGGTCACAAAGAGTTGGACAGGGCTGAAATGACCTAACAACAACAAAGTGTCTTCCATCTCTTACTTGCAAAGCTGAGTTTTTGAACCCGAATTTAAGACTTTCGCCCTACTAAGTTGGGTCTCCTTCCAGCTGCCCTACCATTATTCCCCGACAAGCTCCTTAGAGATCCCGGTTGCCATCTACTGTCATTGCAAGAAGTGCCTACACACACAACATTTGCTTCAGCTCCTCTGCCAGACCTCTGGGTTTATAAAGCATAATGAACTTAGTTTGGTGGATTTGGGGCTTAGGAAAAGCAGCTTCCTGGATTTATAATCCCAACGTATACTTGTTTTTCTTTTCTCCATAGGTTCTTGTGATCGCCCTACTGAGTGAGAAAGCTAACTCAATGAGGTCCAGTGCTATAATAATTTTATGAAACAACAGAGTGTCTGGTCAGCTAACTAGAATTTGTTCCCTTGGTTATACCTCTAGTTGTGTATGTCATGGAGCAGCTACTTTCTAAAACGTGTCCAAATTCCTATCAATTATACATTATATAGATTTAGGACACTTATTAACTTATATTCAAAGGCTCAAATGCTAGTGAATTCTCCTAGCCACATTCCCATGCCTGTTAGTCTAATACTTGGAGGTGGTATGCTGCCAGCTGGATTAATTCCCATGAAAACAGGCCTCGTGCCCTGATCCCACTGAGTTAGATGCCAACCTCTGTGGATTATCCAGCTGCAGATAATCATGTGTTGATTGTATTCTAGTTATTATGTTCATCATGATTATTTTATGCTTAAAAATACTGGACCATACTCTGATTTGAAGAAAAAAAAAATAAAGGCTGGGGCTGCAGATGACATATGCTTTTAACTGAAGAAGGGAATACATGGGATATATAGAAGACTACCTTTGGTCAATATCCTGGTACTTCGATGGATCTTTGATCTCATCAATGGGCACATACCTCCCAGTGATGCATCGGTGTACAAGAAGCATGTAAAATTTGGGAAGGAACTTTTCTAAAATTCCTATTTCTCAATTTAAGACTAGGTTAGTGGGGAAAGGAAATGGGGCTCCATTAACAGAATGACAGGATCTTTGGATCAGAGAGGCAAAGGTCAATTTCTGTTGGCATCCCACTTTCCAAAACATGAAATGTTCAAGTTGCCATTAAGTACTCTGACCACATTGTAAGGTCAGCAGTCTTCTATCTCCAACTGTGCAATATCCATATTAGAGTGAGGCAAACCAGTTGGAGGATTTTATAACCTTAGGTGAGGAATGTCTACCTGTGCTTGATTTCTGAATGTCCCTGTATATAGTTCAAGGGGTGATCTGCATGTTAGCATTAATGCCTGAGAAGCTTTGGTGGGGTGAGCTGTGTAGGGTGCACTAAAGTGTCCCTACTGACTCAGTTTCCCTTTTGCGGTGCGAATTTATATGATTAAAGACTTGATTTGTTCAAAGCACATGTAGAATTTGGTCCAAGTCAAGGCTAGAATAGGATGGTGACACTTGGGTACAATAATAGCTATCGTCTGTCCTGCTGCCTCAGTGGGCTGGAACCAGGTATATGAAGAAGGAAAGCAGTAGGAAATCCCTGGGAGGATAGCGACAGTGCTCTCCATATACACAGCTTTGAAAGAACTCAGCCTGGAATAGTCTAGCACTAGTTTATCTTAATGGGTGATGTAGAGTCCAGGAGGAGTGAGCTGAAGGATTGCATGTTAATTCTACATGACTGAAGAAAGAGAATCCAAAGCCTCCTGGCCAAGTTGGTGGCTACTACTGGTAGCTTTAAATACGGTAAAGGAGCTGAGACTGAGAAAAGAAGGAAGGTAATAGATATGTGACAAGTACTTTAATCCTCTGGCTTCCAGAGCCACGGTCATCTCCTCTCTTCTTCATCATCTCCTAGTTACCGAAGACCTATTCAGACCACAGCACCATCCTAGGCATTGTGGAGATTTATAGTAGGATAATGTTTCCCTCTGTATTTAAGGGTTGGGTCCTCCAGGAAGAGGGAAAACAGATATTTTCTCCAAAAATCTTTGCAACGTACCTCCCTTTTGCATGTGAATGCAATTTCTAGAAACATAACTGCACAAAACAAATTTATTGCCATAGTTAATTACTGTTAATAACCTCTTCTGGTTCAGATGCCCCTCTCTTGTAATCTCCACTATTTTTGCCCCTGGCAATAAACCACATGCATACCTCCTCCCATTTTCCAACCCCACCTCCCTGCAATCTATACTTACATACTCTTATTAAAAAAAATGCACACTCGGCTGAAAATACAGTAGTTACATTTTCTGTGGAAGGCATGAAAAATAGGCTACTATACTCCTCCAAGATTAGAACATATTTTTGGCACTCATGTGTATATGTTATGTCCAAATGCTTTCCGGTGCACTACATTTTACAAGCAAGAAAGGTACCAACTTATTTCCAAACAGACAGTAAATGGTAAAATATGCTAAAAATCTAGCAGAGAACGTTGCTGCCTCCCAATACTTTTTTAGGTGAACAAGCTAGACACTCTTTAAATTCTGGGCTATTTTATTTCCTTTTTTACAGTTTGAGACTTGGAGTCTGGCAGTTTTTAGAAGAATTCTGAGGTTTAGAAAGTTTGAAACAGCAGTTTGATTTATTTGAGGGTGGGAACCACATTTTGAATTAGTCTTAAATTCTCATGGAGCTCAACCAAATGGCTGAAGAATGCATGTATGCACGTGGTCCAGATCATGATGCGTAAGTTGGATACACATCACAGGCTGCTGAGTTAGTACATTAGGACATATATCTTGGACACTTGCAGCAGATGGACAATGATATGGGCCCAGAATGGAGGAGATGGAGGAGGAGGAGGAAGAAGAGGAGAAGGCTGGATTCTCTTTGGGAAATCACATAGAATTATCAGTGATCCCAAGCTGCTGACTGCTGCAAAAATGCTTTTGCTTAACCCCCAAATTTTCTGACGATGCTGTATTGTCCTAACTCATAGAACACTGTGATCTCAGAAGATCCACAGAGTAATGGAAAAAATATATGTTGGCTCTAAGCTGCAGTGTATTAGCAACGATGACTTGTGCTCACAGAGTGACATGAAAGATATGATCAAGGACACACATAGGCAGAAAAAGGGGAGAGGGTAGAATAACAGCTGAAAGCTTTGCACCGGCATGCATGAAATTGAAAAATAACTAGGAGAAGGCTTTAAGCACACTGTGTAGGTTCTCAGTAGGGGATTTGTGGAAAGAAATGTTCAAAAATTAAAGGCTAAACTCAAATATATGGGATAAAAGCTGCATGGGTTAAGGGAGTACTCCCCTTGATGAGACACAGATGCAAAGAAGTATCAGAAGCTAAGTTGAAATTCCCCAATTGTTTTTAGCATCCACCATTAGTTAACAAGTCTATCTCTTACCTCCATGTCTTGCACACACTGCCCGGATGCCTGGAATAGACTCTCTCCTCACCCCTGGCTCCTTCCTTGCAGGCTCAGCTCTGATGCCATCTCCCTCCTATGGGCCCTGATCCCGCCCCTCCCTGATTAATGTTTGTTCCCTCCCTTCCTTCTTCCTCCTCCCTCCCCCTCCCCCTCCTCCCCTCTTCAATTATCATGCATATATGCATATATTTAGCTATTTAAGCTGCTCGGGTGCGGTATCCTTCCCTCTGAATGACTGTAAGCATCTGGAGGGCATGCCGCTTTCTAGACAATGCCTTGTTTCCATGTGGTGGGCACTTAATGGATGTCTGTGGCATGGAATTACCAAGTTTTGTCCCCCTAATTTTAACACTCTCCGGCTAGCTACTTTGCTATGATCTGCTCCCAAAGCCCTTTTCAGTTTCTCGTCCCCCGTGCCTGCCCTCGCCTCACCACAAACAATTTTTTGAGGCCGGTGGAAAACATCATTCCCCTCTTCACAGGTGAGGAAATGGTACACAGTACTATTAAGTGATTTGCCGTGGTCACAGAGAATACTAGAGCTCATTACTTTTAACTGCCGGCTCCTCATCCTCTGCCTCCAAAAATCCTGGAGAGAATTTGGTGTTTGGTTTCCCAGAGTTTTGGCCTTTGCTTTTAGAGCTGAAGAGGGGAGGCTGAGGGATGCATGACGTGGACATCAACCTCAGGCCCCTGCACGCTGAAGGATGGGTCTGCCTAGATTCTAGTCATTCTTCATAGTGGGAGCACTTGGCAGAAGTGGGGGTGCATGTTGGGCTCAAGGCACACAGAGTCTCTGAGCACCCAGTCTCAGGGGAAATCCTCTGATCTACATGATTGAGCTTCTGGGCTACTCTGAAATTCACAATATTGCTCAATTTCTCCCAGGCCTGGGCCATACTAGCCTGGGTATGGGGCATAAGGAGAGAAGCAAACATTTTTTTCCCAGACATTTACTTGGGTGAATGCTGGGCTCCAGAAGGGACAAGATATTATGCCATTTTACACTCAATGATTTTTCCCTTCTCCCTTCCAGGTCAGCTATTTCACCAAATGACCAATTTCACTCTTGCTTAGTGCTTTTTATGAGCTTGGTCAGCCCCAGCTCTGATCTCTCCACTAAATATTGTATTTAACGTCTCCTAGAGCAAAGAAGGATTGTCACAATTCACTGTAAGCTTTTTGGCGAAAGTCTACAACTGCTTTTCTCAGTGTTATGAAGAAATATCTCCAGACCTAGAAGGGAAAGACTAAAATGCCTGAGGTGAGCTAGATAGCTAGGTGATGAAATTTGGGATTGGAAAAATTGGGTCAGAGGATCATAAGCAAAGAGGAGCTGCTTCACTGCTAATTAGCCATCTGACTTTGCACCCTCTAGACACCAGCCCCCTGCCCCAGCCCCTTCCCACCCCATTCTAATTAGAACGAAAGCAAATTTGCAATAAAAAAATTACAGAGTTTATGCAGGGCTGATACTGCCTGTGAACAAAATCTATTATTCTTTGCAAGATTACACAGACCATCAAGGGGAGGAAGGGAGAGACAGAATGGCCTATGCCTCAGACAGCTGGGTTCAAGTGCTGCCTCTGACATGTGCTAGCTATGTGAACTTGGGCAATCACACACAAGTCCAGTGCCTTTTTAGATTATTCAAAAGGGGATCCAATTAACGTTGTTAAGGAAAATAGAAATGAGAGGCAGAAGGGCATAATGGATTGAGGACCAGCCTTAGAACCAGGTTCAAATTCTGCCTCAACACATACTGGCAGGCTGGCTGTATGGACAAGGCACTTAACCTCTCTGCATCCCCAGACAAGACTCTAATACTCTAAGGTACAGCTTACAAATCTATACTTCTGCAAAGAGTTTCCATATAAGGTAGTTCTTCCCAATGTGGATGAAATAACAACCATCTCCTCTCCACATTACCCCCTCCCCCTCAAAAAAAAGGAAAAAGAAGTATAGAAATCATGGTTGGCCCATTAAATCCTCACCAAACACTGCAACATTGGTAGATATGGAAAACTTCACCTTTGAAAGTTTTACCTTCTCTGGCTTCCATGATCTTTCTACCTCCCTTCCTCCTTTGCAGGTCTCCTCATTCCTCCTACCCCTCAAAATGTGGGGGCTCCCCAAGGTTTTGTCCTTAGCCCTCTTCTTCTCCCTTAGGGCTCATTTATTCCCACGGCTTCATTTATCATCTCTCTATATGGGTAACCACCAAATCTGTACCTGTACCTCTAAGTTCTTTCTCAGTCCCTAGTCCAACATCTCTTTAGTCATATTACCCATCCTGGGGAAGAGCCTTCCATGTTCCTCTCTTATTCCCTAAACAAAATAGTTACTTACCACATGGTGGGTCTGCATAATTTGGCTCACCAGACTTAATCTTCAGCTTCTCCCTTACTTGTAGTCCTGCCAAATGAGACTACTCAAGACGGTGTGGAGGAAAGAGTGCTGGTTCTGGAGTCTGGAGAAACTTTGTTTCAACTTCTACTTTTGAAACTTACTGGTTATATGTTCATGGACGCTACATTTAACTTCACAGAAGTGCAGCTTTCTCATCTATAAAATGTGGTAGGTCATATTCCTACCCTCCCACCTTCCCAAGGTGGTTGGAAGGGAAATGTTTTGCAGACCTTGAAATACCAGAGCAATGGAAGCTGCTTACTTTTAGCTACCTCTCATACCCTATTCTCTTGTTATTCACTTGACTAACATACTCCCCCACCAATCCCTACTTATTGAAATCCTACTCAGCTGAGCTCAGATGCCACCTCTTCCTACAATCCTTCTCTGATCACCCCCTCCCCTGAATTCCTCTTGTAGCACGTAGCATCACCCTTCTGGCATTTGCTATCTGGTACCTGAGTCTAAGCTTTCAGAGGAATGAATCTGTCTTTTTCTTGGTTTGTGTTCCTATGACTTGGGTACCTCAAAACAACCCTGTAAGGTAGGTAGAACACACATTACCAGGCTTCATATTTGGTAGATACTCAATAAATGCTTGATTATTAAATTTGTGTCAATATCTTGTCCCTTTCTACCATCAGTCAGTCAATCAACAGGCATTTGTTAAGTGCTCAGTACGTGTGAGGCACTGGGCTAAGCCCTACGGACACAAAGAAAAAAAAAGCAGCCCTTGCCCTCAAAGAGCTTACCTTCTAATCATGGAGATGACATACAATACATGTAAAGCTCTTTGACAGCAGAAAGATCATGTGTTATGCAAGGTTCTATACCAAAAAGCTGTTAAAAACTGATGACCATGGGACTGGGAAGACAGTCTTGTCATGGACAGGGAACTGGTTTAGAGACAGAAATGGGAGAAACAGGCCCTTTTTTCCTCTTCTTTTTTTTTAGGCAATTGGGGTTAAGTGACTTGCCCAGGGTCACACAGCTAGTAAGTGTCAAGTGTTTGGACTGAGGTTGGATTTGAACTCAGGTTCTCCTGACTTTGGGACGGTGCTCTATCCACTGAGCCACCTAGCTGCCCCATCAGGCCCTTCTTTCAGTGAAGAAATATGTAGCGTGGAATCCATGGGGGCGAGGTACTAGGGCCAGTCTAACTGAATATGTGTTCAATAATGATCTAGACGATAAGTGGTGAGTACACAAGTAAAAAGTGAAATCTTCACTGGCCTGAGTCACAAGACAGAGCCCTGGCTTTGCTACTCGTTAGCTACTTGACTTTGGGCCTCCCTTTCTTGCTCTTTAAAATGAGAGAGTTGGCCTACTGGATTTCTAAGTCTCTATTAGTGCTAGGCTAGCTCTTCCCATAATGAAATATGAAAGTCGTAGAGATAAAAATGCAGGACAATCTCCAAAGGGGCCTATAAGCTTCAATGTGGGCGAGTGCAAAGTCTGTAATTAAGAAACAATCTGAACCTTATTAAGAAGAAGAAAGTCAAGGTGGTCAAGTGTTTAAAGAGCTAGTCTAAGCATGAAGAGTTCTGGGATGGAGCCTCCCCTTCCCCTCCCTCCTCCCACCCTCCACCTCCCCATCCTATACTGGCCAGTGGCCACGATGAACTCTCTAAGATTGTTAAATTGCACAGTTGGTACTAATCTATATTAGTTAAAGAGAGTCCCCCCACTGGATGTTCTCTGCACCAATGAAATCACAGGACCAAAAGAAAATGTATAGGAAAACAGGCAGCAAGCTATTGGTTACAACCCAGGAAATGAAACTGAGTCAGGTCAACCGGACTCTGCAGATGCTGCCAGGAGGCTAGTGCTGCTGCCCCCAAAGTCAGAAACACAAGAGAAATAGGAGCTTACCCTGGTCCAAAAAGCTCTTTCTGAAACTCACTGTGGGGCCAATCTGCTAGGCCTTTCCAGACACATAAGGCAAGGAAGAAGTAAGACTAGGGGAACCTAGTACAGCTAAAGCTCCCTAGCTAGAAGCAAGCAAGAACTCATTGTTTCATGCTAGAATCTCCTTCATGAAAAAAGAGAACATCTGGAGGGAAAAAATTATATGTATGTATATATAGATAGGTAGATAAATAGAAGGCACAGGGTGAGTTGAAGATGAAGGGGTGATATCTGGAGAATAAAATTAAGGAGTGAGAGAGGATTACACTGGGAGAAGCAGAAAGGGAGAGGTAGAATAGGGTAAATTATCTCACATAAAACAGACAAGAAAAGGCTTTTACAGTGGAGGGGAATGGGAGGAAGGTGAGAGGGAATGAGTGAATCTTATTCTCAT